>NC_073745.1:33309448-33616948 GCF_029784135.1 Toxorhynchites rutilus septentrionalis
CATGATCGGTCATTGATATGAAATTTCACGAAGCAACCAACATAAAAATTCCAAATTTAAATTTCATTTAATTCTATCAAGCATAAGTTCTATTCAGTTCATTGAAACATCATTCTTCAATCAACCCATCGAAATATTCTTATTGGAACGAAAATAACAAAAAAAAAAACACTCGTTCATCGCTCCCAACTTATTCGCCAGAACGTATGCAGTCAGCAATGCCCACACTAGTTACAATGAGCACTATCCATTTGTGCGCGTCGTTAGTTCAATTATCGGCCACGAGGGAATTTACATGCTGATTACCCTCAGACACCTTGGATTTGAAATCTCTGTTAGGGAATACATGTCAGTGGGAAAAAAGCTCCCCCTACTTTCATGTATCTGCAATGTCGATTTCCCCCAGGCAGCTTGGCTTTGATGTCTCTGTTAGGGACTCGCCGCATGTGTCGTAGATTTCGACCAATCAGAAGTAGGTATTTTCGTTAAGATAAGGGTTGAGATTATTCAATTGTTCGATAGTTAGTTTCATGACATATACTATTTTATTCAATGTAAAAAATTGTTATGGAGTGCCGAAATTGATTGACGCAAAAATCTCATTAATCCATCATGAAATGACTGATCAATAAGCATTTGAAATTGGACAATTTTCACGGTGCGCTCGATTTTCGATTTTCAATTTGTACCCCAATATGTTCCCGAAAGACGTAATCCTACGTCAAAATTATTCTGATATCGGCTGATGAGGTTGCAGATCTCGAGGAGAAAAGTAGGTAACTGCAAAAAAAATTAAACTGAAAGTGGAGAGCGCTCTTTGATTCAGTCCATTTTTGTCTTCAAAAATGAATTTTATTTAAAACCATATAGGGAAAGTTAGACTGATTTGGATACGCGGGGTGATTTGGACACCCCCTTTATCTCAAAAAGTACGGCTCAACTTGAATTTTTTTAAATGTCATCTTCTTCTATTGTTTAACCGTATGTACCTCAAGTAAAAAAAGTTTGGTAAATTTTGACAAATGAAGCAAACCGTTTGATTGTGAAAAATGTAAGTTTTTTGAACGTGTTTATGAGGTTTTGACGTTGGATTACGTCTTTCGGGAACATATCGGGGTACACACGCTTATTGCTTAGTCATTTCATGATGGATTGATGAAATTTTTGTGTCAATCGATTTCGGTGCTCCATAACAATTTTTTATATTGAATAAAATAATATACGTCATGAAACTCATTATCGAACAATTGAAAAATCTCAACCCCTATCCTAACGGAAATATCTACTTTTAATTGGTCGAAAGAGACATCAAAACCAAGGTGCCCGGGGGAAATCAGCATTGCAAATATATGCAAATCGGGGGCATTTTTATATTGCAAGTAGGGTGAGTGATACGATTAATTCTAGCAAGCAAATTTGAATTCGGAACTTTAATGTTGGTTGCTTCATGAAATTTCATATCAATGACAATAATGTATTGTTAAAAATTTAGCACAAGTGTAATTGTAAAATTGTACATGGTAGCAGTTGTGTTAGAAATGACTTAATTTATGAAACGATTTATTTCAATTTTCATAAATGACCCATTCCAGCGTGACGTGACAACGGTTGAACTCACTAAAAAAAGTTTTTTTTTCGTTTTCGTGTATAAATCACACGATTTCCAAATGGTGAACGATTTTAAAGTGAAATTGAGCAAATTTCCTACAAGAATGTTCAGTTGGAGAATATTTTGCAGTTGAATTCGCTCGTTGCCAGCCCAATACTTTTGTGACGTGACAACACCTGTTTTTTTGTGTGCTCCGACTTTTAAACATTAATGTTGTATTTTCAGTTCCGTTTCAAAACATACAAATAAACTTTGTTCTATGATTTGTCAATGAAAGATGAACGTCGATTCCTGTATACTCAGTTTTTCAAAAAAAAAAAACCCCCGCAAGAACATGCATTTTGACAGCATGCGTTTTGTGACGTGACAACGCGCTCTGTGCGAATAAACAGTCTCCACGAAGCGTTGTCACGTCACATAATCAATAAGTTGTATTAAATAAGAATTTCATCTTATTGTAGCAAGCGATGTACTTTTTTATGTTTCTTTATCACTCTGAATACTTTTTACTCTCCTCTGAGATCTCCCCTCTCCTTTCCAAAAGTCCATCCTATAGGAGAAGGTGGTCCTAAGGCAACCGGTGATCCTGAACCTTCCCTCCTTTGTATCTTAGGAACGGTGCTTCCTACTGAATTTTCAATAGAGCCAAATGAAAGGTGTCAAAACGTTGACCATTTGATAATATGGTGACTTTTTTCTGGCTCCCTTCATTCTAGCGTTTTAGCGCCTTTTACGTTTTCATTCCTTCAAAAACAGAGAAGAAAAATATTCGACCTGTGTGCAAAATGAGTCCTGTGTTCTTTTAGATTGCGAATCATTGCGAAACAAGGTAATTTGAATTGTTTATGGTATGTTCATCAAAATAAGCTATTTAAATTGAATCAACCTGTTACCTGTTACCTGTAATACACGGTATAGCTTTATTTGGAAAAAGTCGGGGTGGTCTCAAACCGACCTTCAGTTTTTATATCGTGATTGCTTAACACGTTCACTCTGGCGCTTGCCATCAATAGCCAGCACAATCCTGGTTCATCGAGTGGCACTCACTACAGGGGGAACGCATTTGATTTTGCTGTCAGAAACTTTTGATAAACTCTGTGTATGCATCCGCGCACATACCAGTGCAAGGGCGTTAATGTTTGCGTGTTGAAGATGACTTTGACTTTGACGTTGACTTTGATCGTTGATGTTTGCGTGTACATTTGTATGTGCACTTTCTTTGTATAACTCCACACACGTCGCTCTAAGGCTAAGTTCTTTCTACTCAAACATAATCTCCCTCTCAATTAAATCCTATCTCTCACTATCAAACATTATCCTATTTTTTATTCCTCTTCGCGCACCCATGGATATATGTCAACATCACCATTCACGATCGTATTGTGGGATTTCATGCCATTCCCGGTCTTTTATATCCGTTTTTAAAGAACCGAAAGTTACCATCCTCGATTCCAAAATGGCATCGGAATACGATATTCGACTTTCGCTGATAAGCCCATATCGTATGGGTTTTCTATATTTTTTTAGCATTCAATACTACCATCAGCAAACCGGAAGATGAAATAAGATTATATCTTACATCATGGAATCTACGTGCATATATTGTTGATAAAACATAGGAGAAAGATCATTTTTATGTTTTGAAACGAAACTGTGATTAATTAAATCAATCATTAATGTTCAACAGTCCGAAACAGCAAAAAGTCCGGTGTTGCCACGTCACAAAAGTATTTGACTGACAACAAGCCAATCTAACTATAAAATATTCTCCAACTGATGATTCTTGTTGGAAATTTTCTTAATTTTACTATAACATCGTTTAATGTTGTGTGCTTTATTCATGAAAACGCAAAAAAGTGTTTGTAGTGAGTCGAATTGTTGTTACGTCACACTGGAATGGATTGTATACAATTCGTGACATGACAACAATTTCTGGAGACAGTTGATACTCCTCTATTTGTGGACCGATCTCAACCAAATTTTGAGGGCTGTTGACCTTCATTGTTTGCTCAGAGAAACCCAAGTATAAACATGTTTGAACCTATGTTAATTTGATAAACTAAAAAAATGCTCTATTTTTGTGACGTGACAACGCTTCAAAATACCTGTTTTTAAAATGCTTGTTGCTCATTAATTACAAAATGAAACGTATGTCTTCCCACGGCTCTTCGAACAAGCATTTAATCACCCATTTAATGATATATAGATATTGAAATTTGGTTAAGCATTTGCAGAGATATCCCAAGAAACATATAAATAGTGAAAACCTAAAATATTTTAAATATTAGGCTGTCAAAAAAGTCCTGCGGTATTTCCGCGAGGTGTCGTTGTAAGCGCGTAGTTCTAGTTGTATTCACTGTATCGAGTCATACTATAGCTTGTTGGAAAGGTATTTTTGCGCGCTATAATATAGTCCTTGACAGTGTTTTGTTTGGTTAAGTCGTTCGTGAGTTATAGTGTCGCAAATATGGAGCAAAATGAAGAGAAAATTCGACATATTTTACAGTACTACTATGACAAAGGCAAAAATGCATCTCAAGCTGCCAATAAAATTTGTACAGTTTATGGACCCGATACAGTTTCCATTTCCCCCGCACAACGATGGTTTCAACATTTTCGTTCTGGTGTAGAGGTCGTCGAAGATGCGCCACGCTCCGGAAGGCCTGTCGTCGAAAATTGCGACAAAATCGCTGAATTAGCCGAGAAAGACCGGCATAGTAGCAGCCGTAGCATCGGCCAAGAGCTGGGGATAAGTCATCAAACCGTTATTAACCATTTGAAGAAGCTTGGATTCACAAAGAAGCTCGATGTATGGGTGCCACACACGTTAACGCAAGAAAACATCTTTGACCGTATCGACGCATGTGAATCGCTGCTGAATCGCAACAAAATCGACCCGTTTCTGAAGCGGATGGTGACTGGCGATGAAAAGTGGGTCACTTACGACAACGTGAAGCGCAAACGGTCATGTTCGAAGCGCGGTGAGCCGGCCCAAACCATCGCCAAGCCCTCAATAACGGCCAGGAAGGTTCTGCTGTGTGTTTGGTGGGATTGTCAAGGAATAATCTATTATGAGCTGCTTCCCTATGGCCAAACGCTCAATTCGGACCTGTACTGCTAACAACTGGACCGCTTGAAGGTAGCACTCATGAAGAAGAGGCCATCTTTGATAAACAGAGGCCGCATTGTCTTCCATCAGGACAACGCCAGGCCACACACTTCTTTGGTGACGCGCCAGAAGCTCCGGGAGCTCGGATAGGAGGTTCTTTTGCATCCGCCGTATAGTCCGGACCTTGCACCAAGTGACTACCACCTGTTTTTGTCCATGGCGAACGAGCTAGGTAGTCAGAAGTTAGCCACAAAAGAGGCCTGTGAAAATTGGCTATCCGAGTTTTTTGCCAATAAGGACTTTTTTGACAGCCTAATATAATTATGTAGTTTTAGAAACTCGCCTCCCTCAAAGGTTGGTGCATAAAAATTAAATTTCTTACAAAAAATTCATGATGTAACTAGTGCTTATTTATTTATTTATTTATTTAACCAGAATACATGACATAAGACATTTGTCTTTTAAAGTGTCACTAACGCAGCAAAATTGTTCACACAATGACTAGCAACCATTACTACATATTATTCAACTTAAATCTAATCTATTGATTGAAAAATGATAAGCAGCCATTTTTGAACATTACTTCATGTTTAATACGTCTCAAATTGGAAGGTAAACTATTCCAGTTCACCACACTCCTCACTATAAATGAATTGCCGTACATAGCTGTACTATGGATGGGTACCACAAGGTTGCAGGTCCGCTGACTTCGAGATAGATGTAGTTTGGAGAACAAGTAGGAAGGTCTCTGGCGATTCAAAATCCTGAATAGAAACAAACAAGCACGCATGTTGTAGAAGTTACGGAAGAGGCAACCAATTAGGTCTTTTTGCAAATGGCGCACTGTAGCCATACGATTTAAACTGAACACGTATCTCACACAATCGTTCAATGCCACTTCTAGCTTTGATCTCATCGCAGAACTCATGTTAAAGTGTATTACATCTCCATATATAAAATGCGGCAGTATAAACGTTTTAAACAGCTTCATTTTGATGTTTTGCGGAAAATCAGCAGTCGTTGTTCTCAGACTACCAAGGCAAGAATAAATTTTGCCACACTGCAACGAAACAGTTTTTTCCCATCCAAGGTTGCTCTGGAAGATGACACCAAGATAATTTGCATGATTACTGAAGTCCAAGTCAGTTCCCTCAATATTCACTCTTGGTAATCCGTGGAGGAAACGAATATTTCCGAACATCAAAGCTTTCGTCTTCGTAGGATTTACTTGAAGTGTGTTCTCTCTTGCCCTATGAATTACTCGTTCTAGATCACGGTTAGTACAGAGTATTAATTGCTCAGCTGACATGCTAGGCTGTATACAGAATAATTGAACGTCATCGGCAAACATTTGCACACGGCAATATCTGAGCATATTGGAGAGGTCATCAATATAGATCGAGAACAATAAGGGTCCAAGTACAGACCCCTGTGGCACGCCAGAGGTGACCCGCAGGCTATGTGAATGAGCATCTCCACAATAGACAGTTTGAGATCTATCTGTAAGGTATGATTGTATCAGCGAAATAGCATTCTGGTGAAAACAAAATTTAGTGCGAAGCTTCATACATAAACGTCGATGAGAGATGGTATCGAATGCTTTCGAGAAATCAAGAAGAACTAGGACAGCATTCTGCTTCTTGTCTACTGCAATTGCAATGTCATCATAGACTCTTACCAGAGCTGTTTTCACACCTTGATGTCTTCTGAAACCCGCTTGCTGCTCTGAAAGTAAGTTGTGTCGATCCAAGTATGAAGTGATCTGTACTTTAATAAGCTTTTCAAGTGCTTTTGATAAGCCACAGAGTAGGCTTATTGGTCTCAGATTATCAATGGAAGAAATTTGTGTTTCATTTCTATTGCTATCCATTTTTATATATATAGATAAGTATAGATTATATTTCGAACAACACATTATATATCACATTGTTTCTTCTAGCATTACGAATAAAAATGAGAGGAGGTTCATCACATGAAAACTATTCCGGCACATGAGAAAGCGAGAGGGAATAGAATAACTAAAATATAACCTTCAATTTGGCCGTGAAATCCAAAAGCTGCCTCCTCTCCTCCTCTGTTTGTTTTGTTTGCTTATGAGCAATCCGAGCGAAGCCACCGTTAATTAGCATGCTAAATGAACGATCACATTTCGCATGATGAATTGTGTCGGACTGCACTGCACGAAATCGAAATCAACGGATGTGGCATACCGAATAAATCATCGGCCGGTTCGTTCGTTCCGCCCCCGGCCGTATCCCCGGGGGTGTGCATTATTTTTAGCGAATTGGATCGGATCAACTTTTCGGACGTTTTGTTGCAATATCTGGCCAAATTCAGCTGGGATCCGTGGGCAATTGATTGAGTGCGGTAACCTTGACAATGATCCGCCCATGAAATGGATCGAAAAATTATTTCCACCCTAATCAACACACACGGGATAGTGAAGGATAATTTTGATCCGAACAGGCTTCGAATTGGTGCGAACTCAAATGTATAATTAGCATGGAATTGGTAGTCGGCTTATGAGTGGCGATCGCTGTCAATAATATTGAAACACTGCCAGCGGTCGATTTCGGGTTTCAAATAACTTAATTCGCGAAGGTGGGATAACTGCCCGTTAATTATGAGTCATAAAAATTATTTCAGGTCATTATCGAATATTTTCAGATTTATTCGAAATGAAAGTTTGCTTTTGGCATGTGAGTAGATATGTGTGTATCAGTTTGTATTGCATGTTTCGCTGTCCGAAGCGAAAACCCTTTTCTAAACCAATATTTGCCGTAGTGTTTATCATGACCAAGTGAACACAATACCGTCAATTATCGTGAAAACTAACGTCGGGGTAATTGACGTTAATTTGAACACAAAACCGCACACACGGCGAAGCTAAAATTGTACCAAATTCGTTCGGAAGTGATTGAACTTGTTCAGAAAGCAGGAATCGCCAAGTGTGCATCGGATGCTGTGTCCTCCAGTACCAACCAACCATCATCACAATGATCATCGTCATCATCACCATCATCATCAAGCCCAGGAAAAACTCTCGTGTCTATCGAGCGGAAGAGGAAAAGTTTGTGTTCCGAGGAGCCCTTCGGAGCGCTCGGATCGTGTTCCGTTGGAAGCCACGACCCCAGACCCGCCAGAAACAAACGCAAACGCGTCCGATGAGAGCTTCTAGAAAAGTACACTAAATGCTGAAGCTCTCCACTAACTCCCAGTTGAGTGAATGTAAATGCAGCGAAATTACTGGAACGCTCACCCGAAAAACGAGCGCTCGACGCTCGAGCCTTAATACTCTGATGATTTAATGAGCAAACTTTGGACCACCGTGTCCGCACACACACTCACACGAACACACGTACACAAAACCACCCGCACCCCTCTCACCACTCGGTGAGACAGAAGCGCGGGTGGAGGAGATTGAAGGACGAGTTTCTGCGAGAGTGCCAGAAAACGAGCAAAAGCCAAAGAAGCCCACCGAGGCGGAAACTCAACTTGAGATAATTTACCTACCCGAGCCGTGCGGTGTGGGGCCAAAGCAACCGGTGCGACGCTCGCAGCCACCGACGCGCAGCAGATTCGTAGGTACGTATTTTGAGCAATTCAGCTGTTCACGAGTGAAGTTCCGCCCGAGTGTACACACCTAAACCCGCGGTCCTCGACACTCGGCATACTCCCACCCTCACTTTATGATGGCTTTGGTGCGAAGGGGAAAAGTTTCTCGCGGTATGTATGGATTTGGAGCTTCGTTTAGACAAACTTCAATTAATCGTCGACGGGTAGAGAGGTAATTTTACAATTTAAAACTGAATTTACAATTGAAATTACTTTCGTGATAACTTTGGTACAATGCGTATTTGCGGGGAACATGATTGGACACTGGACCCGGTGTGAGCGAAAGTATTGTGTGATGGAGTCCGTGATTAGTGCTGCGAAATTGAACACGAATGAAAGTAAAGTGAAATCGAGTTCGGAACATTTCGAGGAAAGTAATCTTTTCGAATAAATCATCCCCATCCCAATCAATCCCCGTTAAGAATGTTCTACGTAATAAATCACTCAATAAGTTTTCTTCATAACTAAGAAACAGTATTTTATCAAAAAATCATCATTCAATCTCAAAAACAACGCATTCATCCCAACGGTCCTCTGATATTTCGATGCTGTCTTGAAACACTATTTGATACGATTTACTCTTAAACTAAGCTTTAGAAATGCTAGAATAGAATTGAGAATTGCGTCAAGATTTTTGACGAAGGATTACGTCTTTCGGGAACATATTGGGGTACAAATTTGGAGAACTTATTGGGGAAAATCGAGCACATCGGGAAAATTGACCAATTTCAAACGCTTATTGTTCAGTCATTTCTCGATGAATAGACGAGATTTTTGCGTTAATCGATTTCGGCACTCCATAACAATTTTGACGTAGATCTTTCATTTCTATACTGGGGTGTGAGTTCAAAGTTTCGAAAATTAAAGCGTTACGCCGGAGAACGATATGTTGAGCGTTAATAGTCCCTAAACAACTGAACGAAATGGTATGATAAACACTTCATTCGAAAGATAAAATGTCTACGCGTTATGTGCTTGTTACTTTTTCTTCCAAAAACTTGTTTCAATAGCCCTAAAATTGCTTTTAAACAGAAATCAGCTCGGAAATCCACTCAGTTATGTTTGCACAACGATTTAGTATATATATTTACATATATATATATATATATATATATATATATATATATATATATATATATATATATATATATATATATATATATATATATATATATATATATATATATATATATATATATATATATATATATATATATATATATATATATATTGAACACGAACACGAATATATATATATATATATATATATATATCTATTAGGCAGTCAAAAAAGTCCAGCATCTCAAGCTGCCAATAACATTTGTGCAGTTTATGGACCCGACGATGTTTTCAACGTTTCCGTTCTGGTGTAGAGGTCGTCGAAGATGCGCCACGCTCCGGAAGGCCTGTCGTCGAAAATTGCGACAAAATCGCTGAATTAGCCGAGAAAGACCGGCACAGTAGCAGCCGTAGCATCGGACAAGAGCTGGGGATAAGTCATCAAACCGTTATTAACCATTTGAAGAAGCTTGGATTCACAAAGAAGCTCGATGTATGGGTGCCACACACGTTGACGCAAAAAAACATCTTTGACCGTATCGACGCATGTGAATCGCTGCTGAATCGCAACAAAATCGACCCGTTTCTGAAGCGGATGGGGACTGGCGATGAAAAGTGGGTCACTTACGACAACGTGAAGCGCAAACGGTCATGTTCGAAACGTGGTGAGCCGGCCCAAACCATCGCCAAGCCCTCATTAACGGCCAGGAAGGTTCTGCTGTGTGTTTGGTGGGATTGTCAAGGAATAACCTATTATGCGCTGCTTCCCTATGGCCAAACGCTCAATTCGGACCTGTACTGCCAACAACTGGACCGCTTGAAGGTAGCACTCATGAAGAAGAGGCCATCTTTGATAAACAGAGGCCGCATTGTCTTCCATCAGGACAACGCCAGGCCACACACTTCTTTGGTGACGCGCCAGAAGCTCCGGGAGCTCGGATGGGAGGTTCTTTTGCATCCGCCGTATAGTCCGGACCTTGCACCAAGTGACTACCATCTGTTTTTGTCCATGGCGAACGAGCTAGGTAGTCAGAAGTTAGCCACAAAAGAGGCCTGTGAAAATTGGCTATCCGAGTTTTTTGCCAATAAGGAATCGAGCTTCTATAACATGGGTATTATGAAGTTGGCATCTCGTTGGGAACAAGTCATCGAACAAATCGGCGCATATTTGACTTAAAAAAATTTGACTTAAAAATATATATACTAGCTGACCAGGCAAACGTTGTTCTGCCAAATAAATTATTTCTAGTGAATATTTTGGGTGTTGAATAAAACACACTAATGTATTGTATGTGTGTTTGAATATTTTAACGATCTTTAAAATAAATCGAATGTGACCGATAAAAAAACGAATTAAATGATTTCAACGAAAGGTTATATTATGTTTCTTGGTGTATTTCATTAACGTAACTGATATGTTTGATCTCTTAAAAGTTAAACGTCAACTGAAAAAAGTAATATAAGTTTGTCGTAAAGTAGAAAAAATGAAATATAGAAAATCAATATTTATTGCTGTCTTCTTGTTAGAAAAAACGTGCATGTGATTTTCAACATGGCTTAGTTTATAACAGCTTGGTCTCGTTCATAAATTGGAAAACAGCGATACGCCAGCTAACTTCAATGGAGCTGATTAATCGGCCTGTTTGGAATCGCGTTATTTTATCGTTGTCATTCAATCGAGGAGTATTCACATCGGTAATCTAAGTTTGAAACACAGCCATATTGCTTCCTTTATTCATGGATGTTTTTATTACTCTTCACCGATTTGTAGAACTCAAAATTCATATATGCATATGAGTGATCGGATTTTACAATTCAATCGAAATCGACTTTTACACTCCTAAATTCGTTCGCCTTGTCGCGAAACAATGGTTAAAATAAGTCATCCGTATTTGTGGTTCAATTTACTCTCTATCTGATCGGCATAATTTCGGAAATAATTCTTAATTGTTGAAATTTGAATGAAAATTATTATTCGATTTCGTTTGGATGCTAAATTTGTTTTGAATGTGTTTGAATGCTAAATTTTGCGTGTTTATTCCACCCGAAAAACCATCACTATTTTTGCTTCATAGAAATGGAACATGGAGACCAATGTTGTTTACGTCGAATTGCGTGGAAAGGTTGTCACATTTGCTCAACTCGATTGGACTTGAGCTTGAACAGAATGCAAAATTGCGCTTTTTCCATTCAACAGAATACAACCAACAATATGTGGGGACGAATACTTCTTCATTTTGTGTTTGAACACACGCGCAATGTCATGACAATGCATTGCGCTTTGGCCTGGCTATAACTAAAGCTGTGTCGGCGTTGCTCATGATAGTGTCTCGCAAGTGAATGTATTATTCCTCGCACCGCTTTTGTTGATTGTGTAGTAAGAATTGCAGTCGCTCACTCTCTACCTTCGCGTATATGTCGACCATAAATTGTTGGCACAGCTTACGATATCTCGAATTGGCGTTTCTTGACCATGTCAAATCACCATATGATAAACATAAAAATCCTTCGAGCGCGCCCTCTGTTTGTTTCGTCGCATGTTCATAAATATTAAATCAAAATGAGAAATGATGTTCATAATGAATTAAGTATCTGTGACGGGGTCTCGTTGGTCTAATGTTTATGCAAGAGATTTTTCGTTAAAGAAACCCTTCTGACTTGCACTGTAGTCGCGCGTATTCTTGAGCTTGCCACTCCAGAATACCTTCAAGGCGTATTATTCGTCATCGAAATTTCAACTATTTACTAATAAAAATGACGCAAGTAGTACAACGTTGAGAAGGCAAACTTTGGGAACGTTAGTGCCATTGAAGAAGAACATAGCGAGGGTCGTATGAACGGTGTGTGTCAACGATGAATTCCAGATTATTGTTTTTTCTTCGCATTAATTTTCTCGTGTCACCGTGCTATCATGATTCCAACAGCGCTTGTGCTTTGGATCTACACACGTGCTCTCCAGCTGATGTTTTATCAGGGTTGATGGCAATAGCGTGATTGTCATTTTGTAATCCAAGCAAATGTGATTTGAAGAATTTCGATAACTCATTGTGCTCATTCAAAAAGGCTTCCAGATCATCGGAGATGCTCCCTGCTTTAGATGAATGGATGTTACTTGTGTATTTGTAGATGGATGTTCAATGAAGCGGGCGTTACGCCATCAGTCATTGAACAACTTAAATGAATTCGTTCCGTTCAAAAAACGAACAACGGTTAAATTATTAGAATATTTTTGACACAAAAATAATAAAATCGCAATTAAAAATAGGGAATTCGGGTAAAAATTTAAGGTTATATGTATGGCATGAAGTCAAATTTTTGAGAAAAAAAATATCCAGATCTTTTTTTCTTTTCGGTATCCTACCGGTATCATATATAGTTTACAACCTATTCTCATACCTACCAAGTATTTTGAGTATAATTTCATCAAAATCGGTCGAGCCGTTTCGGAGGAGTTCGGTAACAATCACCGTGACACGAGATTTTTATATATATATAGATATATAAAAATATACCTCTACGACGGCAGTCGAAAAACTGAACCGCTTAGGAACCAACACGCTCGATAGTTGCAGCGCAATCGTTTTTTTTTCCTTCAGAGAGCGTTGCGTGACTTATGCACCACTCTGTATATATTTATTTATTTATTTATTTATAATTAGTAATCATGACACTATTTCTGCAAAATACTGTAGATTTTCTAGCTTCACAGACTTTCATTTCAACGAAATTTTAACAGTTTAAATATCAAACGAATTTCCTTTATTTTGATAAACTAACAATTTATTATAATATAGGAAATTTTTCAATAGTTAATATGTTAAATTTTCATGCAAATATTGGAATGATTAAATGCAAAAATTTCATAAATCTGTTACTACAGACCAATAAGAGCTCAATATGAAACATTTTTTTCCGGACGTGACTGATTTTTAGTTTTACATTTTGTACTCCCAATCAGCGTTGTAAACGGTCGACATTTCTCTCAACCATCACATACTGCTCTTACGCGAGAGTCACGGCTCAATATGTATTGCGAATGTGACTAAGAATGCATTGCTCGGTTCCAACAGTCACCTCAGAAATAAACGCGCTGCCGCAAACACGACCATCAATTGAACATTTTTATATTCTCTTTTTCTGTCGAACGTACCCAGAAGAGCGGTGAAAATATACTATTTCCATTCTACCATTCGTGCTCATAACCATCCTTTAATTCCGGGTAATATGACTGTAGTTTTAATGTCATTTGACTTTAAAACTGCAGTGGTATGCATTCTTTTTCTCTTTTTATTCTGCATTCAAACGTAGCTGCACGCATACATCCACCTTCTCACTCACACATCCATACACGATGGATGATATTTAGACGGATTGCTTAGATCAAAAGCAACTGACAAACTCTCCCCTATCAAATGCGAATGTGTTGAATGAACGTTTTGAGCGGTTAGCGTTCTCCGTGAACACTGTTGTTTAATTACGGGACGATGAATAGCTGAATAGAATGAATGAGACGCAAAAAAACGAAATGTCATATGACATTTTTGGATCGACGGTACTTTGACTGTTCATGTTATGAAGTTCATTAATGACACCGCACATACGTCTCCATGAATAGTCATACGATGGTAACCAATTGGCATAGACTCGGCTACAGTCGATTATATGCATGTTGCACCAGCACCATTATTCCACATCTCATAACTACACCAATATATCTTTGGCACCGCATGGAAACAACAACAATGACAACACTTGCAAGTATCAAATATTATGCTACATGTTATTTAGTATTGCCTCAGTGGAATCGCACCTCTAGGCATCGTTCGTATAACGTAAACGAAACGCCAAACAAGCGTTCGCCATAGCATGCATACAGAGCCATACATTGGTGGCTTGAAACTACTAGGAATATAAACACTTCTCATCATTTTGCGCTATTCTCAAAAGAAACGCTTCTGTCAATATTACTGGCCTCGAAAAATGTTGCATTACTCTCTCGTGCTCGAGATAAGCACAGCTGTTACCCTTAGTGAAGGAAGTTTTGCTACTGGCAAGCGAACGACATTTACTTTCTTCTTGGTGACTAAAAAAGCAAACTCTTTTTGTTAATATCACCAATCTCGAAAACAGTAGCATTGCTTCATTATGATCAAGATTAGCGCAAATGCAATCCTAGTTGAAGGCAGTTTTGCGACTGGCACCGGAACCCGAATAACTTATAACATTCCAGTATGACATTCAAGATGCCTGGTATTCCCCAAATAATTTTTCGGTGCACAACCTTAACGCCTGCTTCGCCATAACGTCAGTTTAATGAATTGATGCAATGTCAGAGGCACCAACGAAGCTCTGCTTGGAAAAAGACTGAATTATGCCACACAGCTTGTACTCTGCTGTAACACCCATCGATGCGAAATCGCTGATGAGTTTGTCAAGAGCGACCGCCTTAACCACCAGCGGAGGGAGCTTGATTTTGGCTGCTGCCTGGGTAACGGCGTTTACATTTTCGACCGACGCGCCGAAGTCGCCTTCTTCGCTGTTTTTTGGTGCGGTGTCACACTCGCGAAGACTCGGCGCTTTTCACTGTACCAACCAAAATTTTATTGCCCATGGCAATGCGTTCGTTTTTTGCAGGGTTTCGAGCCTGCCTTCCTCTTCTTCTTGCTCATCACACATTACGCGAAGCGTCTAATTTATGACGCAGAAAGAAAAACACACGATACGAATAACGCGAAAAACGAAATGAAAAAACCACACGACGATATCCAAGTTGGATTACCACTGGTGGAGTCCAAACTTATAGCGAATTCGTTTTTGTTCAGTTTCAACCTCAGTGCCGCACTAACTGCTGTCAAAAAGTTTTTTTATTCAGTCAGTTTCGCACTCAGTGTCGCACTGGTTCGAAAGCTGTTAGTTTCGCACTGAGATGTTTCACGGGTTGGCACTCGGGTTCACCAATACAACTATACCGAACTGTCAAGTTCCGAGTATATTTTGGAAAATCTAAAAATAAAAACTATGAAGATGAAAAACCTGCTGCTTTTGCTTTTGTATTATTGGAATCGTAATCCAATTCGGATTCTGATTTTGAAAGTATATTCGAGCAGACGGCATTAAGCTACGTGTGCTTTCATTGGGAGGCGAAAATAATGATGGATATTCAGGTGGAATGAACCTGCTTTCAAAATCAAAATTATGAATGAAAATTTACTTTAACGTATCGAATATTTATTTCATGTGATGAAATAAGAGGTTTTTTTTTCGATATCACAGAAACATATTAAACGAAAACAGTGGCTAATGATGATTTTGGTTCCCGGAATAAATCGCCACAGAAAACGACTGCAACAGAAACCACCGCTTATAAAATGTGTAGTAGGCTATAAATATTGTGGCGCGGTATTGTATTTCAAAACAAGAATTAACCGGGCAAACGTATCGCCCCAGGCAAACGTAACGCCCCGGGCAGACGTATACCGTCCGACGCTCGCTAGAGCTCGGTCGGACATTGCTAAAGGATCGTATCCTATGTTTCAAACTAACCGGGCAATCAGTGGATCCCAGGTTTGCGTGCGAGACACCGCCGCTTCCGACGGCGGGTCGGCGGTGGACTCGGATTGCGTCATCTTGGCGGCATGGGCCGCCTCGATTCCTTATCCTCGCCAAATGGGGACTTCGTCCCCATTACATTGTCCTCAGAATAAATTTCGAAAAACGAGAACAAGAGAATAAATTTATAATAGAAATGTGAGGCACATGATGTTTTTCCCGCGCCAAATATTTCTAGCCTACTACACTTTTTCTAAGCGGTTGTTTCTGTTGCAGTTGTTTACTGTGGCGATTTATTCCGGTCACCGATGATTTTATATTATAATAGTAATTATTTGTGGAAAAACCAGGAAATGCATCGACAAATGGTTAAGTAAGTGTCAGAACTACATGTTTTAAGTAATAAAACAATATGAAGTGAAAACATTCATTCAAACTTTTATATTTTTACACTGCTCTTGGCCCTGCTGATCTGATAGAGAATAATTTACCTCCCAAGCATTAATATCGCCATTAGACGTCGACACTGTACATTTATCGTCGCGAATATAAACAAATCAGACTATATAACGCACACCAACAAAACACCGCATTCGTGAAACTGAAAACGTTTTTTTATTACAGAGTCAGTTTGGCACTGACTCAGTTTTAAAAACGAATTCGCTATTAGATCGAAGCGCAGCGAAGGCAAAGTAAGGGGTTGTCCACATACCACGTGGACAGAAAAAGCATGATTTTAGACACCCCCCCTCCCCCTCCGTGGCAAAGCGTGGACATTCCTATACCCCTCCCCCTGTTGTCCACGTGAATATTTCTACAGTTTTTGAAGGAATCAAGAAAATTCTTTTTTTTTTTTGCTAAAATTTCATTTCAAGTTTGTT
This sequence comes from Toxorhynchites rutilus septentrionalis, assembly GCF_029784135.1. Lineage (NCBI taxonomy): Eukaryota > Metazoa > Arthropoda > Insecta > Diptera > Culicidae > Toxorhynchites > Toxorhynchites rutilus. Next base: position 33,326,271 of record NC_073745.1, read on the forward strand.
GCTATTTTCTATTCCATGTTTTATTAATAAAAATGATAGCCTTATTAATAGCAACGATTTGTTTTAAATACTTCGATTATTTTGAACATTGTCTGGGAAGTTCAATATTTTCTTCCGAATTCCATTTACATAATCTCCATATTGGTTACTGCTCCCAATATGTTCCCGGCAGGCATAATCATACGCCAAAATGCGGTTGGAAAATATTCTCCGGAACACGTCGTAATTCATTGCGTTTATAGTCGACGCGCCACCGGTCCACTGTCAGCAAAAATTTACGGGACAATTTGCTCCCAGGTGTGCGTTTTGAAGCAGTCTGCCAAACGCATAAACGCTTCCCTGATTCTCAACTCTCTTATTGCTTTTCTTCATCGTCACCGTCTTTTTTGTCCCCTAATACCTTTGGAGGCCATTAAAAAAATCTGCGTGATTTGGCAGTCAATTCGAACTCGTCGCATCCATTGTTTCCCTTCCGCCGTTCGCTGCGACGAAGGATTCGAGCAGCGTTAATTATTCAAAGTTTCGCTTTTTCGGGATTAATTCCCAAGCATCACCAGTCTTCCCTATTTTGCTGTGCTCAAATGGTGGAGAATCACAGCCTCCGCTGCACAGCTGCCGCTGTATTGTCATAATTATACGAAACAGTTGTGATTACTATATTAAATAATGGCCGCCAGCGTGTAATCTGCGCACAGGCTGCTGTAAATTCCTAGATACTACAGAGCGGTAAGCTACTTAGCTGGAAGCTGTTTCGCCCTTCCCCCGCCGCCATCGTCAGTCACTGTCGGAAGCGAGCGAGAGTGCCCCTGGTAGAGCAACGACAAATCAGATGAAATAACCCTTTTCTCAGCAGTTCACAGCTTGAGAGCTGCTGCACTAAATGCAAATGACTGCACCAGCACCAACCACGGTGACAACTCGTTGGCTTGTCGGACTTCGAGGAGGTTGTACGGTTCGGGTACATGGGAAAAGATGTTCTTACCATATTTGCACTTCCAGTTTGAAATGCTTGGTGTGCTGATGCAGGTGCAACCGGTTGCTCCCACTCGCATTATTTTCGAAGGTGTGTGCATTCTGTGCCAAAAACAGCTTGACGTGATCAGGGGGAGAGTGAGGTTCCGGTTCCCTTTGACAAAGTGGTCTATAAACATAGCTGCCTTCATTTGACTTTGGACGCGGGTGACTGGATTTATTGGCCCATTCCATGTGCCTTGCGTACCACCCCCCACACACCCCCCCCCCTCCCTTGGTGTCATCATCAGAGACCGAACTCAGAGTCGTTTTTTGGACGATGCGAAGCCCGCATACACATTAGAATGAATCATCACTCCGGGTGCTGAATAACAAACGCCTCGAAGTGGAGAAGGGAAGTTCCATCAATAAATTTTGCCCCACGTTTCGGAGTGAAAATATGGGTGAAATCCAAAACGTCAAAAGCTGCTGCTTTGCCATAAAAGTCAAACAATAGATCGTCACACGGGCACACAGAAAAGGAAGGGAGTGGATTCCATTGTGCGATGATCTGTGCGGAAGCGATTAACGACGGTGGGCAATCGTGTGCGAGAAGAGATCGATTGCGCGAGCGATGGCAACAACTATGACGATGACGCTAGGAGGCAAGCGTCAAAACTCATTTACATCAGCTCAATAGTTTCCCACGTTTATCAAAACCTTGCTGAGCACCAAGCATCGTGGATTCAATCGGTATTAGCCCCGCCGCACATGCCCACATTCGCACTCGTTCACGACACTGCGCCAATGTCACATTGACATTGGTGGGCACGTGTGTGTGCCGCAATTCGTTTCACGAGTCGTACATCAGTCAGTGAAGCAAGATGGACGCGATTGATATAAGTTCAGAATCCGACAGTGATAACGAGTTTTCAAATAGATTATTGTTAATAAGGAAATCATCTGAAAAAAAATATGGAAGAGCTCTTACCTGTCCAAAAGGAAAACACATGGAGAATTCAATTTAACTTCTGAGTTTTCAGATGAAAAATTTAAAAATTATTTTAGAATGACTAGGAACGATTTTAAGGAAGTACATGCGATGATTGCTACAGATTTAGAAGATCAAGGATATGGTGGTCATGATCGAATTAGTACTGAAGAAAAATTGGCAGTTTTCTTAAGGTAAGTTTATTATGTAAGTAAACGGTTACAAAATTAAGTGGAACTATTTAAAGCACCATAATAATTTATAAATTTAATTTAAATAGTTTGAAACGTATTTCCAGAATTGTCGAGTTCATTACCCTGAATGACTATAATATTTGGTGTCAATGGTGTCCCACCTTCCTGTGGCTGTTGTTGTATAGGAGGAGGCATACGATATGTTTCTGCATCAAAATGTGGCTGTTGTTCTGCAGGTGAAGGCGTATATGATGAATAATATGATCCTACATCACTAACATGTGAATAGGAAGAATGTGGACGAGGCGGATATTCTACCAAGTATTTAGATTCTTCTTGGGACACCAATGAAAATACGTTTGTTTTGATATTGTGTTGAGCCAGTGGCGGCAATCTTTTTGTGGTCTCGGATCATGTTTAACATTGCTTATGGTGAAATCATTACTGGTGTTAGCAATTAAGCGCTCCCGTTGTTGCTGTCTTTTAGCTGCTCTACGTTCATGGTCCTCAATCGATTTAGCTAGTAAGTTATTTAAAGTGTTCTTTTTTCGTCGTCTTTTACTTCCTTCATCAGCTGATGTACCAGGAGATGGTAATTCAGGGTTTTCAACTACTGATTTTTCGTCAAAGAAATTTCCTCCGACTTGCACTGTGATCACGCGTATTCTAGAGCTTGCCACTCAAAATGCATTCAAGGCGTGTTATTTGGCATATAAATCTCAACTAAGTACTAATAAAAATGACGCAAGTAATACTACGTTGAGACGGCGAAGTTCCTCTAGGAACGTTAGTGCCATTGAAAAAAAAAAAAGAACTACTGATTCATGAATATCCGTATCATCAACATTTTTTTGAATGTCATTTTCTGTAGTATTTGAATTACCATGAGATGATTCGTCATTTAGTATGTCTTCAGTAAAATTTGTGTTACTTGGCCTGTTTGCCATATGCGGGATTAAAAATGCCATATTTTCTTGAAAGCGCCATGGCTTCATATGTACAGCCCCTGATCCACTTTTCGGTTTAGAAATTTTCTGCCGACGAAGCGCATCTCGGTGATTGTTTCTCAGTTTTTCCCAACATTTCTTGGCTTCACTTCCTGCAACAAAATTAGTCATCATTAACAAGCACGACTATATGAAATATAATAAATGTATTTTTTTTTTCTTTACAGATTTGTCGCGAGCGGTAACTCATATCGGAGCATTGGTTATAGTTACAGAATGGGAGAAAGGACTATCTCAAATATTATAACCAAAGTATTTTCAGCTATTTGGAGAAACATGCAACCTATTTACTTGCCGGAACCTACACTGGATATAAGGAGAAAAAAATGCCGTCGATTTTCAAAATATATGGCAAATGCCTAATACCGTGGGCGCTATCGATGGAAAACACGTGACAATTAAAAAACCGATAAACAGTGGATCCTCATTTTTTAATTATAAGCAACATCATTCTATTGTGCTGTTGGCGGTAGTAGACGCAAATTACAAATTTGTATTTATTGATGTCGGTTCTAAAGGCAGATTTCCAGATGGAAATATATTTGATAATTGCATATTAAAGAGAAAAATGATGAACAGACAGCTGCACCTTCCCGAGCCCAAGGATCTACCTGGAAGAGAAGACATAGTTGTGCCTTATGTTATTGTTGGTGACGCTGCATTTCCTTTAATGGAAAACCTTATGAGACCTTTTCCTCAGAGACAAGTGGTAGACAATTATGGAAACAAATGGGCATATTGAGTTCCCGGTTTAGAATATTTTTACGGCCATTTGAAATGAATGGAATGAAATGAACAGTAGACAAAATTGTTATGGCGAGTTGTGTCTTGCATAACTATTTACGCACAAAAAGTATAACTAGAACTATGGATGAGGAATATGAAAATTTACCAAATTTTCAACAATTACTGCCTCTGCCGCGATTGAGAGGTCGCGTTTCGAAAAGGGCATTTGAAATAAGAGACCAATTTACGGATTATTTTAACTCCTTGGAAGGACGAGTGACTTGGCAAAACCACAGCGTGCAACGGGGCGCGTATTGATATCGTTCGACAATTAATAACTGTAATTATTTTGTAAATACCTACACATATTAGTATATTAAATAAATGTTAGAATTTCATATCTGCCTACAGAACAGTTTTAGTTTTTATTACCTACATACCTAATCTATTTTATACAAATACTAGACTATATTTTATGCCATGAACAAACAAACATCCATACTTTCACATTTATATCATCAGTAATATTTATACAAGTAATACTTACCATCCTTGAGATTTAACGCCTCTGCTATTCGTTTCCAAATAGAATCCTTTAATTTTGTATTTAAATAGATTTGGTGTTTTACCACGTATAAGCATTTTTCACTTCGAACAGCTTCAATCAGTTCCTCCATTTTGCACTCGTGACACTGCCACTCGAAAACAATGTCTCGGTCACCTAGCAGACACGCACGTGCACGTTCATGTACGTGCCTGCGTCGACACGTTAGAGCAAATGCGGAGTTTGGTACTGCATCATAGGTTTTAAATACAGCCACTCGCACTCGGCTCGTGGCGGCCAATGCGAGTGTGGGCATGTGCGGCGGGGCTTAAAGTTCATTGAGGTAACATAAATTTGGTCGATAGTCTTTTATTCGTTCATACGAAAGGCTGTTTGATGAAGTCTTCAAGCTAGTTTTATGGTTGTCTTCTTTTATTATGTTTTTGATGGGAATTTCATGGTGTGTTGCTAAGAACAATCTTATAGGTAACCGGATAAGGGTAGCTGTTAAGACTCCTTGGTGCCATGAAATCACAAGAAAAGGAATCCCAGATTTCAGTTTCAAAGAAGCATTGGACGATTCTATTCTTTCTTTTTTCCATGATTTTACGAACTCAATATTCATCACTGTGATCAATTATTCATATTTTTTTCGTTTTTTTTCTGATTCTTTTGTTTTTTATGCTTTCTATTCTTTTGATTCTTTTGATTCTCTTGACTCTTTTGATTATTTTAATTCGTCTGATTCTTTTGATACTTTTGACTCTTTTGATTCTTTTGATTCTTTTGATACTTTTGTGTTGCCGCTGGGTGCACTGTTCCAAGTATGCGTTCCAAATGGTCACCCTAACTCAACTTGACGTCAAATGTCATCGACGAACGCGCGACGTGAGAGCTGTCAGCGAAAAGAAGAGAGAAAGAGAAAACTACTTCCGCCAACGAACGCGAAAAAACGTACACGTTCAAACGTGAAAAGGTGACTGCTAAAGAATATTTTTCGTAGATTAAAAGTTAGACTTTTAGAAACATAAGATTTGTTTATTCAGTATAACATATCAGTGAATTTGTTTAACTAGAATAAGAGTTGAATTTCTTCACCTAAAATTTATGTACGTGAGAACACCGAATGTGTAAGTCATTTTATAATTGTCACCAGGGAAGCCATATTTTATTGCTGCTAAGAACTCGGTGTCCGAAACAGAAATCGTGGTTTTTTTTCGCCCCAACATTTTGATTCTTTTGATTCTTTTGATTCTTTTGATTCTTTTGATTCTTTTGATTCTTTTGATTCTTTTGATTTTTTTGATTCTTTTGATTCTTTTGATTCTTTTGATTCTTTTGATTCTTTTGATTCTTTTGATTCTTTTGATTCTTTTGATTCTTTTGATTCTTTTGATTCTTTTGATTCTTTTGATTTTTTTTATTCTTTTGATTCTTTTGATTCTTTTGATTCTTTTGATTCTTTTGATTCTTTTGATTCTTTTGATTCTTTTGATTCTTTTGATTCTTTTGATTCTTTTGATTCTTTTGATTCTTTTGATTCTTTTGATTCTTTTGATTCTTTTGATTCTTTTGATTCTTTTGATTCTTTTGATTCTTTTGATTCTTTTGATTCTTTTGATTCTTTTGATTCTTTTGATTCTTTTGATTCTTTTGATTCTTTTGATTCTTTTGATTCTTTTGATTCTTTTGATTCTTTTGATTCTTTTGATTCTTTTGATTCTTTTGATTCTTTTGATTCTTTTGATTCTTTTGATTCTTTTGATTCTTTTGATTCTTTTGATTCTTTTGATTCTTTTGATTCTTTTGATTCTTTTGATTCTTTTGATTCTTTTGATTCTTTTGATTCTTTTGATTCTTTTGATTCTTTTGATTCTTTTGATTCTTTTGATTCTTTTGATTCTTTTGATTCTTTTGATTCTTTTGATTCTTTTGATTCTTTTGATTCTTTTGATTCTTTTGATTCTTTTGATTCTTTTGATTCTTTTGATTCTTTTGATTCTTTTGATTCTTTTGATTCTTTTGATTCTTTCGATTTATTTAGTTCTCCCGATTCTTCTAATACGCCTTATTTTTCTGATTCCTCTGATTTCTTCAAGTTTTTTCATTTACCGTTATTTGGTAAGTTCTCCGTTGTGGTCGAGGATTTTTTCCCTTGTCACTGAAAATATATTCAAAAAATATTCAAAGCTAGCTGACCAAGCAAACTTCGTCCCGCACAATCTACGTTTTCTTACTAAGTGAACGTTAGTGAGTCCAATCACTAAACTCTTCATTGATTGATTACCCTTTGACCCTTTACAATTTCCTTTTACTATAAATTGTCTAGTACTTCTACAAAAATTCGTCCTTCTAATATAAAATTATTTTCAGACACAATTCTCGTTCAAGATTCTTCAAGCATTTGGAAATACAGGTCGGACTCGATTATATACGGACTCGATTATATGTGATTCGATTATATACCATTTTGGACTCGATTATATACAGTTTGGAAAAAAATATTTTTAAAAAAATTTCAAATATGACTTATTTCAAGAAGAAATGTAACCTTTCAACGTTAAACTGTAATTGAAGTGGCTATTACATGTACAGTGGGGTAAAAATCGTGATTTTTGAAGATTTTGCTTGAATTTTCACCAAGAATTGTGTATATCGATATTGCAAATTAAAGTCAAATTAAGAAAGATAGAAGTTGGGTGTCAAAGAAAAAATTGTAGGGTGGTTAGAGAGTTTCAATTTAATTGATAGAATCAATCTAGTTCAATACAAATTTTTACGATGAAATTAATAAGAAAATATTAAAAATTATTAACTTTTAAGTTTTTCACTTCCAAAATGTTATTAAAATGAACTAACTTAGATGTTCCACTACTATATCCTGTACTAAATTTTCCCGTCTCTCAAATGAAAGCAACATATTTGTATTCCGTAGCGTATTTTGTAATGTAGAGCCAGTTTGAGGCAACAAAGTTGAAATTCAAACATATGCGTAGAAGGAATTTTTTCATCAAATTTGATCGTCTATCACTTCCTGAGAGAATTTTGATAAATTTATTTTTTTCATGTGAGAAAGGTGTTTTCTGACTTTAAGGAGATGAATCAAAAACCAAATTCAATAAAAATATTCAAAAAACGAAAAATACTTACGAAAAAAAAACGAATAAAAAAAATTTGTTTGACTGTATATAATAGTATTCGATTATACACAGTGAAAAGAAATCAAAAACTGAATATAATCGAGTCCGCGCTGTATATGTAAACCGTGATTACTTGATTACTTGATTATTATGAGTAAACAAATGGATGATAAAATATTATTACTTTGATTTAATTTCTGATATGAAACCGTACAAAATCTCAGCAAATCAGGCATAACACTCTATATTAGTTACCGTGCCGTACCATTCAGTATTTCTGCAGTTTTGCAGACTGCAGCCGAACTGCAGCTGCAGAAAACTGCCTTTCTCAAGTTGAAGCCTGAAGGAGTTTAGGTTAAGATTTTCAAAAGGGCCTTTTTCAAGGCTAGAAACGAATACAAAAACCAAACTGAACCACTGATGATGCAAGCTACCTGCAAGGAATTTCGATTTGATTGGCCCTCAGCAACCAAAAACTAAATACTTTATTATTGAATGTCTATAATGTTCTTTCTGGACGGCAGTAGTTTTCTAGTTCTACGTCAAAAATGCGGTATAATGCCTTGGACTCAACTCTTCTGGTTTTCAACGGTTTATCCAAAAGGTCGTCAATAAACAAATTCTACAGAATACATGACCTCAGTGAATTCAGGAACTCAATCTTCGAAGACTTGTGCAGCTCCTTGAATCAAGCCATACAAGATTGGAAACTGCTTGTATCGTACTTCGTATACTGCACGTTCTACAAACCGTTGCAGTTTGTCAACAGTCATTTCCTGACCCTTGTCACAAAATGTTTCCTGCTCTGATTGTTGTAACATGTTCAGATAATTCTCATCATCTAGTACTGGTTCCTTAATTAACTCCTCAACATCGTCGCCAGTCATAGCATCAAAGTCTTCCCCGCCAATAGCATGAGCAAGTAGAATACACGTGGACATGCTGAAGAGGCACCATTCATCTCTTCAACATGTCGACGCTTGCTCACACACCCAGGCCAGATGATTCCGATAAAAATGGAGGGAAAACGGTTTGAGAAGCTTTTGACCATTGACTTTCTGATATTTGACGGATTCTGGTCGTATCAGTGGAGCTCCAACAGATTTATCATCGAAACAATATTTTTTTTTGTACTAAATTTATTTTCAAATGGCTCAGCAACATTAAGTAACAATGAGCCGTGTTTATGAATAGGGAAAAGCCTCTTTGAGTAGAACAATGCCAATGTTCTTTCTCAAAAAGGCATAAAAACCCTATTATCTTTTCGAAAAATGTTACAATATGGACAAACAATATGACAAAATTCACAATAAGATAATATTAAAGGGCTTCTTGTTGCAGAGATGACCATCTCCTAGGAACTAGTTATCTCCTTGGGACTAGGGAAGGAATGAAAATCTGCTCACTTTTCTAATTCTGAAGAAAAAAGTTGAAATAGAGAAAAGGAAACGCTAATAATAAAAATCAAAACAATAAAGGAAAACTAAACATATATATTCATATTTGAAAGTGTATGGATTTGAGAAAATCATAAATTAAAGAAATAGCATCAATATTACGAGTAGCCAGAACGTCGCGAATCGGAAAATTAGGTGGCATTCCCTTATTGCGAAAATGTTCTATTAAAGATAACCTGTCATTTTGAAACTCAGAACAAAACCACACAATATGATCAATATCCTGCTATCCTATACCACACACGCATAGGTTACTATCACTGATGTTAATTCGAAAAAGATGTGCATTCGAAGAATAATGGTTAGACATGAGTCTGCACACTACCCGTATAAAATCACGAGAAAAATTATATCCTTTAAACCATGGTTTGAGAGAAACCCTAGGAATGATAGAATATAGCCATCGGCCTTTATCACTGCTATTCCAACTTGACTGCCAAGATACAAGTGCCCGTTCACGAGGAAAATGAAGATATTCATCGAAAGTAATAGGCATATAGAATAAGTCTCCTTCCATAGTGCCCTTCTTAGCAAGAAAATCTGCTTTCTCATTTCCAGGTATCGAACAATGAGACGGAATCCATACGAAAGTGATATTAAATGAACTAGTAATTAGAGCACTTAAAAGTTGATGGATTTCAGATAAGAAATACGACGCATATCTAGTTCTCACTGAACGGAGTACCTCTAAAGAGCTGAGACTATCAGAAAAAATGAAAAAGTGATCTGGGACCAAGGTCTGAATATGGAGTAAGGCCATGTATATTGCAGCCAATTCTGCAACAAACACCGAACAGGGTAAACTAAGCCTACGAAAAGTGAAGAAGTTGATATTGAATATACCAAAGCCTGTGGATCCATTAAGACTAGATCCATCAGTAAAAAAAGTTTTGGTTGGGTCAATATGTTTATACCTTGACAGGAATATCGCAGGTATAACTAAATGGCGGAGATCATCTGAAATATTATGCACATAATCCTTCATTGACAGGTCAATAGTAATAGAGGAATTGAACAAAATTGAAGGAATGATCTGGAAACCAGATAAAGCAGATGGACTTTCCAAAGTCATAAATTCATGATATAGAGACATTCGCCTAGATCGAACGCCTGTGTTCCACTTTTTTTCTAAGTTTGCTATCACCTTCGGATTAAGTGTTTCACACCGTATTAAAAAACGGAATGATAACTCGAAAAAACGTACGGAAAGAGGAAGTATGCCAGCTAGAATTTCTAGGCTCGTTGTATGTGTTGACTGCATACATCCTAGAGCAATACGCAAACAGCGATATTGAATCCTTTCCAGATGCAAAATATGGGTACAGGCAGCGGACCTGAAGCAAAAACTACCATACTCCATAACAGATAAAATGGTTGTTTTATACAACCTAATCAAATCCTCAGGATGAGCTCCCCACCAAGTTCCTGTTATGGATCGAAGAAAATTTATTCTTTTCTGACATTTTTGTTTCAAGTAGCCTATGTGTTTACCCCATGTTCCTTTGGAGTCAAACACAACACCTAAATACTTGAATGACATCGAGTGACGAATAGGTCTATCCAAAAGTTTAAGCTGTATTTGTCCAGGATGGTGTTTTCTTGAGAATACAACCATCTCTGTCTTCTCAGTAGAAAATTCAATACCCAATCTACAGGCCCAATCAACCAAATTGTTAAGAGAATCTTGCAAAGGATTATGAAGATCGGTGCTGTCTTTGCCCATTACCGATACTACACAATCATCTGCAAACTGTCTCAAAGTACAATTTCCCGATAAACAAACATCAATATCATTTACATAGAAGTTGTAAAGAATTGGACTAAGACATGAGCCTTGAGGAAGACCCATGTAGCTAATGCGTAAAACTGACAAAGAACCATGAGAAAAACTCATATGTTTTTCACGCATTAGGTTAAACAGAAAACTATTTAATTTCTGGGAAAACCCATTTAGACGAAGTTTTTGAAAAAGAACTTCAATGGAAACAGAATCGAACGCACCTTTGATATCTAGGAACACTGATGCCATTTGTTGCTTACTACACAAGGCAAAGTCAACCTCTGATGAAAGAAGCGCAAGACAATCAGTGGTTCCTTTGCCTCTACGAAACCCGAACTGCGATGGCGAGAGAAGATTATTAGATTCAACCCAGCTGTCTAAACAATGGAGAATCATTTTTTCTAGTAATTTGCGAATGCAAGATAGCATTGCAATTGGTCTATAAGAATTATAATCAGACGCAGGTTTACCAGGTTTCAGAATAGCTATAACTTTAATTTGTCGCCACTCACGCGGAACAATATTCTGCTCAAGGAAAGCATTGAACAGTTTCAACAAACGTCTCTTCGCATTATCAGGTAGATTTTTCAACAAATTAAATTTGATCCTATCTGACCCTGGAGCCGTGTTGTTGCAAGAAAGAAGGGCAAGAGAAAATTCAGTCATACTGAACGGAGGCTCAACATCATCAGATGTCTCTAAGAAGGGAGAAGGTGCGGGGGCAGAGTCTGGACATATCTTCTTGGCAAAGTCAAAAATCCACCTTTCTGAATATTTAACTTCTTCATTTGAATGAGCTGAATTTCTCATTTGTCTGGCAACTCTCCAAAGAGTGCTCAAGGAAGTTTCTCGTGAAAGCCCATTTACAAAATGACGCCAATAGCCTCTCTTTTTAGCTTTAATGAAGCTTTTGAATTTACGCTCCAGATAAATGAAGTTATCATAACATTCACGGGTGCCCAATTTTCGCCAATCCTTGAACGCATTCGATTTATCTTTATAGAGATTTGTACATTCTTGGTCCCACCATAGATTAGGAGGACGTCTACGAAACGAATTACCAGGAAAGCGCTTCGTCTGAGCATCAATAGCACTGTCAAGAATTAAACCAGTTAGAAAATTATATTCTTCCAGCGGGGGTAACTCATGAACTAATGCCACCGATTCTGAAATAATTGAAGAGAATCTCTTCCAATCAATGTTTCTAGATAAATCATGCTGAATATTTGTTGTTTCAGACGATTTTGAATTATTTGAAATGGAAATAGTGATTGGCAAATGATCACTTCCATGTGGATCTTGGATGACATTCCAATAACAATCTAAAGAAAAAGAGGAAGAACACAGGGACAAATCTAAGCAACTAGCGCGGCCTGAAGATGGAGCGATTCTTGTTACATCACCTGTATTCAAAATTGCCATGTTGAAGTCCTCGCAAAGATCATAAATCAAATTGGTCCTTCGATCATCAAAAGACTCACCCCATCAAATTCCATGAGAGTTGAAATCTCCCAAAATAAGATTAGGTTGCGGTAAAAGTTCAACAATATTCACAAGATTTCTATAATTAAGCATAGTTCTTGGTGGAATATAAATAGAAGCAATGCATAAATCTTTACCCTTGATACGTGCCTGACACGCAAGAATTTCAATTCCTGTGACTAAAGGCAGGGGAATCCTGTAAAATGGGTAGCATTTTCTAATACCTATGAGAACTCCTCCATAGCAATCATCGCGGTCTAAACGGATAATATTCAAATCATGGATGTTTAACACATTGTCCGAACGAAGCCATGTTTCAGAAAGAGTAAACGCATCACAATTCAAAAAATGGAGCATTTGCTTGAAAGAATCAAGTTTAGGAAGAATACTTCTACAATTCCACTGCAAAATAGAGGATTTACCTGAATCGTCCAATAAATTAGACATCGAAATTAATGAACGAGAGGAGGGGCCACTTTGAAGTCATTTGTTTAGCTATCTGGCTGATAGAAGGAAGCCAAGCAAAAATGATACCTTTCATTGAATCTGATATTCCGAAAAAATCAAGAATCCATTGAACAATTGATGAAAAGGAAATACCTCCTGAAAAAGATGAGGGATCAGGAACCGATTGAGAAGTAAATTGAGAATGGCTTGACAATTCAGGGAAATGAACGTCATAATTTGAAGATCTCCAACCAGGAGGGTTATTCTTGGGGAGAGCAGAATAATTTGAAGATTCTGGCTTGTTAGAGATCAATCCTCTTTTTTTAGATGGCTTAGAGGAAGAAGCAATTTTCCTCTCCTGACTCTTCCTGTGATTACTGGATCAAATTGAGAATCCGAATCATCATCCTCTGATAAAACAGAGAAAGGATTTTCTGAAGCCTCGGGTTCCTGAAGTGAAGCTGCCTTGAGCATATCAGCGAAGGATCGATTCGAACGATCCTTAAGTGATTGCTTGAGTTTCATCGAACGTAATTTGTATTTTGGACAATCCTTAATTGTATGAGGAACATCTCCACAAAAGATACATTTATCAGCATCTTTGTTACAAGTGACTTCGTCATGGTCGTCACCACATTTTGAGCATTTCGTTTTATTACAACAGTAGGTTTTAGTGTGACCTAACTGATTGCAATTTAGGCAAGTCATTATTTTAGGGGTATATAACCGAACTGGAAGACGAAGTTTGTCGATAAGCACATAATTTGGAAGTGCTGTGCCTTCGAAGGAAATTCTAAAAGAGCCAGATGGATAATACTTTTTTTCTGTACCCTCAGATATCAAAGAGTTCAGAGATCTCACCTCCAAAACTTTAACATGTGGAATATTTGCATTGTGAAAGATACCCTTAGCTTTTACAAAATCTTGAAGTTGAAGAGATTTTTCCGTAACTACACCAACGATTTCAACAATGTGAGCCGGAATATAAACTCTATATTCATTAGTGAACAAAGAGTTTTTCACTATCGCGTTAGCATCTTTGTAATTTGAGAGCACAACACGAAGTTTATCTTTATTGACTTTCGTCATTTCTAAGACACCTGAGTAGTTAGACGTCAGGTCTTTGCAAATTTGAGATACTCTTAGAGGTTTCCCTTTGGGACGGAAGAATACCACCCAACGGTTTTTCGATGATGCCGGGGCGTTCTGGTATTGTCTAATACGTGGAAGTTGAGCAGAGTTAGGCAGAGATTGTGTCGAAGAGCGGAGAACAGAGTCACTATTTGGTACAGACGAAGAGTTTGACTGCGATTGTTTTTGTTTTTTTTCCTAGAGAAACCGTTAAACCATCTGGAGGAGGGTCTGAGACCCTCATTTCAGCATCGGAGGGTTCATTACCCTCCATTTTTCAAAAAAAAAAATGTCGTAAAAATGAGAGAGAAGATTTTTTAGAACACGCAAATATTAAATGATAAAATTAAAGAAGAAAATAAATAAATAAATAAATAAAATGAAATATGTGTATGTATATGTATATGTATACGTATGCGTGAAAGAAAAATAAAACGAAAACTTATCTTAAATGTATCTAGATGAATGTCAGAGAACTTCTAAAATCCTTGAAGCGGGTCTAATGGAAGCTTCACACTCCAAAAAACACTTGAAAAATAATTCCGACTTCAAGAAAAATCCTTTCTTTTCAGTATATCGTCCCGGCTTCTTTCGAAATTCCGTCAAAAAAAGTTTTGATATATTAAATATCTTCAGAAATTCTGCTCCGAGGGTCAAAACAGCGGGAAGTACACAACTTCTTCCGGAAATAGTCTTTCAAACACTGAAATGGCTTACAAGGAAAAGTCACAAAGAAAATCTGCAATATTCGTTATGATGAAAATTATACGTCACCTTTATTCCACGGCTTGCTGATGTATGATCGAAACAATATTGCTAGCATCATAAACAAGTTTGCTCACCGTGATCCGAAAAATGAACGACTGAACCATTTTTGAAAAGGACAGGTTTACGGAAGTTTTACTCAAAATGTTCTTCTGTCTCTCATTAGAAACCCCACAAACAATTCATTTATTGTAATATATCGACAGACGTTCTTAAATTTCATTGTTTAAGCTAACTGAATGTTTGAGGAACTACAGCTAAAGTACTTTTAGAGAATTTAATTACTAGTCTACATCATTTTTCTGAAAAATTACTGGAAAATCGGGGAATATCAGGGAATTTATTTTCGGATTCTGAGTCGACACCCTGATGACGATCAGTTTACGAAGATTTGGACAGCCCGTACGGAAATTGAATTCCCTACGAAAACAGACGTAGCATGTTTATGTGTTTTGTCAGATACATTATGGATGCTTTTTTTCTGACTGTTCGCATCAATTGAATTCGTGCTTTGTTGCCGCGAAAAACCATTAATTTTATTTTTGCAGCATATTCTAGACTCATCGCTTAGCCAAGCATTCGTTTGATTGATTGATTGATTGATTGATTGAAGATGGAAATCCCACCTGCCACAATAACAATAAGCGTTTTCTTCTCATCTTTATTGTGTCACACGCGCCCACCCGCGCATATGAGAGAGAGAGTGGGAATCGCGCGTTATCGATTCCACCGAACTCAAATTTGTGGGTTCGCGTGACTTCCTAGAAGCCCAAACAGTCGTCTGCTTCCCCCCCTCTTGCCGCCACTAAATAAACATCCCGCACTCACCTGTCTCGTCTCCATACACTCTCAGGTGGGCCTATTCTCGAGGACTCCGTGCGGGGACGGAAGAATTGAGTCGAAGAATCGGGGAAAGAATAACAACCACACCACGGATCATGGATTACCTCAGGAAGCAACGGAGCGATGCTCTGGCAGATGTTGTTGGCCTCGCTGCCTGGCGAATGTTCCGCAAACACGCGAAATGAACACAGAGGGTTGCAGGCGATCTGAAGGGGGGAAGTGAACGCGAAACAACAGAAGGGAAGAAAAAGTTTTGGTTGGTTTCGCGAAAAAAAAAGGGGAGGATTTTCAATGGACCAAGTGTTCGTGATCGGTTGCATTTTCGGCAACAAAAAGCGATAACTAAATTTTTGTTGTTGCGTCGGCTCGAAGAGCAAAAGTTACTCCATCGTTTGTTGTGGAACAGAATGAGCCAAAGAAATGGCGAAGAAAGTACGAAAAAATATTGCAAACTGGTGCGGAAAAAAAAAGTAACTTTGAATGAGTTTTTGTTCGTGTTCCCTGTTGGTTGGTTGGTTTGTTGGGTAGGGTTCTGCTGATGGTGTAATAGAAATGAGAGTTTGCGAGTTCTGAAAATTGAAAGACTGAAGGGCTTTTATACCACCTTCGTTTTTTTTGGGTTAAGATTTGCATCATGTATCATCCTTAAATTATCGTTCTTGTTCGTTGCATAGTCAGTCGCCAGGTAGAATATTGGTGGGTGTTCTCGAGCTAGGAGAAATAAAAGCAATTTTGCACTCGAACGACAGTTTCATCAGATTATAACTGTTTGCATTCGGTTCATTATTATTTTCGTCTTGGCAGATTGTGCCGAGAAGCGACTCGCTCCAAGCGCGTTGCGAAATTTCATAGCGGCTATAATTCTCCGGTTTTTATAATCTTCCATCACATGATTGCCGCCTCCGAGTGTGGGACCGCGGCAGTGTGGCATCTCGCGACGTGAGTCCACCTACTCACTGTTTCCACCCGCTGCGGTGTGAATACGAGTGGCATTCGACACTATAAGCACGGTATTACATGCTGGTTCTGAACTACGGGCGAGAGGGCTAGAGGGAATCATCATTTAGCAGCATCAACTGTGGCCGGTTCATTTCGGGGAACGATGACAGGAGAGTATATATCAGACAGAGCTATTTGTGCTTTTTTTCGCATGACGATAATGAAAATTTAGCGCATTCATGAGAACGTTGACATGATGTTCTCAATTGGCGTGATGAAATCATAAAATCTGATTCGGCGTAGTCTTGAAAATGCTATTCATTCAGTATAACATGTTGTTTTTGCGACTCCCAATTGGGTTTTTAATTTTGATTGATTCGATTGCTGTTTTTGGCAATTTGAAAAGCGAAGAGGATTAAACTTGATTGGTTTTATGGCTTCAGAAATTCGTTAATTATATATAGCTTAAAACTCGTTGACGTAAAATATCAAATACGTTTTATGTTACGAGCACTATTCTATAGACGCAATACAAGTATAATGAGACTAACAAAATTTTGTCAATGTTCAAATAGTCATAACTCGCCGGAAAATAGACATATTTTGATAAAGCTGATTTCATTTGTTGATGAAACGTATCTCGCGTTGTGTTGCTTCTCATGTCATTTCAGTGGACATAAATAGCTAAGTCTAAGAGATTCCAGGAGATTTCATTAATGTCTTCACACGACACGAAACAATGTCTTCACCATGACCGCTATCGCTAAGCAAAATATCACGCTGTTGGTGAGAAACATTGATGTTTTAAATAATTTTTCACAATTTTATCTTCACATTAGGTAAAATATCTTCAATGAACCATCGGTCATCTCTGCTGTTTGCTATCAAGACATATTTTGACCAGGATTACCAACAATCTTCAGATATTTTGGAGCCAAGAATCTATAGTTACAGATTACAGAATTTTCAGGTTCTATACAGAATTTACAGATTTTTTAAAGTAACGATCCAATATTGGTTATGGCTTGATGTCAATAATATTTTTATACCAATAGATTTGGGCTCTACTTTACAATCTTTTGCAATATAATTATGGAATTTCCAGTATTTAATATGTTGAAATAGCCAAACCGATTAAGTGGTTCACAGATTCTCGCGAAAAGTGGCTGTTTTGTTCTTTATCGCAATATATTAGACCCGTATTTAAAAAAAAAATTATTGGGGTGCCTCTATCTGTTTTAGAGTGGTTCTCTTTTTTTCCAAAACTGATTTTTTTTTCTGAAATCCATAGCTCTTGAACTACTTGACTGATTCAGATGATCGGCATATCAAATTGAAGCCACTTAGCTGGTATTCCTAGTTAACCGATGATCCAAAAATGGCTTTTTTTAACTTAAAAAAAATCGAAAGGAAACTCCTCTCTGATTTCTGAATATGTTATGTTAAAAACCACAGCTTTCAAGATAAAATATAAAAAAATATAGCGCCCTCTATCTTTAACCAAATAAACTATGAAAAAACAATAAATTATAATTACGAAAACATTTTTTTTTCCAATTATAATATTGCGTAAAAGAAGACTATCGCATAGGCTTTAACTTTATGTATTGTATCAATCATCTGAATCAGCCCAGTAGTTCAGAAGTTATGATTTTTTGTGGTGGAAAAAGAGGGAAAAATCGCTGAAACAAATGATTTCAATATTCTTAAAACTTGTTGATATTTAAAATGAAAACTTAAACAACTTCCTACATTTAATTATCTGAGTGTTTATTTAGGTCTTAGGGTTTGAACTAGATTTTGTTTTCTTTAAAAAAAAATTAAAAAATCTTACTTACAAAAAAATTTAATTAAAAAATTTCAAAAATACGTTTTTGAGAAAAATTTATTTCCAATTTTTTTTTTGTTTTTTCCAATGAGAAAATCTTTTTCTTGTAGATTTTCTCGTTTTCAAGTTCGAAATTTTTGTAAGAAGTTAAGAACACAATTTTGGCCGTTTTTAACACTCCTATACTCGCGCATTGGTCTGTCAAACCGAGAAATCAATAATTCGTTCATTGCTCAGAAAATATCAACACCACGACTTTGCGATTCTCTCTAGCTTCGTTATTCGTCGTTCGTCATCGTTTAGCTTAGCATGTGTTGATACAAAGTGGACGTTTGCCACTTTTTTAACACTTTCGGTCTGACACACCGACGCGAGTATAGGAGTAATTTTTTTTTTTGGACAAGTGCCTTTTTTCATATTCTAGAATATTGTTGAATGAAATTTATAAATTAATGTTAGTGGCGTGGAATATTTATAGAATATAATGCATAAGATCATTACCGGACTATTCCCATTTGATTTCAGTCCCTTTTGTAACTGGATTGAACGGATCCATATATTAACTATTCATCGTTAGATTCATACCTTCAAAAGCAAAATATAAATGTTTGACTTTCATATAGTTATTCGCTAAATATAATGATCATACATATACACACCTGTGAAAGAATTTCACTTGTGGAAGAATTGTAAACAGTGAACTATAAACTATTCGGTGGCTTATGGTAATTTTTAACAGTTGCAGTTTCGGGGATATTTTTTTTATGATGAACAATATCGCCAAGGAAACAAGAAAAATAAAAGGAAGTTCCTAGGAAGTTTTATATCATCATTTATGCCCCATCTTAAAAAAGGCATTAATTTTTAGTTTACCAAGAATGCACAGACAAAGAATATTAGAAATATGCAAACTTTATATTCCAGTACCTTTATCATCTGGTAATTATCAAGAAGGTCGTTATGCATTCTTCTCTTCGATAAAAGACCCGAAAAACACGAAACAACTACATGAAATGTAAAAAATATGTTTGTTTCGAGCATGCAGTTATGCTATGTTCTGATTCTTACTCAAATGAAACCACAATCGATTAATACGTTTTTATGTTATTTTATAGCTCTTTATACTTCGATTAATTATATTCAGTTGCTCACTTTGAATAATTAATAGTAAAAAAAAACGAATTTCGTTATTTGTGTTGGAGTATCAAAAATTACACTGTTTTGAGGAGGCTGAATTAGATGACTATTAAAACACAATAAAGACGAAGAAAACATATTTTTTGGAGTTTTTTCATTTAATCATACCCTCTTCTTCAAATAAATGCCAATAAAGCCTGAAGAATACACAATGGCAACATTACAGAGAACTTCAATTTTCGGTCTGTGACACCGCGAGTATACGTGTTATGATTTTGCACGCGAATATGGAGGTTAGAAAGATATCATTTTGTTTAGATTTTAGGTTTACAATGTTACTTAAATGATTAATGATGTCTTTACACTCCCAACGCAACCTGCGTCCTATCTCATCCGAACTCGCATGAAATTCGTCCAAAGCCAAGAATGTGCTTAAAAATTGGACTTTTGAACATACTACAGATTTCAATACAGATTGAGAAAAAACTGAGGTTAAAAGATTTTCTTGGATCAAAAATACAGATTTTATTACCTAGATTTTGACATGTATACCATAAAATTATTACCTCATCTACATTGTAATCTACAAACTTATTGGAAGATTTGTTTGTACTTTTTTTATCTCATGTTTTTCTGTATTTCGTATACTCATTCACATTTAGTTTTCGTGATATATATTTTTTTAATCAAGTTTTTTCGTTATAATTAAAAGACATTTATGTTTGAAATATATTTGTTATTTTATTATTTAATATATCTGTTTTCCAGCTGTTCCATCTATTACAGGGCGGACTCAATTATATTCTTCTTCTTCTTCTTCTTCAATGCCCGTCTCAACGTAGTATCTCAACGTAGTATTACTTGCGTCATTTTTATTAGTACTTAGTTGAGATTTCTATGCCAAATAACACGCCTTGAATGCATTCTGAGTGGCAAGCTCTAGAATACGCGTGATCAACTCAATTATATACAGACTCGATTAAATACAGACGCGATTATATACGGTTCGATTATATACAGTTTGAAAAAAAAGTTTCATTCTTATCATTCAAATATGACTCCATGAAAAAATGTAACCTTTGCTAGCGTTAAGTTGGAATTTAAGTGGATATTATAAGTACACGGGAGTAAAAATCGCAATTTCTTAAAATATTGGTTGAATGTTCACCAGGAATTGTTTATATCGATATTACAGCGAAATTAAGAAAGATAGATATTGGGTATCAAAGAACAAATTGTAGAGCGATTTGAGAGCTTTAATTGAATATTGATTGAACGAAACAATCAAGTTTAATAAGGTTTGTTGGGATAAAATGAATAATTACACAATACAAATTACCAACTTTTCAATTTTCGCTTCCAAAATGTTATTTAAATCCACTAATTTAGATGTTCCACTACTATATATTGCACTAAAAATTCTCATCTATTAAATCCTCCTCCTCATCCCTATTCCCTATTCCCTATTCCCTATTCCCTATTCCCTATTCCCTATTCCCTATTCCCTATCCCCTATTACCTATTCCCTATTCCCTATTCCCTATTCCCTATTCCCTATTCCCTATTCCCTATTCCCTATTCCCTATTCCCTATTCCCTATTCCCTATTCCCTATTCCCTTTTCCCTATTACCTATTCCCTATTCCCTATTCCCTATTCCCTATTCCCTATTCCCTATTACCTATTCCCTATTCCCTATTCCCTATTCCCTATTCCCTATTCCCTATTCCCTATTCCCTATTCCCTATTCCCTATTCCCTATTCCCTATTCCCTATTCCCTATTCCCTATTCCCTATTCCCTATTCCCTATTCCCTATTCCCTATTCCCTATTCCCTATTCCCTATTCCCTATTCCCTATTCCCTATTCCCTATTCCCTATTCCCTATTCCCTATTCCCTATTCCCTATTCCCTATTCCCTATTCCCTATTCCCTATTCCCTATTCCCTATTCCCTATTCCCTATTCCCTATTCCCTATTCCCTATTCCCTATTCCCTATTCCCTATTCCCTATTCCCTATTCCCTATTCCCTATTCCCTATTCCCTATTCCCTATTCCCTATTCCCTATTCCCTATTCCCTATTCCCTATTCCCTATTCCCTATTCCCTATTCCCTATTCCCTATTCCCTATTCCCTATTCCCTATTCCCTATTCCCTATTCCCTATTCCCTATTCCCTATTCCCTATTCCCTATTCTCTAATTTTTGCTGAATCGAGATGTGTCGAAATATTGTTTACAAGTGTTTGAATTTTGCACAAGTTTAAATTTTACTGCGTTGAAAATGTTTTGTTGCAAAGAATCTCCATTTGCGGGAAGTTTTAATGTTTCTATTGGAAGAAAAGCGCATCTGAAGCACATCGTCGATAATATTCCATCATAACAACGCTCGCCCGCATGTTCGAGTAAAAAACTATTAAAAAAAGAGGATGGAAAATTCTGGCACATCGGTCTCGTACTCCAGATCTTGCCCCTACCGACTATCTATTGTTTCGAGTGGAATACGATATATGTACGAACAACGTATCAAAAATTGGTTGAATTCATTCTTAGTTGCAAAAGAGAATCGCTTCTTTCGCGACGGAATCCGTGTCTGAAAAATAGGAAAAAGTAGTGACTTGATCGAGCTATGGCCAATACTTTGAACAAAGTACTAATCAATTTTATTATTCAAATTAATGTGTTTCTCATGCGAAAATAAACGGAACGAGTTAAGTTGCACACTAAATACTTTGTTAACAAGTTAAACAATATTATTGCTAGACATACAAGTTCAGTTCAATTCAACTTTAGTAATCTAATTTTGGATATTTTTCCATCTGTAAAAAATTAATCTCCGAAATTCACTGTTTCTCGTTTGAGTTTCACTTTTTATCTAGAATGTTCGTTGGCGGAAGTACTTCTCTCTCTTTCTATTCTCTTCTCTTTTCTCATCTCTCTCACGTATCTCATGTTCATCATTGGCATTTGACCTCGATGTTGAATTAGGGTGACCATGTGAACCGCAAACTTGGAACAGTACACCCAGTGACCACAAAAAGATTATCAACGGAGGGTCCTGGTTGTTTTCATTAGTTTTTAGACCTTAACCTCATATACTCTCCTTATGTTATCGACTCACCAGTACTTCTTAAAGCAAAATCAAAGCAATGCGATAACAGATACGAATCTTATGTACGAAAACTCATGGCGCGTACCTAAACATTCCCACCAAACCAACAAACAACCGGCAAGCAGCCAGTGCCAAATCGAACAGACCATCTCGACCGTAAAATCGCAAATTGAAAAGAATAAACATCGGACTCCTCCGGCTCTCCCTCCTGCCGAAGTCCCACCGCACGCAAACGAATGTTACGGCTTAAACAAACATCAAATTAGACTATCAACTTTCCCATTTCCGCAACGGCCACAAAAGCGGCTCACACACAATATTGATGGCGGAATAGAGTCTTACGATTACGAGCCCGATCGTTCACCGAATGCTCCATCGGATCGACATGGAAGTACCCATGGAGAAGCTCCCCCCGAAAACATAGAGAGGCTCGGGCAAACGGCGATGGTAGTAAAAGATAAAAAAAATCTCTTCCAGCTTCACCCCTTCACCCCGTGTCGTGTGGATTCGGATTCGGATTCGGAAGCCTCATTCGCACCCCACATCGTGCCATCAGAGGCGAGTACCGCTGGGACACCATAAATCCTTATTTACTTCTGTGCCAAAAGCTCACTGTGGCTCACTGGCCGGACTTCCTCGCAGGACTCCCACGGACACATCAATATAACTCAGACCGTGAGTGGGTGGATGGGTGTGTGCGAGAATGGGTTTTAGCATGTGGGAAAATCCTTCGCTCCCTCCTGCTGAATGGAGTAACGAAGGTCCGTTATCTGTCGCTTTGTTCGAATGATGTTTTCCTCTCATTGCCTCGTAAGCTGCGGAGAAATATAGTTGTAGTGAGCGATTTCCATCACATGATTTTGGAGTGCGTGCATGTTGTGCTTTACACGGTTGCTCCATTTTTACGGACTTTTTTTTTGTTTGCTTGCTCGGCAGGGCCGTGAATTGGGAAAGCAAAATATAACGTCAAAAGTATGGCTTAGCTGGAAATATTACACCCGTGAGGGATGGAATGCCAGCGCGTGAAAAAATTTCATAGCCAAGAGATGAAATGGAGTGCAAAAAAAAGACTCAGATGACGCGTTTCAACTGTAGTAATCCGGCTGTCGCATTGGTACCATTGGTACCATCAGAATATTCAGTTAATACATTCATTATTGTTGGCGGGTTGATGCCTTTTTCGACGTACATGATAATGTTTTCCGCAAACCAGAGTAAATTTGGAGTAATGAGCCGTTGCCAAATCTGGCCAGAATGGGGGAGGTAGTTTATGTTTTCTATATAATGGAAGCAATATCTTCGTCCTTCATTTGAGAATTTATGGTCCCTTCTGAGAAAAAAAAACCGTAAGCCATACCGTAAATAAGCCATAAAAACCAACAAAATGCAGTGGTTCGGATTATCCAGCATTAGGTATTGTTAACCGGTTTTACCGTTACCATTTTTAACATTAATACCGTGTCATTTTTCATCATCGAACTACCGATAATTTTACAATTAAAAAAACCGGTAATTTCAGTAATTTAATTTTAACAATAATATTTGTCTTCATGCCGCTTCGAAATATTACTCGAGAATCAAAATAAGATCGGAAAAAAACAACTGGTAGTGTTGCGCCGATTCTAGGACCTCCGAGCTTCAGCTTCAGAGCTGGAATTGATTGATGCCCTCGAACCAGTTCTCGTCGCTGTTAAACTGCTATGACGGAAGAACTGCTCCTTTTGTGAACCTGACGTCGGATTGCAATTTATGTTAGAACAGTTATCGGAGCAACTATCAGATATTTCGAAGCAGCTGCTTGGATCCCTGAAGGAAAGGATTTATGTTTTGTATAGGCTAGGATTGGGCGATCTCGGATCGATTCTCAGAAGATCGATCTTTTCCATCCCGATTTCCGATTTTTTGGATCGATCTTTTGTACTCGAGAAAATCGAGAAAATCGATTTTTTACTATCGATCTTTCGATCTTTTTGTAGATTTGTTTTTCAGTGTACATCGATTTTTTATCTCACCAAAGGCCAACTAACATTTCTTTTAAACATAATAGGTCGTATGAATAAAAAAAAGTATTTACTCATTCTGCCCGTTTCCAAGTAAAGTAAACTTTCCTAGTATTTACTTGAATCCGTATGAATAAAAGTTTACTTTACTAATTTGGTTTTCGAATTCGAACATAGTTTTTACTTTGTCGAACATCTATCAACTGATTGTTTAGGTTTCGTTTCAAAACGTTTTTTTTTTTGACAAAGCGTGAATTCGCGATGAAAAAGGAATAGTGTCGACGTCTGGTGGCGACTTTCAATTAGGGACCATAGTTTGGGTCCCTATCTCGTTAGTGTAATACCTATCATATTAGAAGACACGAAGCCAGTTTTCAAATTTGAATGAAAATGTTCACATCATTTTATTTAATCACTTAAAACGCTTTTTTCTGACTTTTATTTAACCCTTTGTCTATACATTTCCAACATCATTACTAATACTTTTCACTATAATATAAAGTTGTCTTCAAAAACAATACTCGTACACGATTTTTTCATCACCTGCAAACAAAAGTGTTTTTCGTTTAAACAGAATGCCAAATTGGTACGGAAAGGTTATTTTTCATTCATAATTTAAATTTTAAAAACGTGTTCATTCCGCCTGAAAATCAATAAAAAATTTTACGCTCCCCTAAACTAGTAAACGAAGCTTAATGCCATCAATGCGGATCGTTAACTTGTTTAGCTTCAAGCGCAAGATAGCAGCATTAAACATAAATCGGATATGACATCAAAACGAATGATAGTGTTTTCAGATCCAAAGTATGCTCATGAGCATACGTGATAATAACGAAGTAAATACTTGGTGAATGCAGTTTTATTCATACGAAATCAGCTAAACATCCATTTTCGAAAAGTAAATACTTTGTTGTTTCTTTTATTCATACCAAACGTAGTAAAAATTTAATCTCACTGCTCGACTGCTCGAATGAAGTAAAGTAAAGGTGAATTTTGTTTTTATTCATACGGCCTAATGTCAACATTTGGATTGCTTCTTCTACGATTTACTTCAGTACAAATGCTGACAGAAGCAGAACTAACGGCAGCTACTGAGGGGATGAACTGTAACAGGCTGCGCATAGGATCAATGAACCTGATGTTGACTTCAATTACTGGTGAAAGGTTGTTTTCTAGATCTGGCGCCGAAATCGAGAATCGGCTTCGACTAAATGACAGATGTATGGCACGATTGGCTTTTATGGGATCATTGTTAGCTGAGTTCTGGGCTATTGTTCAATTTCTAATATTACTTTTTCGATTAATTCATCCAGTGCTGAAAATATTCACGTTCACGACATTCAAATTCGGCGAGTTTCTGCCTTCCTTGTATTGATAACCTACTGCTCAAGCGAGAGTCGATAAATATGAAACAAAACAATCAATGAACCCCAGTGGAATGAACATCAACATCAGCTTACCATGAAGTTCATTTTTCATTTGCATCTTCCTTTTCGTCATGGTATTCGTAAGGTCGAAATTGAAGATCATTGCGTGTTAGTGAAAATCAAAGCATAAAATTCAGCGTCACCAATTGAGAGTGAAATCGATTAATGGTAAAGGATGACAGTTCATCACAAAAAAATTCTTGTTTTTGGCGACTTCGGCAATGGAATGTATAGAATAACTCTTGCCACGTTTTATGATTCTACTCACGATTGCTCGGAAATTGCATACAACACAATTTACATGTGCAATGGGTGACACGTTTTCAATAAAAATTCACTGCAAGCGATGAAGATCAACTTAACGTTCGTGATAATCACCTGAAATTATTGACAGTCATGAAAGTGCCTGAATGCAGGCTTTTCGAAGTTCGATCATGCTGTTCTCGATCAATATAACAGACAAAGTTCACGCGTCTCGACTCTTGTGTTATACTCATTATGACAGATACGGCGTTGAGTTGCAACAGAAGAGAAATCATCCGATACTGGGAAAAATCTCATTCCTTCATTCGTGAATAAATTTTGATAATTTGTGGCACTGAATTCATCAAATAAAACGACTACCTGGCGGCACAAGATGAATGCCCTGTGGCTGTGGCCTTCATGCTGTGGAACAAGAGAAAATGCTTTTGATATTTGAATAGAAATATGAAATTTGTATTCCCTGTTCAAAGAAACGACAGTATTCATATAGGATAAGCATATAAATCGAAACAAGTTTTTAACTTTTCGAAAATCGATTCGGCAAAGATCGATTCTTTGGTACCGATTTAATTAGTGGATCGATCCCTACGCCGTTTGGAAAATCGATTCAATAAGACCAATCTTTTTATAAAGATCGCCCAATCCTAGTATAGGCAGATTTGTTCGCGTATATGAATAATCATTCTGCTCGTGGTCATGACTAGGATTGGGCGATCTTGGATCGATTTCAATCTTTTCCATTTCGATTTTTTGGGTCGATTCTTTGTACTCGAACAAATCGCGAAAATCGATCTTATTCTTCCGATTTTTTGATCTAAGAAAAACTTTTTATGGATTTGTGTTTCAGTGTAGCACTGACGAATTTCATGAGATGTTTGCTAGCTGAGTTCTGAACAAATACCAGTTGTTGAATTTCTAGTAATAATTTTCAATGAATTTATTTAATTAATTCCATGACGTTTCAAGATGAATGCTCTGGGAAATGCAATAGGCTCTCATATAGAGTAAATAAAGAAATTGTAAAAAAGACATTTGGTTTTTCAAAGATCGATTCTTTGGTACCGATTTAATCAGTGGATCGATCCCTACGCCGTTTAGAAAATCGATTCGCCAAGATCGATCTTTTTCTACAGAGCGCCCATTCCTAGTCATGACATAATAAATGATGACTTCGGCGTCTTCTATCAAATGTCACGGAATGCATTGATCAAGCAGGCATTAGAAATCATTCGTGACTCAAGACTTCAGTAGCTGAACAACAAAAGGGAATAAATCCATTGGACGATGCAGAACCTGCACAATACTTGAGCATCAAGAGAAAACATGAACGACGATTGCAACAATCAAAAGTATTAACAGAGGGCACCAGAGGCAAATACATGACAATGGTATTCGATGCTTTTCGTACCGTACGCCCAACATCATTGAACTATGAACATGCGTTTTTCTCTCCTGGAATTTTCGTTCATGAGATCCGATTAAGATCAGAAAACGACAAAACTAACATGATTTGTGTCCCTAAGTAGTAGCAAAGTAGCTACTAAAGGGCGAACACGAAATTATTGCGACACATTCAACAGGGCATAACTTTTTTACCATTGGGTAAAAATCAACCAAATTTTGCACACTTCCTCATTGATGTGTATTGTCTACATGCTGTCAAACTCAAAGTCGTGTTTTCGATTCAACGAAAATGGAGGTGAACCAACGCGAGTCGAGAGAACAAATTCTTTCCAAACACCTGGAATTTCCTGACCTGTCGCACCGGCAGTTGGGAAAAATGTTGAACATTCACCATTCAACCGTCTCCAGAGTGTTGAAGCGGTCCCAGGAGCGGTTGACGTTGGACCACGGCAAAGGAGTTGGAAGAAAACCGGGACCGGAGAATAAAAAGACGGAGGGAAAGGTGAAGCGGATGATTAAAGCAAATCCCAACGTCTCAAGCCGTGATTTGGCTAAAAAGATCGGCATGTCGCAGAGCTACGTCCAGAATGCAAAGAAGAGAGCTGGACTACATACATACAAGGTACAGAACTTCCCGAACCGCGATGAGCGGCAACAATCGACGGCTAAAACTCGGGCACGGAAGCTCTATGAGAAGATGCTGACAAAATATGGCTGCTGTGTGATGGACGACGAAACGTATATAAAAGCCGATTTTAAGCAAAGTCGTTGTTGGAGTTTTTCACCGGCAAGAGCAAGTTCGATGTGAACGACAAATTTAGGAAGAAGAAAATGTCGAAGTTCGCCTCCAAATATCTCGTTTGGCAGGCCATCTGCTCTTGCGGACTGAGGAGTGACCCTTTCGTGACAAAGGGCATAGTAAATGGCGAGATCTACAAATCTGAGTGCCTCGAGAAGCGCCTTTTGCCGTTCTTGCTGCAGCACGACGAAGCACCGCTATTTTGGCCAGATTTGGCATCATGCCACTATTCTAAAAGTGTCCTGGAGTGGTATGAGGCCAATTCTTTCCATTTTGTTCCAAAGGGCATGAACCCGCCAAACTGTCCGGAGCTGCACCCGGTGGAGCAGTACTGGGCAATAATGAAGCGGGAACTTCGGAAGAGCAAGAAGACAGTCAAAGACGAGAAGGACATGTTAAGAAAATGGAAAAAACTGAGAAACTGGTACCGGATGACACTGTAAAGACTTTGATGGAAGGCATCAAGCGAAAATGTGTTCAATTTTACACTCAAGGCTCCATCGATTAACTTTTCTTTTGATTTTTGAAGTAAATATTTGTATAAAACTACCCTAAAATTTTGGTTTGATTCTAAACATTAAAATAAAATTGGCATGACATTTTCGGTGTCGCAATAATTTCGTGTTCGCCCTTTAAGTAGCAATAACTTGAAAAATGTCTTCTTGTAAACTAATTATTATCAATAAAAGTCATTTCTTCAAGAAAATAGTTTATTTCAAAGTATTTTTTCATCGGTAATTATTAATTTCATTACCGAATAACCGGTTATCGAAATTTTGGCACGGTAATGCAATCCCTATCCAGCATACGCACATAAAACTTTTGAGCCCTCGAACGCCCCCTTTCGAGCTGCCCATGATACTTTCTGCTTCTTGTAAATTTTCAAATTATGTCTCTTCCTAATCTGCTTGATCACTGGCCAAATTCCTTGGCCAAGTCACGAATGGAGGCATATCGTACTCACGAATATAATTCACGACTTTCTGGACCTATCCTGGGTCACTAGAACCGAGTTCACTTCTTTACAGATCCTCCAGGGAATGTTCATTGATAAAGTGGGATACAAATTGAAAACCGAAAATCGGGTACAGTAGAACCCCGATTATCCGCGAAATAGTCGGGCAAGATCACCGCGGATCACGAAAATCGCGGATAACAATATAAATTACTGAAATGAGGTGCAAACACAAAAAAATTATTGGAGGTTGTGTCCAAGATACGACCGCATTGTTGACGTAGAACTACGCTGTTATTTTATTTAAGTCGCTTGTTTATACATTCGGATATTATTCTATAATGCTGTGAAATTTTAGAAACAACTGCTCAGTAGAATAATCTTTGAAATGATTTTTTTCATTGTAGAATCAGTTGACGATAATTGATTGATGATTCATTCTTGCCCTCACAAAACAATCGTATGTCGCAATTTATTTCATGTCAATGCATTGAAAATTTACCTCGAAGGCTAGTCCGGTGGCCTTTTTCGAAATTGACATAGACTCGGCTACAGTCGATTATAAACATGTTGCACCAGCACCATTATTCCATATCTCATAACTACATCAATATATCTTTGGCACCGCATGTAAAAAACAACAATGACAACACTTGCAAGTATCAAATATCATGCTACATGTTATTTAGTATTGCCTCAAAGGAATCGCACCTCTAGATATCGTTCGTACAAACTAAGCGTAAACCAAGCGCCAAACAAGCGTTCGCCATAGCATGCATACAGAGCCATACATTGGTGGCTTGAAACTACTAGGAATATAAACACTTCTCATCATTTTGCGCTATTCTCAAGAGAAACGCTTCTGTTAATATTACTGGCCTTGAAAAGAGTTGCATTACTTTCTCATGCTCGAGATAAGCGCAGCTGTCTCCCTTAGTGGAGGAAGTTTTGCTACTGGCAAGCAAAACCTAATCACATACAAAATTCCAGAACATTTACTTTCTTGATGACTAAACAAGAGAAATAAACTCTTTTTGTTAATAACAACCTCGAAAACAGTAGCAATGCTTCATTATGATCAATATTAGCGCAAATGCAATCCTAGTTGAAGGCAGTTTTGCGACTGGCACGCGAACCCAAATAACTTTTAACATTCCAGTAAGATATTCAAGATGCTTAGTATTCCCAAATAATTTTTTGTTGCACAACCTTAACGTCTGCTTCGCCATAACGTCAGTTTAATGCATTGATGCATTCTCAAATGCACAAACGAAGCCCTTATGAAGACGGAAAATAAACAATGTTAACTGCTTGGAAAAAGACCGAATTATGCCACACAGCTTGTACTCTGCTGTAACACCCATCGATGCGAATTCGCTGATGAGTTTGTCAAGAGCGACCGCCTTCACCACCAGCGGGGGGAGCTTGATTTTGGTTGCTGCCTGGGCGTTTACATTTTCGACCGACGCGCCCAAATCGCCTACTTCGCTGTTGTTCGGTGCGGTGTCACATTCGCGAAGGCTCGGTTCAGTGCGAGCGCTTTTCACTGCACCAACACCGCGTGCATCATTAGATGACGCTTACCTCGAAATTTTATTGCCCCTGGCAATGCGTTCGTTTTTTGCAGGGCTCGAGCCTGCCTTCCTCTTCTTCTTGCTCATCGCACACTACGCGAAGCGTCCAATTTATGACGTGTAAAGAAGAACACACGATACGAATAACGCGAAAAACGAACAGAAAAATCAAACGACGATTTCCAAGTTGGATTACCACTGGTGGGGTCCAATCTTAGATCGAAGCGCAGCGAAAGCAAAGTGAACTGGATTACTCAACAGTCCGATGCCGAATGAAAGTTTGCCTCAGCGAGATCCACTGTTTATACTCTAGGCAAGCATTCCCCTTCATTCTTCTTCGTTTCCTTTGTTCACGGAGACTTTAAATCCTACGATTTCCCCTCCGTTGGTCGTCGATAAGTTGATAGCTCTGTTCGGGAAAGCACTCAAATGGACAGAACAAATGTATGGGAAAATAGAAACACTTAAAATTTTCATGAATTTTAACCATTTACTAACAAGGGGATTCTAATGTATGGCATATTAAACAAATCTTACGGAATTTCCGATTCGTTTAGTATGTAAATCGCCAAAATCCGTTCGCGGCAAAAATAGTTATTAACGGTAACTTTATTTCATAAAAACGTGACCTGTTTTCTGATTTGACACCCTTAATAAAAGACGTAGTTCTACGTCAAAAAAAGATATTTTAGCATGAAAACTATGATTTATCAATACAAGAATCATTAAACTATTCATCTGTAAGGTCGTGTACATCAATCGACAAATAATGTGAAAGTCATGACCAAAACAACAGAACAAAAACCTACCACTCATTGACAAATTTAGGGAAGGTTCATAGAATTACTATGGAACTCACTTTCGCGGATAAACCGCTCCGCGGATCACATCATCATGAAAATTGTCCAATACCGAACGCTTATTTCTCAGTTATTTCATGATGGAATGATAAAATTTCTGCGTCAATCGATTTCGGCACTCCATAACATTTTTTATATTGAATAAAATAATATATGTCATGAAACTAACCATCGAACAATTGAAAAATCTCAACTCCTATCCTAACGGAAATACCCACGACGAAATTGACGACACATGCGGCGGTTTCCTAACAGAGACATCTAAACCAAGCTGCCAGGGGAAATCGCCATTTCAAGTACATGAAAGTAGGGGGAACATTTGTTCCTACCGAAATATGCTCTCTAACAGAGATACCAAAACCAAGCTGCCTGGGGGAAGGAAGGAAGGTATTGTATTATCCCGCTCGAGAACGGGTTGTCCGGTTTAAGCTGTCTGTTTTGTTTTGTTCATTTTCACCCAAGGAAAGTTCATACGGCGAGAAAAGCTGGAAAAGTGAAGAAATATTCGAAAAAGTGATTTCCCGTATGCTCTACATATAGTATTAGGTGTTGTTAGTCCAATTATAATTCGCATTGGGTTGAATCAACACTCAGAAAGTAAAAATTATAAAAGAAAATTACCTTTTCTATTTCAAATATGTTTTCTCTATATTAAAGTAACATGTTTTCACTGATGAGAAAAATTGATAATTGTGTTCGGTATTGATAATTATCTTATATAACTTTGATGAGTTTTTTTCTTTATTTTATCCATACATAACACAGGAGGCATCTCGTCTAGGGTCACAGCAAATCATTATCAGAGTTTAATTTTTCAAAATATCCAAAATCAACAGATAACCTATCGGAATCTTACGTCAACTATGCGGTCATGTCTCAGACACAACCCTCCTGTGACTTTTTTGACAAGTAAACAAAACATGTTGTGAATACACGTCCAGAAAATATGAACTCGTATGTGATAGATAACGTATCAAATGTTTGAGATTATTTTCCGATACGCTCATGATCTGCAGTGCATATGCTAATTCAGGTGTCGTGTTCCAGAAGATTGACGCGGATGCTCCGAACTTCCCAATAACACGGCTGGATTATGTTATGGAAGGCAAAA
Source organism: Toxorhynchites rutilus septentrionalis (assembly GCF_029784135.1). Classification (NCBI taxonomy): domain Eukaryota; kingdom Metazoa; phylum Arthropoda; class Insecta; order Diptera; family Culicidae; genus Toxorhynchites; species Toxorhynchites rutilus. Next base: position 33,359,138 of record NC_073745.1, read on the forward strand.
AAAACGCGTGTACGAGTCGGAAAAAATCTTTTTTGATGACAAAAGTACTGTTACCAATAAAATACAATTTTTTTTGTACATAGAATGAGCGCATAAAGATGGGATGATTTTGAAGCTGAAACTCACAAGATTTGGAATATTTTACGAACAAGTTTTTGTCCTGATGTGTTTAGATGTAGTGTACAGAAATATCGGGGAGAAAAAACAATTGTGGGTTTTGTTTGAATGAACAATCTTCACTTCGTCTTTGGTGATTAATTTATTTTATTGAATTTGTGATTCTACAAAATATTTTGATCTGTGTGAGTAATTTAGTACATCCCACAAAAGTAATAGCATACCTTTGGTAACTATCAAACTAAGTTGAGTGTTCCACAAAGAATAGACAAAAGAGTTGGGTAACGGTAGCAAAAAATGGAAGGCCTGCTCCAACCATTTCAATGGAGAGCGTCGCGTGCTTCAACTAAATATTCGCTGTCAACGACAGCACCACCTTTCGGGAGATGATTCCCGCATAGAAAACTCCCAACCACAACACTCCGCAGACAATGATCAAATTATGGACAGTTTAGAGTATCGCATTCGTGGTCTATAGCAATAAGTTTCGCCGGCGCCTTAGCCCCGTCGTTACATCTCTAATCATCATTATTGCCACTTTACAAGACCATCATTTTCTCTCCGTTCATGCTCCTCCAAAACGTAGCCCCTCGGGGTGTTCCCAATCGACCGATTGTGCCCTGTGATGGAGCGCCAATTATGGAGCTTGATTGCACTCTGTGTGTGTGTATGTTACAAAACACCTCACGCGATCGAACAGCCTCGCCCTGGCTCACAGTCATTTATCGAAACACGCCGGACGGTTTTTTTTTTCCATTCGCGGGAGTGAAGGTGCGAAAGGTACAGCCAGACCCATCATCAACAAAGATTCCACCACCGAGAGTGCACATGGGCTGCCACCCACACACTTCAGCGAGTGTTACACCACAGAGGAACGTATTAATTGAGCTGTCCGTGAGTATGATTACATACTGGACTGCTCCAGTGGGATACGGGCATGACGGGCTGACATGACGATAGTGGAATACAGTCATGCCGCGATAAAACGTGGCATGACTTTAAACTCATAATTAGAGTTAAAATTTGAGAAGAACTCCAATCCAATTTGAAAAAAAATTGATCTCATTTTCATCTGAATCTTCCTCGCCTAGTTTTACTTTCAGATATCCACTAGCCAGCCCGCATATTTTCAAAGTTTCCGCTTACATATGCATATATTTATTTTGAACTAGCTGACTAGCGGTAAACTTTGTTCTGTCATATGAATATGAATTATTTTTAGTGAATAATTTGGGTGTTAAAATAAAACATAACTAATGCAGTGTTATTGAATGTTTTAACGATTTGAGAAAATTAAAATCGGTATTCTGCATTTTAAACACAATTGGTTCGAAACTCGATCGAATTTCACGATTCGTTTGGAACTTTTATATTCTTAAATCCACATATTTGATATGTAGAGGTAATTTCCATTTATAAATTTGTTTTAAAAGTTGACACATTCGCAGGACTCAATTAGACTTGAGTCGAACGAATTATAGCATCCAAAGTGGCAATCCGTTCGGGTAATTCTGATTCAATCGAATTTCAGAATACGGGAGAGTAGTTGATCAGTAGAGAGATCTGGAATTTCTGAGGAAATTACACTATCGATTCCTCCAGGGCGTATATTGTACACTAACCAAATTAAAAATATGTGTATGAGATAATCCTAGTTTCTTAGCAACACATATAGCCTTCCATTTTTATTTATATAGATATAGATAGAAGATATAGGAATGCGTTATTTCACCTGAAAATCCATTTCCACCTTCGAACAAAGATCAACTTCGCTAGCGCAAACATCAAATGGGCTAACAACGCTTATCATGATGTAATTTTCGAACATATGGAAATTCAATTTTCCGAATTTTCCGACTTCTTTCAGAGTTTTCCGAAAATTTTCTGGTTTTTCGCTCCACTATATTGATCTACGAGAAGAGATGAATAGATCAAAATAAAGAAGGCTAAAATCGGACTATCCTTTCTCCGGTTTTCCGGCTTACGAACAGATTTGGCCTTCCATTTTTATTTATATAGGTTACTAGCTAACCCGGCAAACTTCGTCCCGCCCATTTACTTGATTAATTCTCGAGTAATGCAGAAATTTGTGTTTTATTTGTATGGCAGCCACCCCTAAGAGAGGGGGAGGGGTATTTAACCACTATAGAAACATTCATTGCACCCTAAAGTTTCCATATGCCTAATTTGGTTTAATTTGCTTGATTAATTCTCGGGTAATGCAAAAATTTGTGTTTCATTTGTACGGCAGCCCCCTCTAAGAGAGGGGGAAGGAGTATCTTAACACCATAGAAACATTTATTGCATCCCAAAACCTCCACATGCCAAATTTGGTTTCATTTGCTTGATTAATTCTCGAGTAATGCAGAAATTTGTGTTTCATTTGTATGGCAGCCCCCCCTTTGAGTGGGGGAAGGACTGTCTAACCATCATAGAAACATGTATTGCACCCTAAAACTTTCACATGCCAACTTTGGTTTCGTTTGATTGATTAATTTCCGAGTAATGCAAAAAATGGTGTTTCATTTGTATGGCAGCCCCCTCTAAGAGAGGGGGAAGGAGTATCTTATCACCATAGAAACATTTACTGCATCCTAAAACCTCCACATGCCAAATTTGGTTTCATTTGCTTGGTTAATTCTCGAGTAATGCAGAAATTTGTGTTTTATTTGTATGGCAGCCACCCCTAAGAGAGGGGGAGGGGTATTTAACCACCATAGAAACATTCATTGCACCCTAAAGTTTCCATATGCCTAATTTGGTTTAATTTGCTTGATTAATTCTCGGGTAATGCAAAAATTTGTGTTTCATTTGTACGGCAGCCCCCCCTTTGAGTGGGGGAAGGACTGTCTAACCATCATAGAAACATTTATTGCACCCTAAAACTTTCACATGCCAACTTTGGTTTCGTTTGCTTGGTTGATTTCCGAGTAATGCAGAAATTTGTGTTTCATTTTTTATGCAGCCCCCCCTTAGAGAGGGGGGAGGGGTCTCAAAATATCACGAAAACCTTCCCCGGCCCCAAAAACCCCTTTCCGAGTCTATAAGAGTCAGACAGACAGACAGACATCACTCCATTTATATATATATATATATATATATATATATATATATATATATATATATATATATATATATATATATATATATATATATATATATATATATATATATAGATAGATAGATAGATGCATCATTCTGCCACTTAAATAAACAGCAGGGAAGGACTATTTTAATTGATGTCGTCTCTCATCAATTCTTTCTGCTCACTCTTATCGGTCATGGCAACAAATTCATCGATTTCAGATGCAGAAATTATGTGGTGCAAAAATACACAAGCACTCTCCAGTATGAAAACCGACATGGTGCTTCCACCGGACTAAATTGCACCACTATGAGCAATATTTATCTCCGATTCTGCCTGTCTGCCTAACCTAAGGTCGATTTGGAAAACTAAACCAAACTCTCGACCGTCTGGTTGCTAGAAAGAAAAAAATTCTGTATTTCAACGTTAAGGTAAAAGTTAGTTGGCTACAATAAGTACAGTGGAGTAAATTTTTGAAGATTTTCGAAGATTTTTGATTTTTGAAGATTGCCATTGAAGACTCACCAGGAATTGTTTAATAGGATATTGCATCGAAATTAAGAACAATAGAATTTGGGATAAAATTAATAACAGTGATTTATGAACCACTAACTTTTAAGTTTATCACTTCCGAAATGTTATTTAGATACACTAATTTAGATGTATCGTAACTGTTGATGTATATTTTTCGAAAATCTATGAATATTTCAAAACAGTCTTCCTTGTTTCACAAAAAAAAAACATTGCGTCCGGGATAAACATGTTCACGCTGCAGTTCGCAGTTTTGTGTTTGAATACAAACACGATTTTATCGTACCTATGTTTGAAAATGTGACATGTTTGTATTCGTAGTATGTTTGGACATACGATGTTTAATCCTAATGTTTCACATGATGTTCGAACATGGTGTACAGTTTCTCTTGCATTTTCACCCCAAGCACCGGCAGTGCGTAGAGTAGAAGAAGCGAATCGGACACCACACCACCACCACTCAACACGTGGTGTGTTGGTATGTTGCCATGAAAAAAATGCTTTCCCATCATGACAATGGGTGCTCCGTCTAAAATTTTGGACATATAAAATACACCTATTTATCTGTTCTGAACAAGATAAACGTCGATTGATATCACAGTTCTTCACAATTGATGTCATTATTTAGTGTACGCATCAATTTATATATTAATTCATGTAACATTCGCTATTATTAGCTATTTGAACAAGTACTAAAATTGAATGGAGCGTGGCGGAGATGTTTAGTTATCCGCAACAAATTTTGATTACAATATTTCTATAATTTTAATCGAATATAGAGTACCAGAATTATTTAACAGTGACATGTTTGATACTCGCCCAGCTTCTTACTATACTGCACAAAAAGGCATAACCGATATTCATTTTACCAGAAATGAGTTCTATTTACATCTATTTTTTCATTAATTCCAAACAAGCGCTTCCAAACCATTTTAGAAAAAAATGCATCACCAGAAAATTCTTCCCCCCGAAAATGAATTATAAACTTTCGCAAATTTAAATGTACAGGATAAATCAAATTTGGTTCAGAACTAGTTTCATGGTGAAATAAATTTTTATCAGCTTTTTTTTTAGCTCGCTACGGCGACTGATATGTCTCTATGCGCAGTATACCTGTCATTGAAGCTAATCTTTCCTCCAGCACCCATTTAGAATGGTATAAATATATTAGGGAGAGTATCGAGATACAGAACATAGATTAAAGGAGGGTTGATTGTAATTCTTTCACAAATCGTCATCACAAAAGCTAATCATGAATATGGTACAGATTTTTCCATAATAATTTTGAAGGTGACAATTGGTTTCAACTCAACTGATTTTATGCGTTTGATGCAGAAATTTTTCAGAAACATTACCCTGAAAAATGAATACATGAAAGTAGGAGGAGCTTTCGTTCCCACTAGAGGCGTGCAATCCAGCTCATCATGATGAACAGCTCAGATAAGCTCAGCTTAGTTCTTTATGAACAGCTCTTCAGCTCAGTTGTCAGTGTCGACGTCTGGTGGCGACTTTCAGTTTGGGTCCCAAATTCCATAGTGTAATCAGATTAGAATACACGAAGCCAGAATATAGTATGTTAAAATCTAAATGAAGCTTTTCACACCATGTTATTAAATTACTTGAAACGCGTAATCCTGATTCTCATTTAACCGTGTATACATTTCCGACATTTTCACTGAGACTTTGCAATATAATATAAAGTTGTCTTCAAAAATAATTTCCTTATGACATTTTTCCACCGCCTGCAAGCAAAGTGTTTTTCATTGAAATAGAACACTAATTTGATACACAGAAATTAATTTTCATTCATAATTTTAATTTCAAAACCGTGTTTATTCTGCCCGAAAGTCAATTATTATTTTTGGTGCCCCCTAAACTGGTAAACAAAGCCCAATTCCGTCAACGCGAATATAACAATTAAAAAGACAAGGAACAAATGAAACTGAACTGATGTCATAACACGGAGAGCGAGCTGTTCCTTGTCAACTCACTCCAAAGAGTCGATTCTACAGAACAGCTCACGAGCGGATGGCACATCTCTAGTTCCCACCGAAATGTATTCCCTAACAGAGATTTCTAATCCAAGGTGTCTGGGGGAAATCAGCACCCTCGTGGTCGAAAGTTCAACTAACGACACGCACAAATGGATAATGCTCATTGTAACTAGCGTGGGCATTGCTGATTGCATACGTGCTAGCGAATAAGCAGGGAACGATGAATGAGTGTTTTTTTATTTTCATTCCAATCTTTCGATGGATTAATTGAAGAATCATATTTCAATGAACTGAATAGAACTTATGTTTGATAGAGTATAAATGAAATTTAAATTTGAAACTTTTATGGTGGTTGCTTCGTGAAAGTTCATATCAATGACCGATATCAATGTCCAATTGAAATTCGCATTGAGGCATGTAGCATCGTGTTCCGTTGGGTTTAAAGCGAAAATAGAAATGGGTTGAGTAAAAATAACACTTTTTTTCTGGTGAGAAAAAAAGTTAATAATGGTGTTCGATAATGATAATTATTTCATATTACATTGATGAGTTTTGACGTAGGATCACGTCTTTCGGGAACATATTGGGGTACAAATTGAAAAATGAAAATCGATCGCATCGTGAAAAATGTCCAATTTCAAACGCTTGTTACTCATTCATTTCATTATGGATTGATGAGATTTTTGCATCAAACGATTACGGCACTCCATAACAATTTTTCTCATTGAATAAAATAGTATATATCATATAACTAACTATCGAACAATTGAAAAAAAATAATACCCTATCCAAACAGAAGATACCCAGTCCTGATTGGTCGAAATTGACGTCATTTCTTTTTCGCGCCCGATTCGTTCTCTCACCGGCAAGCTGCATGGCAATCGAGTAGGAGGCGCCTACATCAGACATACCAAATGATATAAAAGCAAGGAGCATTCGTGGATCTCATTCATTCTTACAACGGACGTGGAACGGACAACAACAAGTGGAGAGCAGCAGCAGTGAAAGCGGCTAATATATAGGCGAGCATAGAAGTTGAGCGGTCAAAATGCGAGCTGTGTCTCGCATCGAGCTTCTATGGCAGCATAAGCAGCGGCAAACAGTAGCAACGGTTGTTGAAACCGGTCTACTACTAGTGGCAGCAGCAAGCATCACGAGCGGATCGTTTCAGGCACGCTCTCTCCGTCAGAAGTGCGAGAACGTTTCTTGGCATCGTGAAAGTGCAGCATCGAATCTGAGCGACCAACAATTGAGCTGTGTCTCACATAAGTGGCAGTAGCAGCAGCAGCGGCGGTAAACATCGATGCTGAACCTCAACAATGTGTTGAGGTTCAGCATCGATGTTGTGCTGTGTCTCGTATCGGTCCACTACTGTTGGCAACAACAAATATCATGAGTAGAGAGTTTCAGGCATTCTCTCTTTCTCTACTGCTGCTGCTGCTGCTGCTACTCAGTCAGATTTCTCATTCTTGTTGGACGCTCAGATCGATAAACATATGTGTTTCTAGTGTGCATTGCTGGTACTCCTGTTCACATCAACCAATACAATTGGATGCGGTTATGGAGTTAAAGGAGACAAAGGACCCGGTTAAGGAATAGTGTATCGCACGGTTCCACATGGCAACATCCAGTGTATCAAACCCGCTATCCGTTGTTTAGCTCACCGTGATGGTGTCAACGAAACCCTTGCAAACCGACGCACAGATACCGAAGATGCCAAAGCCAAGGAAAGCAGCAGCGACTCCGAAAAAACTACCGCTGCCAAAAAGTTAACATCTGCTACATCCGACTGAAACCTCATTACATTAGCACGCAGCAGATTCCATACAACCCATTTAACCATTCCAGTTCTTTTCAGGACTTTCGATATTGCTTTGAAACGAAAGAGTTTAATTTATTGTTTTCCACTTATCATAAAAATGATATAAAACTACGATCAAAAATACTGTTTACTTTTCATCATTCTTTGTGTGGACACCGACTGGACAACATCGTTGCTGGACGGGCTGGACGGCGAGGGATCGAGTGCCTTTCTCAAGGCAAGAGGGCGGAGGTGGTAGTGCTGGAGTAGAATAGAGTAGAGTTTTCAAAGGGCCTTTCTCAAGGCTAGAGACGAATGAACTGCAAAAGTTTAAAGTCTCTATAATACAATACCTTCCTTCCTTCCGGTTTACTTTTACATTTTCTTTGATCATGTGCAACTAACAGGAAACTTATCACGTCAGAAACATATATATATATATATAGCGAAACGGCTCCAGTCATACACATCACGTTTCAGACAAATGCCTCAAGGAATTTTCTAAAATAATATTTTGCCGATGCCTTTGCGCGAACTACACAGGCGAGTAGCACCATAATAGCAAATCAAATGTCGAAGTTCGTGATATGGGTGCGTTCATCGCTATTCGGTTCGGCGTCGGTTTAACCCTTTCATTACGGCAGTGTGCTCCGCCGAAGTGCTACCCCTGTACGAAGCACTGCGCCGAAATGTATGCACATCGCGCTGGTGTGATCGAAGAGCAGTATGAATTTCATGTCGTCTAAAGACGACGTTCGTACACACAGCTCGTCGCGTGGATGTCGTCTATAGACGACATTCGTACACACAGGACGTCGCGCAGATGTCGTCTATAGACGACGCTCGTAACGGATGGGTTAACCATTAATAACTACGCTTGGCAACATTGACATCTGGTAATTTTCATATAAGATTTTTTCCCCGCATGTTAAAAGTGGTTTTTCATGTACATAAAAGCGCAGCGTAGTATGTCAACTGCTTCCCGGTTAGAAAATAAATGATCGTTAGAAAATAAATGAGCGACCCGTCCAATTTCAAACGCTTATTGCTCATTAATTTCATGATGGATTGATGAGATGTTTGCGTTGTCGGCACTCCATAATAATTTTTCAAATTGAATAAAATAATATATATCATGTAACTAACAATCGAACAATTAAAAAATTTCAACCACTATCCAAACAGAAGATACCTAGGCCTGATTGATCGAAATTGACGTCATTTCTTTTTCGCGCCCGATTCGTTCGTTCACCGGCAAGCTGTATGACAATCGAGGAGGAGGCGCCTACTTCACACATACCAAATGATATAAAAGGATGGAGCGTTCGTGGATTTTATTCATTTTTACAACGGACGTGGAACGGACAACAGTGGAGAGCAGCAGCAGTGGACGCGGCTAATATATAGACGAGCATCGAAACTGTGTGGTCAATAGGCTAGCTGTGCCTCACATCAAGCTTCTATGGCAGTATAAGCAGCGGCAAACTACTACTACTCTACTAGTGGCAGCAGCAAGCATCGCGAGCGGAGCATTTCGGGCACGCTCTCTCTATCAGAAGTGCGAGCACACGCTTCTTGGAACCGTGAAAGTGCAGCAGTGAACTTCAAGACGAGCATCGAATCTGGGCGGCCAACAATTGAGCTGTGTCTCATATCGAACTTAAGTGGCAGTAGCAGCAGCAGCGGCAGTAAACATCGAAGCCTAACATCAACAATCGAGCTGTGTCCCGCATCGGTCCAGTACTGATGGCAACAGCAAACATCATGAGCAGAAAGTTTCAGGCATGTTCTCTCTTTCTGTTGATGCTGCTGCTCAGTCAGATTTCTCATTTTGTTCGACGCTCAGATCGGTAAACATATATGTTTTTAGTGTTTTAAGTGTGGTCACATCAGATCAACATCAACCAACATGACTTCATGCGGCAAGGAAGGCAAAGGAGGATCGAAGCGTATCGCAAGGTTCTACATGACAATATCCAGTGTATCAAATTCGCTATTCGCCGTTTAGCTCGACGTGATGGTGTCAACGAAAACCACCAAAATAAAAACAGAAATAAGCAGCAGCGGCTCCGAAAAAGCTACCGCTGCCAAAAAACAACAGAAGTGAATTGTTGTTTTTGTTGCTCCATAATGTTTTACGCGAGTAAATATGTCGGAATATATGTTCACGCAATATGAGCGCCAATCTCGTAAACGTGCATCGGAGCTGAAACAACTTTCTATCACTGATACCGAAAGCTCGATTGTAACACTGGTGAAATGAACAAAAAAAACCCAACAACCAAATCAAACGGCCCTTTTCAGGGCCATCAGATCATTATCAAAGAGTTTAACAATATATTTTTTCAAACATCCAAAATCAGCATGCGACAGATAGCCTAACGTAATCCTACGTCAACTATGTGGTCGTGTCTCGGACACAACCTTCTGTGACTTTTTTTTCTTTATTTCATCCGTACATAACACAGGAGTCAGCTCGTCCAGGACCTCAGAGGGCGGCTTTCATCATATCTCATTCCACTTAGGCATCTTCTATCGTGATACGCACCATCTAATGACTAATCACCATCTTTCTATCATTATCACTCGGTTATGGGCATTGGTGGAGTGAAAAAACAATACCTAACAACCAGACAAAACGGCCCTTTTCAGGGCCACCAAATCACTATCAAAGAGTTTAACAATGCAATTCTGCGTCAACTATGCGGTCGTGTCTCGGACACAACCCTCCTGTGACTTTTGAACGCCCCTAACTTGGCTGCCCTAATCAAACTTTCATAAAAATATCAAGAATATCTGTAAACTTTCCTGAAAATATGCATCTAAAACTAATTTTTGGGAATTTATTTATTTATTTGGCCAGCATTTGTAGGACGTCTCCCGCTGTGCAGTCGGTTCCCCAGACTTCAATTGGCAACATGCACGCAAAGAAAATCTCATAGAAAACTTCTTTCTATTCAGAAAATGTTTTCTTTGCACGAAACCATGGATTATTCAACCAGACTTGCAAAATGTGCATGAACTCATAGCCTGTTAGTTCATGCTATTTTTGTAATGGGAACTAAATTTCAAGTTTCTGTGAAAAAATATTCTACGAAGAAATGTTTTAGGATGAATAATTTCTTTCCGTGCATGAAAAGAAACGAAACGAAAGCAATGAATACTGCGACATTGGATGATATGTTTGTATATGATGTTCTTGAATTATAAACATCGTGTTTGTTTATACATGTTTATATTTGTGTATCATTGTTCGTGTTTGGGATAGACATTCAACACTAGCGAAAATCATGTTCGAGTACAAACAAAAACATGGAATTTTCACATCGCGTGTGTTTTCGGAAGACTTACAGAATTTTTCCAACCTCAATTTTTTGTCTTTCACCTTAATATCGCGGTACGACTGTACTTTTTCTGTACCAGACACTATTAAAGTATAGATTGGCAATAAATATCCTATGCGTTCAAAAACTGTTTATTTGCTTAAGATAAAAAGTGATAAATCACAACAAAGCAAACTTCCCCTCGCTGGGCGCACGCGAATCGTTTTCGCGTAAATTACCCAAAAGACGATTATAATTTAATTTAGCAAAGCACCCGACTACACCTCCGCCGGGGCACAATTGTTTCTTCTGCTTGCCGTGCGGGGACTTGCCTCGACTCGACGGCGTGTCAGCGGCAGATGTAAACAAAATGTAATTAATACCACTTTTATATTTGTACTCTCGCTTTTATCTCGCTCCTCGCAGCTTCGCCGTGGATTAAAGCGCGGTAAGCCGGCGGCTGATCCCAGCGAAAAATCTCTGCCAAACACAACCACACCCACACACACAAACACACTTACACAGCTCTAGCTAGCGGGGGTGGTGGGTGGCGTCGTGGTAAATGGAAAAACACAATCAGGCGGAACAGTAATAATTTTATAACCGTCGCCAGCCGCGCTCCGAAGGTCCCCCTCGGTCCTCACCCTCACGAAATGGTGGCTTAAAGTTTCCGGCGAAAGTAATACGAAGCAGCCGGTCGGTCAGTCAGTGCTCATAAAAAGAATAAATATTGGAAGTGTAATATTTACAAAACGATGACGACAAATTATTGCCGCTGTGGGTAAATTGCCATCTCCGTAAAAAAGGCGCCCAAACCTTCGCAGTGGGAGGGTGGGGATCGGGGGACAATTCAAATCGTGACGGTTGTGTTGTGGTTTGACATTATCGCGGCCCTTCGCGTAACGATCACGACGGTCAGTGCGGGCTTCGAGAGTGGAAATGAAAAGTGTAATGTGTCAGTCATGGGATATGGAAGGGAGAATTGATGCCTAACGGCTTCTTGAATTGCCGCCGCCATATCGTGGGGAATGTGGTCGTAAAGAAACAAAAACCGGGATTCGAGCGGAACATGGACATGAATTTCATTGCCATTGATTTACGTGATAACCCAAAGGCGTCATTTCACATTGTTACCGAGTTTGGACATGATTTTTGTTTAACGAGTTCCGCTGCAGCAACAATCGGTCGGAATCGGATATTAACTCACGACGGTTCGAATTTATTAATTAATCAAATTGCGATCACTTCTCTCCCACCGCAACTTGACGTCCGTTTCAGGAGTCGTACGCTTTTGGGTCTGCCACATTAAAGTATAATCATTGTATTCAAAAACAACCATCCATCAATCCATCATCCGTAAGCGCAAGGGGCGAGTTATGATAATTTCTGACGTCGGCTGTTTCGATTAAAATGCAGGTAAAAACAGCTCTCCCACCACCACTTCTCCGGGGGCTTCCGTTCCGTCACTCACCGTTCCTCAGAACACTCCGTCCACGTTTCACTCTAATCGTTTTAAAAGTGACGTGGCCTCGGGGCGTTACAATCAAACCATCCGTAGCGCGCTCCACGAGTCACTTTTCCGCGAGAATGCAAGAGTCGTCAGAGATATGGTACACACCGTTCCGTTCGCCGTTCGCATTTGTAACCCTCCGATCCGACCCCTCCCTTTCTGCAATGATATCCCTTGAGGGGGCGCAGAGAAAAAAAAATGCGATGCTTTCAAGTGCGACGCTGCCAGTTCCAGGTGGACCCATCGTTGGCAAATTCCGCTGCTACCGTGGGACCGACTAAAATGCCCTCCGCCAATGGCTGGTCATAAAATTGATAGGAAAATTATTCACTCTAGTGTTCACCTATGGAATTGAGTCAGTGGGGAAAAAAGTAAGTGGATTTGTGGGTGAGGATAGCTTTAATGGAATTCAGCAAAAAATAAGTTGGATCTGAGCACTGCAGAACAGTGTAACAATACTTCTGGTTGAACTCTTCCCAGATCACTTGAATTTATATCACTGGATTTAACTGGATTTTGTATTAAGTAGTTTCCTGTGGCTATATCTTTTCAGAAACGTAACACACATTATTTTTATGATACAAACTTTATAAAGATAAAGATAGCTCTTGAACAGTCAATTTCTCGAGCGCTCCGAACCTCGGGAATTTATAACTGTAGAGCTTTAAAGATCTCGAACTTTGGAACTCTCGAGAAATGGAACAATCGAACCTCGAAATCTCAAAAGCTGGAGTTCGAATCTCATCTATATATACAGCCATTCCATGTCAAACCGATATAGTAGTTCTCAGATTTTCGCAAAAAGTGGTAGTTTCGTTCTTTATCGCAAACTATTAGACCCGTATTTTTTTATTTTTTTTTTGTTAGGGTGCTCATTTTCATTTTAAGGTGATCCGAAATATCGACTTTTTCCCCTTTTTCCAAAAATGACATTTTTCAAAAATTCATAGCTTGTGAACTACTGAACCGATTTGGACGGTCGATATATCAAATTAAAGCTTATAAGCTAGTCATTCTTGAAAAAATGCTACGCTTGCAAAAATTACAGGTTTTGGTTTTGTCATTATTGATTGTATTTGTTTTTTATAGTTTTCATGGTTTCGGAACCAAGAGCGCTATGATTTTTGATATTTTTTTATGGAATACTGGGGATTTTTCACATGACATATCTCGAAACCAGGGAGGCGTTTTTTTTTCGTTTTCGAGTAATGATTTTTCAAAGTGACCAAAAATGACTTTTTTCAAAAATGTATTACTTTTGAACTACTGGACCGATTCAGATGATCGATATATCAAATTGATGCCTACTAGCCTTTCTTGAAAAAATAACACACTTACCAATTAATTGGATTATAGTCAGATACATCCAGTCTAGTCGCATTGAAATATTGAACGAAAACTGAAAACATGAAAACATGAAAAATCATAACTTCACACATTGCGGACCGCTCACGAGATTTCTCGTGTTTCGCGTTCCGTCTGTTCCGGATGGATCACGAAAAACCCCGTATTTTCTACACTTGAAGGTTAAATCCTTGGGTTGCCAAGAATCTAAAAAGGCCTACCGATGGTTCGTCTTCGTCTCATCCACATCGAAGGAAACGATCTCATTCGTGAAATCCGAACAAATTAAGCGTTCAAGTTTGCCCCAAAACGTTCGGTCCTTAATGTGTTAAAAACGAAAAATAACACCTCTCTGGTATTCGAATTTATTATGTGAAAAAACCTCAGCAAGTTATGAGAAAATGGGACAAAAATGATTTTTCGGACCATCGGTTAACTTTGAACTATCATAACTTAAAAACGGAAAAAAACGCCTCCCTGGTTTCGAGATATGCTATGTGAAAAATTCTCAGCTTTCCAGAAAAAATCAAAAAATATATAGTGCCTTTGGTCCCGAGACCATGGAAACTATGAAAAACAAATACAATCAATAATAACGAAAACAGAATTCAATTTTTTTGCAACTGTAGTATTTTTCCAAAAAATACCAGCTAATTGGCTTTAATTTAATATGTTGAACATCTGAATTGGTCCAGTGGTTCGAAAGTTATGAATTTTAGAAAAAAATCATTTTTGGCAAAAATGCGTAAAATGGATTTTTTGGACCATCCTAAATAGAAATGGTCACTCTAACAAAAAAAATAAAAAAATACTGGTCTAATAATTCGAGACAAAGAACAAAACTGTCTTTCTGTCTTTCTGTCTTCTGTCTTTCTGTCTTTCTGTCTTTTGGTCTTTCTGTCTTTCTGTCTTTCTTTTCTGTCTTTCTGTCTTTCTGTCTTTCTGTCTTTCTGTCTTTCTGTCTTTCTGTCTTTCTGTCTTTCTGTCTTTCTGTCTTTCTGTCTTTCTGTCTTTCTGTCTTTCTGTCTTTCTGTCTTTCTGTCTTTCTGTCTTTCTGTCTTTCTGTCTTTCTGTCTTTCTGTCTTTCTGTCTTTCTGTCTTTCTGTCTTTCTGTCTTTCTGTCTTTCTGTCTTTCTGTCTTTCTGTCTTTCTGTCTTTCTGTCTTTCTGTCTTTCTGTCTTTCTGTCTTTCTGTCTTTCTGTCTTTCTGTCTTTCTGTCTTTCTGTCTTTCTGTCTTTCTGTCTTTCTGTCTTTCTGTCTTTCTGTCTTTCTGTCTTTCTGTCTTTCTGTCTTTCTGTCTTTCTGTCTTTCTGTCTTTCTGTCTTTCTGTCTTTCTGTCTTTCTGTCTTTCTGTCTTTCTGTCTTTCTGTCTTTCTGTCTTTCTGTCTTTCTGTCTTTCTGTCTTTCTGTCTTTCTGTCTTTCTGTCTTTCTGTCTTTCTGTCTTTCTGTCTTTCTGTCTTTCTGTCTTTCTGTCTTTCTGTCTTTCTGTCTTTCTGTCTTTCTGTCTTTCTGTCTTTCTGTCTTTCTGTCTCTCTGTCTTTCTGTCTTTCTGTCTTTCTGTCTTTCTGTCTTTCTGTCTTTCTGTCTTTCTGTCTTTCTGTCTTTCTGTCTTTCTGTCTTTCTGTCTTTCTGTCTTTCTGTCTTTCTGTCTTTCTGTCTTTCTGTCTTTCTGTCTTTCTGTCTTTCTGTCTTTCTGTCATGAAAATTGGTATGTAGAGGTTTTTGGGGTCTGGGAACGTTCTTATGATAGTGCGAGACCCCTCTCTAAGGGGGGGCTGCCATACAAATGAAACACAAATTTCTGCATAACTCGAGAGCTGATCAAGCAAATGGAGCCAAATTTAGCATGTGGAGTTTTTAGCGGACAATAAATGTTTCTATGGTGGTTAGACACTCCTCCCCCTTCTCTAAGGGGGGCTGTCATACGAATGAAACACAAATTTCTACATACCTCGAAAACCAAACAAGCAAATGAATCCAAATTTTGTATGTGAAGGTTTTAGGGAGCAAGAAACATTTCTGCGGTGAGTAGACATTCCTCCCCCCTGGGCTGCCATATAAATGAAGCATAAATTTCTGCATAATTCGAGAACTAGTCAAGAAAATGGAATGCATCTGCATTACTCGAGAATCAATCACGCTAACGGAACTAAATTTTGGATGTGAGAGTTTTTGGGTACGAGAAACGTTTCTATGCTGGTATGACTCCCCTCCCACCTCTGGAATAGAGAGGGGGGGGGGTGGTTCCAAGAAATTAAAACACATATTTCAATCAAACATATTCCAACCAATCATGACAATTGAAAATTTTCGGAAAACTCTGAAGAAAATGGGAAAATTTGCGAAAATTCAATTCCCATATGTTCTATAATTTCATAGTGACAAGCTTTGTTAGTCCCTTTGTTGTTTGCGCTAACGAAATTGATATTTGTTCGAAAGTGGAAATGGATTTTATTCTGATAAAACTCACTCCTATATCGTCCTCTATCTATATACATAAAAATGGATCGCCGAATGTGTTGATAAGAGCAAAACTCGAGGAAGGAATTGTCCGATTTAGGGCTGTCTTTATTCTATCATATTTTCTGTATGAAACATTTATTCCATTTATTCGGAGAAACATGTTATTTGTAAGTGGTTGGAAAATCTTGAACGAGAATTGTGTCTGAAAATAATCCCCTAATAATAATATTATAATGATGAGTTTTGGTAAAAGTACTAGGAATATTATATAGATATTAATTTAAATATATAGAATTATATAGATATTAATTTAAAAAAAATGTTGCTTTCAAAATTGTACGTTGTATCGAATTATACGTTATATCGAAGCATAATAAAGAACTCACAAACGTAGCCTATAATACATTGCAGTTTCAGTAAAGTTGATGAATAAATTCAATTAAAAGACCAAGCCAAACTTTTTCATGATGTTTCCCTTCGTACTGTTGATTAAAACTTGATTCATTTAGAATCTGGAATTACAAAACCAGCTGTATTTCGGGATTGATGAAAGCTACAAAACATGTTTCAGCATCACAATACAAATAAATTATTATTCTTTCAGAAATATATAATTACGTTTACATTCACGGTTTAATCGAAAAAAAACATTTATTTCACTCTTTATCACTACAAGGTTGTACACATAATGACCTAGCTATTCGAAGGTGAGATCTTAAATAACCTAAATCTGCTGATGAGACATTTCGGATTCGATGGTGGCGTCTATGGACTTTGATCGGGTGGCGTGGTTCAAGGTTGTTGATGATGTTGCGTTTTCCTATTGTGAGCAGAATGCTGACTTATGCGTTCTGTGCTGGTGTTGATGTCACGTGGCTTGCTCCATCACGTAATTCCTCCGGGGGGTAAGATTGGACGTCCTCGGCCAGTTGCTGAGATTTTCCTAGTTTCTTCTGTTTCGACTTTTTGTTCGAACGGGGATAACGAACTGTAAATACAACTTTTTTCCTGCGAAAACAGATAATCGCTATTGTTATAATGATGAAAGTGGTGAATGAGAAGCTTCCAAGTATTCCGTAGAACCATCTTTTATGTTCGAATTGCTGTAATACAATGTGTTCAATTCGGTGCCGATTATTCATCGTTTGCCAGGTTAAAGTTGAGAAGTTTTGTTTGTTGATTATGTACTTATTTAGTGATAGTCCTGGGAATATTCCAATTAATTGTTTTGTGTTGCTGATAATCTCCTCGGAAACGAAGGTCTCGTTTTCAATTTGGATGCTACATTTTTCGAAATTTAGGAGGAAGTTTCCTGTTAATATTCGATTATGCGGTCCGCAATTCGAACTAATGAATTGATTCTTTACGTTGACTATCAGGAGTTTGCTTCCTGGAAGGGATTGTATTGTTGTCTGGTTTGACTGGGTGACATAACAATGGCTTTCTAGTCCCATTACTATAGGAAAAACACAGTGGTCAGAAAATGGCTGTGTTTCATGTAGCTGTTGGACCGTCTTTTGAGGTTCGTTCGTTGTGAAAAGTTTTTTGTTTGATTTAATGATGTAACTTGGAGCGTCTGTAATAACAGTATCATTGACGATAAGTGGGATGACTTTGATTATTTGGCAATCCCCATGGGTTTTAGGTATTTCCAAAATGTAAAGCAGTGTGTCATTCCTACTGGCTACTTTTGGTTTCACGTAGTTCAAGGCGTCTTCTGGGAAATCAGTTGTAATACCTTGTTCGTTCAGAATTGATTCGATCAGAAAAATTTCTTTAAGTGTTAGTAACTTACTGCTTGGCAAGGATACTCGTGATCTCAGTATAGTGTCTTCGATCTCTTCGAGGATATTGTTGGTTGCATCCAGGGATAGTAATAATGTGATTGCATCCATCTCTTTCAGTAGTATGGTGTTGAGTGAAGTATGATGATCGATTAGTTGATTGATGTTGTTCGTTATTGCTGTAATTCTCTCGTTAATTACGTGGTTCACTTTGAGTTGCTCATTTGATTGGTCGATTAGGTCATTTAGGCTGCTATTGATGAGGCGCAAGTCTTCCGCGTCGGGGCTTCCTGCAATCCATTTCCAGGCTGTTCCAATGCTGTCCCATCGTTTCTGTCTTCTACTTTTAATAGGTTTCAGTTGAATTAGGCTATCTGCTATCTGTTTGCTTTTACGTATGATTAGATCTGATATGGGTGAAGTTCTATCTATTCTTCTTGAAATTTCTAAAAATGTATTAGCGTTTTCTTCGAGTATAGTTAAATTTATTGGGTGAACAATTTTTATAATGCCGGTTTGTATGTAACAGTGTTTTAGATGTAATAGTAGTATTGGATCCTGATTTAGGTTTTTGATTTCTAGATGTTGGCAATGATTCTGTAGAAACAGACAAAATAAAAATGATAGAATTAACTTATACATGGATGGTCGTTTTTGATTCTCTTTATTTTGTTCTTGTGTCGTTTGACCTTTCTACTGTTTTCAAACGTTTTTTCAGTGATTTGGTGAGCTTTGGTTTGGACTGCTCTGGGATCTAATTTTTTTCTTAGATTAGGTTTTACAAATACTTCCTGTCCTTCAATAATGTTGGGTGGGTCTTCTTTTTTGTTATTGTTTTTTGTCTGTTTGTTTCTTGATTTCTCTATGTTTATTTTTGTTTTCGTGAAAATTTCGTTAGCTGTACTAGAAATTTCCTGGGGGTTTACTACATTCCTTTGGTTGAACAAGATTTCGTTCGGTGTATATTCTGTTGCAGAATGTACGCTGGAATTATATAATGAGATAGAAAGTGCAATTAGTGTTGGTGTGTTCATGTCTCTAAATTTATGTTTATTTGTGTTGTAAATTTCTATAATGGTTGAATGTGTCTTTTCAACTTGCCCATTGCTTTCTGAGGATGAGGCGTAGGTAAGAGATGTTCCTAGGTTATTCAAAAAGTTTTTTAGTTGAATGGATCTGAAAGTTGTTTCATGATCCGTTACAATTTGTAAAGGTGTACCGAAATTACTAAAGAAATTTGAAAGTGCGTTTTTTACATCAATAAGGTTTTTGGTTTCAATTGGAATCATTTGCGCGAATTTGGAGAAAGAATCAACCATTGATAGAAAATTAAAGGAATTTATAGAAAAAATGTCCATATGAACTCTCTCCATTGGCTTTTCGGTCGATGGTCTCGGAGATAATTTGATATTATATGGCCTCCTTTCGTATTTATGGGTATTGCAGATTACACATGCGTTGATTGCTGCCTTGATCTTGTTGTGCATCTTTGGGAAGAAGTATGCTCGTTTAAGTTGATTTTCCACCTCCGTTATTCCGCGGTGTGCTCGTTCATGCTCTTTTGTGATTAGTAGATTCTGCCTTTCTTCGGTTCTGACGTCTTCGACTTGATATTGGGTTATTACGAAGTATCCTGATTTGCTAAAATGATTCTTGTAAGATAGTTGGATAAGATTAATTAGATTTTCTGGAGCTAAAATTGCGGTTTGCTTCCCGTTATGGTATTTTTTTATGAATTCTGTAATTGAGTTTTCGTCGTAGTCATTCATGCTTATTGTTATTCGTCTATAATTTGGGAATGGTGATTCTGATGCTTCTATGTCGAGTCTTGACTGTCGGAATATTAATTGGTTTCTATAGTAATTGATCGGTCTTTCAGTTGATTTAATAAAATAATCGTCCGAATCGTCAGCTGAATGTACTGTTTCCAGGTCTTCGGTGTCTGATCTTGTTGTCTCTGGGTTCTGTTGGTTCATCTGTCCTTCTGGTTCAATGGTTAGATTTTCTGTGTGAGCATTTATTTCAGCAATATCTGTTTGTTTATTTATGTGTTGAGAGCTTAAATCGTCGGTGGTATTTGTGTCCATTTCAAACGTGTTCTCAGTTTTCCTGCTTAGAGCGTCTGCAACGACGTTCGCTTTTCCTTGTTTATATTCTACTGTATATTGGTAATTTTCGAGTTCTAGTCTCCAATGTAATATTCTGTTATTCTTCAGGGATGTTTTTATGAAGGTAAGTGGCTTATGATCCGTAAATAATTTGAATTGATTACCAAATAAATAGGGTTTGTATTTGCGTATAGCCCATATTATTGCAAGAGCTTCTTTCTCTATTGTTGAATAGTTAGTTTCAGCCTTGTTGAGTGTTCTACTCGCGAATGCAATGGGTCGTTCTACTTTGTTTTGTACTTGTGATAGGACTGCACCCACAGCGTAATCACTAGCATCTGTAGTTAATATAAAGGGAAGATCAAAATCTGGATATGCCAGGATTTGATCTGAGGCTATCGTTTGTTTGAGTTTTGAGAATGCTTCAGCATAGTCAGAGTCTTTTGTATTTACGGTCTGGTCTTTCTTTAGATATTTTGTCATCGGTTTCGTGATTTTTGAGTAATCTCTAATGAAACGTCGGTAGTATCCCGATAGTCCAAGAAACTGTCTAATTTGTTTTTCGTTTTTTGGCAAAGGCCAGTCTAAAATTTGTTGAACTTTGTCTGGGTTTGGTCGTATTCCGTTTGGTGTGATTATATGTCCAAGGAAATTTGTTTCTCTACGTAGGAACTCACATTTATCGAGTTGAATTTTGAGGTTGAATTTAACGAGTCGTTGGAGTATTTTGGAAATGTTTTCTAGGTGGTTTTCTAGACTGTGTCCGATGATAATAATATCATCGAGGTAAACATAGCAAATAGAGCCAATAAAGTCGGAAAGGATGTTATTCATTGCCCGTTGAAACGTGGCAGGAGCGTTTTTTAGCCCAAATGGCATCCTCGTAAACTCGAAGTGCCCTTGGCTAGTAGAAAAAGCTGTTTTTGCCTGATGTTTAGGATCCATTTCGATCTGATGGAATCCTGATTTTAGGTCTAACGTGGTGAAATATTGGGATTTGCCTAGATTATCGAGAATATCTTCGATTTCTGGCATCGGGAATTTGTCGTTGATTGTTTTATCGTTTAATTTTCTGTAGTCAATGACTACTCTGATTTTTCGTTTGCCCGAAGCATCCATCTTCTTCGGTAACCCAAATTGGTGAGGAATATGGGCTTGTTGAAGGTGTGATTATTCCGCTTTGTAACATTTCTCGAATTTGAGATTCGACATCTTGTTTAAAATGATGTGGGTACCGGTATGTTTTTGTATAAACTGGGTCTTCGTCTTTCGTTAGTATTTTATGCTTAATCGCAGTCGTAGAAGTAAGTTTTTCGTCGTTTTTAAGTAAGACTTGATGATTATCAATTATTGTTTCGATAAGTTTGTTTTTTTCGTAGTTTGATAAATGTTGTGTCCGTATTAATTTGTCTATAATTTCTTTATCGGGTGTATCTTTCGAAGTAGTGGGGATCGGACAAAGTGTTTCAAAGTTGTTCACTGTTAACTTCAATTTTGGTACGACAAGCGGTTCTTTGTTTTTAGAAAGTATTTTTATAGTGGTTTTATTGTTTCGAGACGAATATAATCCCGGTTGAATTAGCGTATTTTTAGAGAAATTTTGGTATCTTGGAACAAACCAATCGCCGTCTCTGTCAGTTTCGACTGTGATTGTATGATAGTAATATTTATTTGAGGGGATATATTTCTTAAAACGAGTCTTGATTCCGTTAATGCAGATTGTACCGGTTTTATAATCTATAAACGTATTCGTTTTGGACATAAATTCAGAGCCTATGATTCCATCAAAGAACTCATGGAATGTTAATATGAAGTAAGTTTGTGCTGGTATGTTTGGACCTAAGAGTTTGAGTTTACATTTTTTGTCTATAGTATGTGTTCCGAAGATGTTTTTTATTTTTGTTGTGTTGGTATTTTTTACTGTTGGTATTATTCCTTCCCTGATAATGTTTTTGTTTGCGCCTGTGTCGATAAGCAAGCGTATTTTCTTGCTGCTAGAGATATCTTCGATTAAAAGATAGGGTAGAAAATTTTGGTTTTTTTCTATGTTTCGTTTGTTTCCGAAACAGTTCCGTAAAAATTTGAATTTCCTTCATTAATATCTTCTTCGTCGGATGAATCGTTACCCTTTGATTCCATTTCCGTATTGTTGATTAATTTTTTGTTCAATGTTAATCTACTTCTCAAGGATGGGTCAACATCCATTGGTGTGCCGTAGTTTTGTTTGGTCTGAAATTGTTTTGAATTTTCACCTTCGTTTTTCGGTGAAAATGTGGGTTTTTGAATGTTTGGTGGTCCTCCTTTGAAGGGACCTTCAAATTTGTGTGGTGTTTTTGTTGGTTTTTGGTGTTTTTCACCAAGGCTGTTTGCCACTATCTCTTGGGATTTAAATTTGCATAGGAATGCATACGCATCCTCTATGTCTTTGGGTCGAGCTGCTTGAGCGTGACCGAAGTATGGACCTTTTAGCCCAGATATGAAAGCGGCGAGACCGTCCTCGTCAATAAAAATGTTGATAGCGTTCCAATTATTTTTGTAAACTTCTTTCTGCTTGGCGAGAGTTTTTATATTTTGTATTAACTCTTTACTCCTTTGATAATATTTGTGGATGCTCATGCCATCCGTCATTTTATGTTGCCACAATTGGCACTTATATGTCGACAACTCCTGACGATCGCCTAAAGCATTTGTCAAGATGTCTTTAATCGCATCGAACTCCTTAGGATTCCCTGCTAAACAGAGAATATCCTTAGCCCTTCCTTCGATTTTATTTGTTATGGCTGTTACGTACATTTTAAAGAGTTGATCGTTCACTCTTCCTTTGAATATTTCTAACGTTTCTTCAGCAGTGGTTAACCATGCCGTCAATTGCTTTCTGTTCCCATCAAATGTAGGGAGGGATTTTATCGGATCTGGTATACGGAAAAAATCTTCCACTCTGTATTGGATTTGATTTTGAATTTCATGTTGAATTTGCACATTTGGTGCTTGTTCGTGTGTTACGACTTGTTCAGTTTGTTGGTTTAGTAGCTGTAAAGTATTTTCCTGTTGTTGCTGTCGCTCGCTAATGAGTGCCATCTGTTGATTAATAGCACGAAGTTGTGCGGCAATTTCCTCCATTTCTTTAGTTTCAGTTATTATTAAGCCTGATAGGTCAGGTATTTGTGTATTGTCCTTTAAGGGCACGTGGGAAAAATCACCTGAAGTATCCGAATCGACACTTTCTTCTGTCTCGGATAGATCAGTATTTTGGATAGCAAATTTCAATTGCTTCCGTGCCTTTTTAAGTGCTGTACTATTAGTCACTTTAGGCATAAAGACGATTGTTCAGCGGTACTTGGCTGTCGTCGCGGCGTTTAGCTTTGTGCGAACGAAACCTGATGCGCACCTGTTGTTCGAATCGTTTTGTTTGTGGGGAGGTGAGAATTGACGTCTACTTGGAGCGCGTCGTTCTCAAGAGGGGGGAATGTGCAAAAAATTTACTTATTCGCTTCTGCTTCTGGCTCGTTGAGCGGGAGGCAAAAGTGATTAAAAAAAATTTGCACTCTGATCGGTCTATCTGGTAGTGCCGAATCAGTATTTTTGTAAATTATCACTTTTAACTAAGGATAGTATAAGCGGATAATTCACTTACGTGGGTCCTGGGTTCCAGTCTGGTAAGTTGATGTGCCGGGGGGTCCTCGAATCTAGCAACGGATCTAATCCTTTAGCTGCTGACGCTTCCTGCGGGTACCACTTTAGTGAGGTTTTTTATTTCCTCACTGTTCCACTGTTTTTACACTATCACTTCCTAACTGTCACCGACTGCTACAGCGCCAATTACGTTTACATTCACGGTTTAATCGAAAAAAAACATTTATTTCACTCTTTATCACTACAAGGTTGTACACATAATGACCTAGCTATTCGAAGGTGAGATCTTAAATAACCTAAATCTGCTGATGAGACATTTCGGATTCGATGGTGGCGTCTATGGACTTTGATCGGGTGGCGTGGTTCAAGGTTGTTGATGATGTTGCGTTTTCCTATTGTGAGCAGAATGCTGACTTATGCGTTCTGTGCTGGTGTTGATGTCACGTGGCTTGCTCCATCACGTAATTATATATATATATATATATATATATATATATATATATATATATATATATATATATATATATATATATATATATATATATATATATATATATATATATATATATATATATATATATATATATATATGTATATATATCTCATATATAAAATTATATATAAGCTGGACTCTTTTAGAGAGGGGGGGTTGAGAGTCTAACTACCATAAAAAAAATTATTGCACTCTAAAAACTCCATATGCCTAATTTGGTTTCATTTGCTTGATTAATTCCTGAGTAATGCAGAAATTTGAGTTTCATTTGTATGGAAGCTACCCCTTAGAGAGGCGGGTGGATAGTCTAACCACCGTAAAAACATTGATTGCACCCTGCAAGACGCTATCATGAGTAACACCGCCACAGCCTTTGTTCAAACGACAGCACGTGTGTTCAAACAAAAGAAATGCAGTCTTTAATGGGCTCTATTACAAAATTACACGTATTTCGTCAAACATGTTGCTGAATGTATACAAGATCTATAGAAGAATCGTTAAGTTTGGACTGTTTTCTAAGTATTTAAACAACATCGAGTAATGATTTTCATCCAAATTTAAGCAATTTAAAATTATATTCGTGTCTGCTAATCTGGTACAGATTAAATTGCTCCAAGAATACACGGATTACTTATTTTGAAGTTTATTTTGCGCCGAGGCAAGGTTGCTACATTTCATAGCACGAATGATCAGATTTCTGAATGCAAAAGACGAATCCTGAGATCCGATCGATCCGGTCCATTTCTCTGTACATCATAGATCTCAACTCCATCTCCACATCACACTCAGGTTCGGGAAGTTCCCACGGTCCAATGCAATACACGGTAAAATCTTCACGTATCTGCTCGATATCCACGAATCTATCCTACATCGATCATAATCAATTTATTTTATAGATCGTTGAAACATTTAAAGACACATGTATTGCAAAACATTAGTTATTTTTTATTCAACAGTCAAAATATTCACTAGAAGTAATTTATATGGCACAACAACGTTTGCCGGGTCAGCTAGTATATATATATATATATATATATATATATATATATATATATATATATATATATATATATATATATATATATATATATATATTAGGGTGCCAATGAAAATGGTCATCTCGAATTTCAAAAAGTTACCCCATAAAAAATGTTCACCACCTCGAAAAAACACCCTATGCCAAATATCAGCTCAATCGGACTTAAAGGAGAGTGGCGCATAGCTGTCCAACGTTTGAGTTTTTGAAAATCGAAAAATCACCCAAGGGGGGAGTTAAGAAAATTGGGGTTTTCGAAAAAAAAATTTTGATGCCAAATGTCTTAGAAGTGCATGAAACGTCGAGATCTAGTGTCATCTCGAAAAAAATGTTTTTTGTCAAAAATCAGCATTCTGGGACTTTTTTTTCGGAGCACGAAACGAAAAGTATGGTTTTGGGTGCCAATAAAAATAGTTACTCAGATTTTTCATTCAGAACTTGCTACGAAATGTTGATTTGCACGATAATATACCATATGCAAAATATTAGCTCATACGGACTTCATTTACTGGTGTCACAAACGTTAAAATTTGAGTTTTTTTGAAAACGAAAAATCACCGAATATCGAGGTTTTCAAAAAAAAAAAAAGTTTGATGCCAAATGTCTTAAAATTGAATTAATCATCGAGATTTACAGTTATCTCGGAATTTTTTTTGTCAAAAAAAATTTTTTTTGGCACTTGGTCGTCCGCCTGAAAAATCGTTTTCTGACAAAAAAAAATTTTTTTGAGATAACTGTAAATCTCGACGTGTCATGCAACTTTTTGAAATTTTAGAGTCGTTTTTTTATAAAGGAATTTCTGTCTGTCTCAATAATTCTTATGGACTCGGAAACTACTGAACCGATCAACATGAAAATTGGTATGTTGGGGGTTTTTGGGGCCGGAGAAGGTTTTCGTGATAGTTTGAGACGCCTCCCTCCCCTCTAAGGGGGGGCTGCCACACAATGAAACACAAATTTCTGCATTACTCGAGAATTAATCAAGCAACTGAAACCAAATTTGGCATGCGAAGGGTTTAGGGTGCAATAAATGTTTTTATGGTGGTTAGACTCTCAACCCCCCCTCTCTAAAAGGGGGCTTCCATACAAATGAAAGACAAATTTCAGCATAATTCGAAAACTAATGAAGCAAATGGCGCCAAATTTGTCATGCGAATGTTTTAGGGGACACGAAACGTTTTCATGGTGAATAGACACTCCTCCCCTCTCTCTGAGGGAGGGCCCCCCTACGCAATTTGGGATGTGAGAGTTTTTTGGGTATGAGAAATGATTCTATGATGGTATGACACCCCTCCCTCCTCTGGAATGGAGAGGGGGTCCGATAAAAATATTACACATATTTCAATCAAAAATATTCCAACCAAACATGACAATTGAAAATTTTCGGAAAACTATGAAGGAAAAAGGGAAAATTCGGAAAATTAAATTTCCATATGTTCTACGCACGATGACACGCACTCCTATATATTCTTCTATCTATTCCAATAAAAAAGTATCGCCGAATGTGTTGATGAGAGCAGATATCGAGGGAGGAATTATCCGATTTAGTACTGTCTTTATTCTATCATTTTTTCTGTATAAAACATTTATTCCATGTAACGGAGAAACATATTATTTGCAAGTGGTTAAAAAATCTTGAACGAGAGTTGTGTCTGAAAATATTCTTATAATGATGAGTTTTGTTAGAAATACTAGGAATTTAAAAAAAAGGTAAATACAATGGGGTCGTTTAAAAGATCAATCAATGAACAGTTCTGCGATTGGACCCATGAACTTGCTCATAGTAAGAAAACATGAATGCTTGAAGGTATTGATAACGAAAAACAAATTTTGGACGGTACGAAGTTTGCCGGGTTTCACCCTCATCTCCTTTTTTATCGCGATATATGTATTTTTATATAAACGATACCAAAATTTTTAAACAGGACGAATTTATTTACGTTGTTTAATGCCAGACGGCACTTCGTTTTTGCCTTTATGGATGAGCACAATGAATTATTGAAATTATTCTAATCACACCCATGCTCGGAATGCAAAATAACAGTCACGCTATTGTCGTCAATCCTGATAAAAACCCGATTGAAGAGCACGTGTGTAGATCCAATGCGCCACAGTTACTTTAATTATTAGGAACATCATTACTCATTAATATTTTAATATTATGTGGTTGGAGGAGACGAAACAAACAAAAGAGTGTCCTCGATGGATTCTTATGTGTGTCGTTTGATGAATTGGCGCAGTCAGGACAACGTCATTCTAGGATGCCTTGAGCTGTGTCAATAATCCATGGTAAACATATTCGCAAAGGTAGAGAGCGAACGACTGCGATTCCTATGAGACAATCAACAAAAGCGGTTCGAGGAATGATAGCGAGACGCTATCATGAGTAACACCTACACAGCCTTTGTTCAAACGACAGCACGTGTGTTCAAACAAAAGAAATGCAGTCTTTAATGGGCTCTATTACAAAATTACACGTATTTCGTCAAACATGTTGCTGAATGTATACAAGATCTATAGAAGAATCGTTAAGTTTGGACTGTTTTCTAAGTATTTAAACAACATCGAGTAATGATTTTCATCCAAATTTAAGCAATTTAAAATTATATTCGTGTCTGCTAATCTGGTACAGATTAAATTGCTCCACGAATACACGGATTACTTATTTTGAAGTTTATTTTGCGCCGAGGCAAGATTGCTACATTTCATAGCACGAATGATCAGATTTCTGAATGCAAAAGACGAATCCTGAGATTCTATCGATCCGGTCCATTTCTCTGTACATCATAGATCTCATCTCCATCTCCACATCACACTCAGGTTCGGGAAGTTGAGGAATTGCTCATAGTAAGAAAACATGAATGCTTGAAGGTATTGATAACGAAAAACAAATTTTGGACGGGACGAAGTTTGCCGGGTCAGTTAGTATGTTAATAAATATAGGCAATTCATTTAAAAAAAAAATCACACGTTAATGATAATTTTTTTTAATCAGTGTTATGAGATGAATCTGGTGACTTTCTTTCTGTTTCTAATAATGTAATCTTTTGAATTAAATTAGTAAATGCGTGTATTCAAGTTCTAACAAATTTCAGAACACAAATGCCAAATGCCTTGCCAAGTTTTTCATCTTATACGAACTTATGCGCGCTCATCAACTAAAAACTTGGCAAGGCATTTGGCATTTTGTTGAGTTTTTGAAAAGTATAACAATAATACTTTCTACTACAAATCAAGTTGGATCACGTAACACAACTAATACTGTATCTTGAAAGTTTCAAACAAGAACTTGTGTTAGTTAATGGGGGTCAATTTTGAGACCTCGTCGACCCCCAAAACTAATTTCGACCCCAAGTGGTCGATATCGACCACTTTGAGAACCCCTGCTCTATAGTCTGGAGAGAAATTCGGAAGGAAACAGTTGACAGTTCAATTTGACTGACCAAGAAAGAAAAACTTACTTATTCATTAAGGTTTTTTTAAACACTCATATAATCCAAAACTGTTCCCTGATTGCCTGCTACTATTTCCTCTCGAATATAAATTGCCATGTTGCCGCCAAGATACGCTCGGATGGACCAACTGCAACTGCAGTTCGAAAAGCACAAACAAAATTAAGGGGGAGAACCAAACATAAAATACATACACACAGGAAAAGCGTACTGCAAACTGTTATCGGACCAGTCTATTTTTCTCAATCGCTAACACACATTTGGTCGCCCCTCGCCACACCGGAAGTCGTCGTGATCAGCCGAGCGGAATAATAGCCGCCAGAGGTTTTGTTCCCAGAAAAAAGACAACAGCATAGCAAAGGGAGAGAGGAGAGAACAAAAAAAAACCTGCCACCGTCGGTTGTTCTGTCCGATAAGGCCCTGGGATGTCTCGAACTAAACAAGCGAATGGTCTTCTCAACAAAACGTATAATCTATTGCCTCCTTGCCTCCTTGCTTCTCCTAGTGTGTGCCGAGGTATAGAGTTGTCAGACACACCGACAGATGGGAGGTAAACATATTATTACCAATTCCTACATGTGAGTACACAAACATCTGCGGACCTTGCAAATATTGGTTTACCCTAATGAATGTGTTTGTCTGGCTTACCGATAGAATACCAAGTGAGACAACAGCAGCAACCGGGGATGTGGAAAATCAGCACCACCACCGTCCAGCAGCAATGGATGTGACTCATTCATGTTGCGTCATAAAACCTGCTCCAACATTCCCTTTACCACCCACCACTACAAAACGTATGTGTGTACACACACATGGCACACATTCTGCAGTGAAATGTTTTTCGCATCATTTTCATATGCACACAATTTTCTACTCCCTCGAACTCCCTGCGCCCAGCCCAGTTAGCCCTCATGGGGCTCCTGGTTTCGATCTGTTACATCAATTAAGATGTTCATTGACCATAAAAATTGCCTCATGATGATGCTGATCGTCATCATCATCGGCATCACTATTATCATCATAAAATCAAGATTAGTGAGCCCCATAATGTACTCCGTACTTGGGTCGGGTTGGGTTGGGTGTGATGCAAACAATAAATAAATCAACAAATGTAGTGCTTCCCATCTCCCATCTCTTGTGGTAGGAAATTCGTGTTGCTCTTTTTATTTGTGTTGGAATGCAATCATAATCAAAGCATAATGTGACTAATTTCGTTCCGGCTGGATTAGGCCTCTGATTGGATTATTGCCTGAGATTGGGAAGTAAGAAAGTAATTTAGAGCGGATTGTTTGAGTCGCTTGTTGTGGTGCGCACCCTGGAAGTTGAGCAGAATTGCAGCATAATGACGATACGAGAAAATTTTCTAAGAAAAAAAAAATCCAAGAATGTTTCTGTTTCGAGTTTTGTGTTTCTTTCATTTCTGCTGTCGTTTCCTTTCGATCTCGAAAGCAAAAGCTTTCATCGGCGATTGTAGTGATCCCCGTTCGATTAATCGATTAATCGAACGCTTCCTACAAAAATCGATTATTAATCGAACGAATACTGTGCAACCAATAATCGAAGCGAGCGAATAATTTGCGTCGATTAATCGATCCAAATTCAGAGAAAAAACGCCGGCACGGCCTCTGCAATTTTAATTGATTTAGAGGCGTTTGAATTATCTTGAATTTACAATGCAGTGGCCTTATTATGCATATGGACGTTTGCTTTGTCGTTCATAACTGTGTTTCACCAACTTTTTAGTTCAGAAAGTTTTTTTGGATAGCAGTATAAAATTTAATGTGATTGAAAAAAAAAGAATTCTATGGGCAGTAAATAAGAAACAGTATTTTTTTTACTTTTTTTAACCATTTGATTCACTCTCTCCTTTTTGATACAACAGGATAACTCAGATAAGAAAAAAAAATGAATATTAATCGTACTTTCTCCGGAATCCTTTGTGCTCGTGCTGATATTTCGTTTAAAATAGTTTGTTCAATTTGTTAGTTGTATTTTTAATGCGCGTTTGATGGTGCGCTTCGATTCTGGACATTCTTGTTATAATGGCGACCTCTTTGAGAAAATTCGTCCCGAACCATCAATTTTCTATCTCCAAAGATGCGTGTCGGAAAATAGCTAAAGGGTGTGTCACATCAAATTGCATCACGGAAAAAACGCTGTAGAAATTTAATTTTTAGGAATTATATCTTCAGCTTTCGCTTATAATCAGATAAGAGTGTATAGATCACGTTTTCGTAAATTTGGAAAAATGTCGTCGAACGAAAAAGAGCGTCGTGAATTAATCCTGTGCACTCATTTCGAGAATCCGGAGTTGTCACATCGAGACATCGGTAAGATGCTGGGAATCGTCCAATCCACGTACAGCAGAGTACTAAAACGATACTTCGAGAACCTATCCATCGACCGGAAGGTGAAGAACGGCAAAAATGGATGCTCCGTCAGTGAAAAAGATCACAAGCGCGTAGTTAAGCAGTTTAGACGTGATCCGAGAAGTTCGGTCCGGGATGTCGCCAATAAGCTGAATTTGTCAAGTTCATTCGTCCAGCGGACCAAGCAGCGGGAGGGCCTGCGTACATACAAGGTTCAGAAGGCTCCTAACCGCGACGAAAGGCAAAACATGGTGGGGAAGACGCGAGCCCGGAAGCTGTACACCGAAATGATGAGGAAGCCGCATTGCCTGGTAATGGACGACGAAACCTACGTCAAAGCGGACTTTCGTCAGCTGCCGGGCCTGTTGTTCTTCTCCGCAGAGGACAAATTCAGCGTTCCGGAGGAGATTTGCAAGCAGAAACTATCCAAGTTTGCCAAAAAGTACATGGTGTGGCAAGCGATCTGCTCTTGCGGAAAGCGGAGCGCCCCCTTCGTGATTACCGGCACGGTAAACGGGCAGGTTTACCTTAAGGAGTGCCTACAGAAGCGCTTACTACCACTATTGAAGCAGCACGAGGACCCGACCATCTTCTGGCCGGATCTCGCTTCGTGCCACTATTCAAAGGACGTGTTGGAGTGGTACGAAGCCAACGGGGTCACCTTCGTGCCAAAGGAAATGAACACGCCCAACGCGCCGGAGCTTCGCCCAATAGAGAAATATTGGGCGATTATGAAGCAGGCCCTCCGGAAGAACCCAAAAGTTGTCAAATCGGAGGCGGACTTCAAGAGAAAATGGGTTTCTGTTCAAAAAAAACTACAACCCGACGTTGTACAGAACCTTATGGACGGGGTAAAGAGGAAGGTGCGAGCATACGGGCTTGGGCGCGAAGTATGAATAAAAAGAAAATGCCAAAAGTTGTTTAATAGTTTTTATTTTACTGTCTAAAATTTTCAAAAGGATCGGTCTACTGGGCGAATTTCTACAGCGTTTTTTCCGTGATACAATTTGATGTGACACACCCTTTAATCCCATCAGGTTCATTATTTCAGGTGATCTCCTATGATGAAAAGAAATTCAACCTGGGGAGAATTGCTTCATATCGGAAGGACGTACGGAAAGAGTAACAAAGTTTTTCAAACCGTAACTTCGGAGACGGAAGTTTGATGACTTGGGAAAAATTTTCTCCTGAAGGCCTGGTACAGAGAGTCCGTTAATCAACATGAATGAACAATCAGGAGTGCAGAGAAGTACTTCTTGGTCATTTACTGCTGTTTTTGCATCAAAATCACCGTGATAATTGGATAATCCGATAGGATAACGCACCAGAACTTTAGAATCTGGATTGACCAGTTTGTTTATCAGATCTAACCCCAATCGAGAACTGACGGAGAGTGATCGTACGAATAGTAATGTAGTAAACAAGGAGTATGAATGCTTTGAAGATCTCAATCAAGCAGTATCGTATGCGTGCAACGAGATACAAACTACAACAGCTTGGACGAAATCACGTCAAATAGGTTATTTGAACTGACTGGAGACTAAATGTGATTCACGAATAGAAACTGGCTGTAATTCATGGGAAATTGATTTTAATTTTGTAATGAAGTGATAAAATGGATGATTCTAACAGCTTTAGTGTCGGAAGATGATCCGTTTTTCTATTTCATAATGAATAATAGAATGCATATTGCAGTTGAACATTACTGAAGTTTCTAAATTGTGTAGATCAACCGACTATTTGGCATGGTATTACTATATCATCCACTGATTATAGTAACTCAGCGATTTATTCATCCTGGTGGAATGAATGATCTTCTACTATCAATAGGAATAGCTGGATCGCTCCCAGTTTATGTCTACATGAATATCTAATATATAGAATAAGACGAAACGATACTTTAATTATAAAAACCAGGACTTTTCAACCATCTGGTCCATAAAGCTACAACAACAATCTTTTTCCACATGCGAATTCGTCAGAACAGCTGCAAAAGAATAACGATGTTCAAAACCAGAACACCAACTCTGACGACTTGTGGGTGATTCAAGATTCAATTGTGGCTGAAAGCAATCACCTGCATGGAAATGACCGAGCTGGAGAAACCGGACATTTGAAAACGTTTTCGCACATTTGTGCAGAACTGTGCAATGTATATCATAAATATAAATAATATACAGAATAAATGTCCAATTACAGGTCACGATCGTCTCTAAAACGACATTGAGTATGCCTCGGTATATCGAATTAGAGGTAACTTACTGTATTTCAATTTTAATTGAAATTGTTTCGGGAAGAGTTTGTTGCACGATGCAAAGCTCGTTTTCGTGTTTAAAGCTCATGAAGAGATGTAACAAACACGTTGGTAAACTAAACAATAATCAAAGTACCTCAAGTAACTAAAATAATCACAAATACAATTAATAACGGCAACAAATTTATAGCAAATCAGTAAAATTAGTCTAACTAATTATTTCTCTCAGTGTGGCGATTAATCGATCAATCGAATATTTGGGACGATTAATCGTATCGAATAAGGGGCTGTCCACATACCACGTGGACAGCAGAAGCATGATTTTAGACACCTCCACCCCCTCCGTGGACAAGCGTGGACATTCCTTATACCCCTCCCCCTGTTGTCCACGTGGACATTCCTCCGGTTTTGAGAAAAAAATCAAGCAATTTTTTATTTTTTTCGCCTAAATTTCACTTCAAATTTGCTTCTATTTTCTGTTCCATATTTTTATTAATAAAATTATAGCCTTACCAATGGTAACGATTTGTCTTGAAATCTTCAATTTTTTTCAACATTATCCGAGAGCTCATTATTTTCTTCCGAATTCCATTTACGTTATCTCCATATCCATTTTCCATTTTAAAATATCGATTGTGAACTCATTCTCGAGTATTTTTATTAAAACTGGCTGGCTGTTTGAGTTTTCAAAAAATCAGACAATGAAATCAAGCACTTTGTTTGAAAACAGAATTTTCTCGTCTAAACATCAATGGCTTTCGCTTTTACAGGTTCGTTAGTGTCTGATGGCTATATTGAACCTAGTAAAAACAAAACATCTGCAGTATCATCATGATCGATGACTCCGTTGACCTACAACCCTGAATTGTTAAATCATGCTAAATATTGTCCTGAAAAATTCGTGCCGATTCTAAGGAAAAAACCAAAAGCATATTTTTGTAGACATACATACTTTTCGATCATAGATGCATCGTTTTTTCCTGAATATTTCAGCATCCTTCATGCAACTTGAGAATTCCATTATCCCGGAACTTATGCTATGCAGTAAGTTGAGGTTCTTACAAGAATCTTAATAGTTAATATTCTGAAGATGCAATATCTGGTGAGTAAGGCGGGTGAAGTTTTGGAAGTGCCCTAGAAGCGTTCTGGATCGTTGATTTTAATACGTTAAGCTGCTAGCAGCTTTTTGTTGGAATTCATCGAAACTAGTTGCTTGGTAGAAGATCATGATACAGATTTTCTTCCAGTCCTACCAGACCCAGCCATAACTTTCTTCTAGCGAAAACCTGCTTCGGAGTTCCACTCACTTGCTAAGATTTTTTTTTACTCAACATTATTGTGAATGATTTGCCCTTCACAATTCGCTACAGATATGTATTTTCGTCGCGTTTATGAAACGAATCGCAGATTGAGATAGGTCCCTTCAAGTGTTTTTCGGTGAAATAAACCCCTATTCCAAAATCCGGTCGGATTTGAAATTAGCACAATATTGCGTCCTTTAAGAATGTATTCTAGTCTAGAAACTTGAAAAAAATCATTTTTTTCTTCATATTTCTCTAATTCATACATTTAAGAATATACCATAGAAGAGACTTTTCGAAAATCTCATTATTTACCAAGTTATAGCCATTTTAGTGATGCAATATCTTATTTAGCGTTTTTCACGAAACATGTTTTTTCAAACTGGCTTACACGATATCTCAAGTTCTACTTATACGATCTATGTTTTTATGAATACAATCTGTATGCATCTCTCTAACGCATGAACCTATAAAAAATCATAATTTCGTAACTTTACTATTTAAAAAAAAAAAACAAGAAACTTGAAAAAATGTTTTAAGTTTGTAAAAAAACATGCAATTTTGTCAAAAAACACGTTTTTTACTTGTCCGAGGTTCATGCGATAGTGGTATCTTTACTGATTCAGAATCTGTTCGATTTGTTTGTGCCAGATAACCAGAAGGGCTGGAATCGTGTACTTGATCAGCTTCTAATTATGGATATATTTTTTTCCGTTCAATTTTTGTTTTATTGTTGAATGATAGATAAACAAATAGTGATATAATGGATGGTAAAAATATTCTATGTTTTACTTTTTCGGAACTCGAAGAAACGTCCGAAATTCGTGTCTCTATCCTCCTTAATCTGATCGAGTCAAATCCTATCGGATTGTGCGAATGTTGCAACATTGAAATGCAGAATGCAAAAGTTTATTTCGTTCGGATTCCGATGTGTCAAATCCTATCAGGTTCCGTAATATGTCCATGCATTGTAGCGTTTTTCGTGATGTTTAGTCTCTCATGAACGGTGATTTTCAACATCTGTAGCGAATCTACTAATTCATGTGCATCAAGGATTAATCTTTTCTTTTAATTAATCAGCAGTAGCAGCAAGAACTTTCCAGACAACTCAAAAGAAGCGTATTATAAAAATTACAAGACATCAATGAAGAACAACATCATTGCAAAGAAATAGATCTCCAGAGAAACGGCCCATACACTCATGGAGGAATTTGTTGTTCGTTTCAATGTTTAGAAATCCTTGAGAGTTCTCGAAAAAAAAGCCAAACAGTTTCGTCATCAAGAGCAAAAGCTGAATTCAACCCGCACTTAAGTCGTGATTTTTAGTACTACAAAAAATCCAACATTCTTTGCGTTATTGGGTGTCTTTATCCTGACGGATTTAAGGGCCCTATGACCGATTGGAATACATTGATGGATCCAAGTTCATGTGCGTTACCTTCAGAATATACATATGGATGTTTGACCGAGCAGCACTCTCAAGCAGTTCAGTCTTTTTGTTGATGAATACTGAGCACTCAGGGCGGGCGCAAATTTCAAAAAATCGTGTAAATACAAAACAGATCTCATTCAATTTTGACTATTAATTTGAATGTTTTACCTGACAAAATTACTTAACGTATCCACGTGGGCATTATCAAAACCCCCTCCCCCCTCACCGAGGACAAGCGTGGACATTTTCGTAACACCTACCCCCCCACCCCCCTAAAGTTGTCCACGTGGTATGTGGACAGCCCCTAACGAACAGCGGAAAATATTCGATTTGCTGATGAACGATTAATTTCAAAAATCGGGGATCACTAGGCGATTGGAATTGCTTAAATGAGCTATATTCATTATAATCGTCAAATGTATTTTCCTGGACCGTTTGAAATAAAGTTATTTTTAACACTTTCGTCGCCCCGCCACCCAGATATGGATCCTCGTTCAAATTGAATAGGATTTTTAGAAGGAATTTGAAAGGATAGGCACCTAAATGTAATTATAGGATGTGTAGAAAAATAAAAAATAAAATCATAATCATATTATTATAATGTTTGTACTATAATTTTTATTAATATACTAGCCGACCCGGAAAACTTCGTCTCGCCCAAAATTAATTTTCTTTATCACATCCACGTTTTCCTTCCACTTTCGAACTAAGATCAATTACGTTAGCTCAAACATCAAATGGACTAATAACGCTTGTCAATATGCAATTGTAGAACAAATGCTAACTGAATTTTTCGAACTTTTCAATTTTTTTTCACAGTTTTCCGAAAATTTTCAATTGTCATGTTTGGTTGAAATATATGTAATATTTTTATGGGACCACCTCTCAATTCCAGAGGAAGGAGGGGTGTCATACGATCATAGAAACATTTCTCGTACCCAAAAACCTTCACATCCCAAATTTGGCTCAATTGGCAAACTTCTGAATATCTAGAGAAATAATCAAGCAAATTATTTCTCGAGATATGCAGAAGTTTGTATTTTATTTGTATGGCAGGCACAGAGAGAAAGAGAGAAAGGGGAGGAATGTCTATTCACCATAGAAACATTTCGTGCACCCTAAAACCTTCACATGCCAAATTTTGCACCATTTACTTGATTAGTTTTCGAGTTATACAGAAATTTGTGTTTCATTTGTATGGCAGCCTCCCCTTATAGAGGGAGAGGAGTGTCTAACTACCACAAAAACATTCATTGCACCCTAAAACCTTCACATGCCAACTCTGGTTTCGTTTGCTTGACTAATTTCCAAGTAGTGCAGAAATTTGTGTTTCATTTGTATGGCAGCCCCCCTTAGAGAGGGGGAGGAGTGTTTAACTACCATAGAAACATTTATTGTTCCCTAAAATCTCCATATGCGAAATCTAGTTTCGTTTGTTTGATTAATTGCCGAGTAATGCAGAAATATGTGTTTCATTTGTATGGCAGCCTCCTCCTAGAGAGGAGGGAGAGGTCTCGAACTATCATAAGAACCTTCCCCGACCCCAAAAACCCCTACATACCAACTTTCCTGTCGATCGGTTTAGTAGTTCCCGAGTTCATAAGAATCAGACAGACAGAAAGACAGAAAGACAGACAGACATCACTCCATTATTATATATCTATATATATAAAAATGGAGTGATGTCTGTCTGTCTGTCTGATTCTTATAGACTCGGAAACTACTGAACCGATCGACATGAAAATTGTTATGTAGGGGTTTTTGGGGCCGGGGAAGGTTTTCGTGATATTTTGAGACCCCTCCCCCCTCTCTAAGGGGGGTCTGCCAAACAAATGAAACACAATTTTCTGCATTACTCGGAAATTTACCAAGCAAACGAAACCAAAATTGGCATGTGAAAGTTTTTGGGTGCAATAAATGTTTCTATGATGGTTAGACAGTCCTTCCCCCACTCAAAGGGGGGGCTGCCATACAAATGAAACACAAATTTCTGCATTACTCAAGAATTAATCAAGCAAATGAAACCAAATTTGGCATGTGGAGGTTTTAGGATGCAATAAATGTTTCTATGGTGTTAAGATACTCCTTCCCCCTCTCTTAGAGGGGGCTGCCGTACAAATGAAACACAAATTTTTGCATTACCCGAGAAATAATCAAGCAAATTAAACCAAATTAGGCATATGGAAACTTTAGGGTGCAATGAATATTTCTATGGTGGTTAGATACCCCTCCCCCCTCTCTTAGGGGTGGCTACCATACAAATAAAAAAAAATTTCTGCATTACTCGAGAATTAATCAAGTAAATGGGCGGGACGAAGTTTGCCGGGTTAGCTAGTTCCATATAAAATGGAACGCAAAACGATCACAAGCGTTCACTTGTGACTATTCGACGTTGTACCAAGCGTTTCCAGAATTTCAGTGTGTCCCAGAATGAATCTGTTCGCGACCAGCCACCACGGGTTGATGCTCACCGTTGTGAGTGTAGTGATTATTCTCTGCAGCGCTCCGCATCCAACCGACGCTCAGCGGCATAGGCTTTGTGGAAATGCTCTGAGGCAGAGTTTACAAATGCTATGCCTGGAATATCCTTCCTATCACCAACGAGCCACAAGTAGAATGAACCAGTAGCAAACGTTCTGTTTCCATTTCCATATGATTTATTTTTTGGTATTTTCCAGGATCTGAAAGCGATGTGACCGATGTGGACAGAGATTGGCCCCAGCTCGACCAGAGTGATGTGGATAAATTCAATTTCATCGAGCAACTCAAACGGAAGCCCAACTGGATGAATATACTTTTCGCGAAGCATCGAGTCTCGGTGGATGGGGATCTCGATGATAATACCGAATGGGAGAATATTATTCCGAACCGTTTCATGCCGGTCAAACGTGGCATTGTGGATGAATGCTGCTATCAGTCCTGTACGATCGAGCAAATGAAAGCTTACTGTCTTAAGGTTGCGCGGAAATAATCAATGACAATGGATTCACCTTGATGCAAAAATATAGACGCTTATCCATATATAGAACGAATATTTTGTTGTTTTGATGTTGCATGACAAGAAAATCAAAATAGACAATTAGACGAGGATATGAGTTTTCATTTATGGATTTAATTGATTTTTCACTGTACAACCATCAGCTCGGAGATGGAAAAACTGTTATATAAGCTTCTACATGCAGTAGCTATAGTCGAAGTACTTATATTAGTAAAAAATAATATTTAGCATTGTTTCCAACTTTTCTCGACATTTAATTTTTAAATTGCTCTGAATTGATGAGCGTGATTGAGTAAAAAGTGGTTAGATCTGTGCCTAGAGGTACGGACGGAAACTTGAAGTAGGACTTTGAGGATAATTGCTTTTGAATTAAGTTTTTGTACATGTTCACTCCAAAACTCCGAATGGTGGCCCTAGAAAAACCTCTTGTTATATGAACTGAACAGAACTTCAAACAAGTTGTACGAAAAATTAGATAAATATTTCAACATTAACACGAAAAACTCAACATTCTCTGGTTTTATTGTATCGATGTTCATAAATGTACATAAGACTCCTTATTGATAGAATTCGAATCTCTCTCGATGGGACGAAAATTCGGACGATTTGGTGGATTGATTATTTTTTCAATGAAATCGATCTTGTTTTCCTTATACCGTTTGACGACATCCCAGCTGTAATGGCAGCTTGCCATGTCAGGCCAGAACTTCACTGGACCTTTGTGTGATCGATTGAATGGCAAAATCCTGTTCTGAAGACACTCCTCCTTGTAAACTTTTCCATTCATTTTTGTCCCAGTGATGAAAACCTTTGTCTTTTCTCCACAACTATGGATCCCTTACAAAATTACTTACTTACTTACGTGCAAATTTATCTGCGTAAACAAATTTGAACCTATTCGCAATACCCGTTTTACGCTTTTTTCCTTTATTTATTTAATTAGGCTCAAGTGGAAAAAGAGCCACCATCAAGCAATACATTTTAAAACTATTTAAATATATTATAACTACATAATCATTAACTTAAGACGCTTTACGCTTGGCAAGGTAAAATTTGTTACCGACTGTTTGTCCGAAATCCATTTTTACGTATATTTCATAGTTCATCCTTTGTACTTGGTCAACACTTGCTCGTACAGTATCCTTGCACGGGTTTTAGCAACCAGGTATGTACGTCCTGTTGGGGTGTTTGCTGAGATGATACGACCGCAAGCCATAGAACCACTATATCGGCTTAGCATGGAGTGGATGTATATTTATCTTACTATTGGCTGGTTTGACTTGGGTTTGAATTTATGTAAGTCTATGATACTCAGACATAAGTTTGAGAACGAATTAATAAATGACGGCATTTTATCCTTTTAAAAGAAATTACAGGCAAACCTTTTTTGTGCGGGGGATAGGGACCGCATAAGGAAGTGTTTTTGTCCAAATCCCGACACAAAATATACCATTTTTAACACAATAAAAGATTGTAGCTGCATGGAACTTCTGATATTTCGATTTGGTTACAGTGGATAGACATGAAAAACATAAATGACTACAATTGATATGTCTTTCACATGTGTATGGCCCATGACCTTCTTTTTAGTATGTATAGCTATAAATTTGTGAATTCCGGTTTCATACTTATACAGTGGTAGACATTCGTTTAGTCGCACCCTTTTTTTCCTCAATATTTTTAAAAATAAGTCAATTCGTTGTACAGTTCTGCTCATAAAAGACGATTATTTTTTATTTTCACCTAATTCATTCTAAAAAAAGTATGAATTAATTTTTTGTTTTCTAAGTAAGTCAAATATGTGAAATAAGGGTGGACATTCGTTTAGCCGCATTCTAAAATTTCAATAAATGAAAATTTGTGCGGCAAATTTCGAGTCCAATCGGTAGCTAATATTTAGTATGTCCACCTCTATTTCGGATCACTTTGAAAACTCTATTTGACATCGAGTCAGACAGCTTTGAAAGTGTTGCCATATTGATTATAGCCCAACATTCCTGAATTACTGCCTTGTGACTGTAAATGTTGTCAAATTGTCATCCGTTTGCATAGACCATCTCGGCCAAGATTCTCCATAGGTTCTCCATGGGATTGCAATCGACTGCCAGCAGGTCATTCAAGAAGCGGAATGACCGTCTCGGCAAACCATGCCTTCGATTGCTTGAAACGTGGATCTATGCATAATCCTGCTGAAAAAACCACATCCTCGGTAGCGTTATTCTCAATATGGCCAATCAAAACGTAATCTAGTTTCCTCCAGTAATTGAAGATACTTTTCAGAGTTCATTCGGGTGAAAATGAAACAAATGAGAAGCTTGCTGTGATAGGAAACGGCTCCCCACACTGTCAAACTTCCGCCCCCAAAGTTTCGCTTCGATCTCACGACATGCCGTTGACTTACATTGTACCAATAGCAACTGTAACAGTCCGGACCATCCAAATTGAACTGTTTCGCCGGAAACTACAACCTTTTTCCATTCTAGTATATAATATAGAAGATAGTACGGATGGTTTGTACAGTTTTTTGCGAAACCCATATAATATGGCTTTGGCATATGTTACTGTTGTCAATTCATGTTCAAAGAAAAATACTGCTAGATCATGTAAAAGTTATCTACAAACTTAGTTTGATCTTCATTTAAATATTTTATCACAAGTTGGGCCTTGCAAGAAACTCTAAAACGTCGCGTTGGGCGACGAACGTGTTAGAGAGGCATAGGAGGGCATATTTAGCAGTTACGCTTACCGCTTCACCACAGGTGTCGGTAACTGGTTACTCATGATGCCCTACTGCAGAACCTTTAACCTCGTCGTTTTCATTAGTTTCAGTGAGTACGTTTCGAATACAACAACGAAACTTCTATTTCAATATAAGCTTAAATATTATTTAAATGAATGAACGTGAAGCGAAAGTAGCCTGCACAAGAGAGAAGCGATATTTTATTTTTTGAATCAGCGTGAATAAGGTGCAACTTGAAATGCAGTAGTTTGATTAATGAGCGTCGATTTTTGAATGAGAGTGAATTTTTGAGGCACTGAGGCCCATACATCGTAGTGATTTACCTAACCTAATTTCAACAGATGTTCATGAACAGAGATTTTGTGAACATCATGATAAAAATTCCGGATATAGATTAGTTAAACCCTTGTTCCACGAAACAACATAATGGGAACTAAAAAAGATATGTACATTTGAAAATTTTCCAAGCACCATAACCCACCTTTATGGTGCTTGTCGATCGAGACTCGCTCGCTCGCAAAATCGATGAACTTTTTCTTACGTTGCAACATTTTCACGTGGTCCACCCTTCCAGCTTTCAGCAACAGCAGCAGCAGCAGAAAAAAGGTCGAATTCCAGGATGGAAGTTAGCACACAATACCCGCCACAAAGGCCGACAACCACGACGGGTGGCATTTTTGTTTCCCGTGTGCATGTCAGCTTCGTTCGGGATGATGAGAATGACGATGATCAGCATCAGCACCAGTGACAGAATCCAACATGAAACTCGTCAGCCTCGGCACGGGTGCCGTTGTGTGGGAGTACACACACCTTGTATCTTGTACGTGCGTGGACGTGTGCGATAGATACCGAGGGGGGGCGTGAGAGACACACGTTCGGTCGATACGGTTCGATACGATACGCCAGAGGCAACTCAGAAATTTGGTCACGGAAAGTGTTCCGATAAACGCTAGAATACACATTTGATTGAGCAATTACGTCGACGTTCCGTGAAGCGATCGACCGGCTGCGTGGGAAATTGCACAGCGCATAGCGGACCTTTCTCACGTGTGTGTGTGTGTGTGTGTGTGTGTATTCGAAGTTTGGATTAGTTGAATGATTTACGGGCCGCTGGCCTCGGAAAGTTAGGTCAGGTCCGGCAACTGTGGCGGGAATTTGCAAAATTAGGGTTGTTATGGTCCA
This sequence comes from Toxorhynchites rutilus septentrionalis, assembly GCF_029784135.1. NCBI lineage: Eukaryota > Metazoa > Arthropoda > Insecta > Diptera > Culicidae > Toxorhynchites > Toxorhynchites rutilus. Next base: position 33,402,089 of record NC_073745.1, read on the forward strand.
CATTACGACGACATGTGAATATACCATTCTTCCCTAAGAATAAATCAACACCTGGATCGGGAGCAATTACATTATGTCAGAAGTACGTGAAACAACGATTATCATTATAATAACAAACCTCAATCCAATATCATGACAAAAGCGATGTTTACAAGCCCGTAGAAATTAATGCACACACCTAAAAAAGAAAGGAAATATAGTATTATGTTTCTGAAGTACACAAACACGGTTGATTTTTTTTTAGATGACAGTAAATCTCGACGTTTTATGCAATTTTAAGTCACCTCACATCAACAAATTTTCTTTGAAAACCCCGATTTCGAGCACTCCCCGAACGACATTGAAATTGGTATGTAGGTGTTTTTGGGGTCGGGGAAAGTTTTTGTGACAGTTTGAGACCCCTGCCCCTCTCTAAGGGGGAGCTGCCATACAAATGAAACACAATTTTTTTCATTACTCGAGAATTAATCAAGAAAATTAAACCAAATTAGGCATATGGAAACTGTAGAGTGAAATGCATGTTTCTATGGTGGTTAGATACCCCTCCCCCATCTCTTAAGGGGGACTGCCATACAAATGAAGCACAAATTTCTGCACTCCTCGAGAATTAATCAAGCAAATGAAACCAAATTAGGCATATGGAGGTTTAAGGGTGCAGTAAATGATTCTATGGTGATTAGACACTCCACACCGCCAAAACCTAATCCCCCCCCCCCCATTTAAGAGGAGGCTGCTATACAAATGAAACACAAATTTTCCGCATTACTCGAGAATTAATCGAACAAATGAAATAAAATTTGGCATGTGGAGGTTTTAGGGTGCAATGAATGAATCTATGGTGGTTAGATACTCCTCCCCCCTCTCGTAAGGGGAAGGGGGGGGTGCTGGTTCTGCCATACAAATGAAACACAAATTTTCCGCATTACTCGAGAATTAATCAAGCAAATAAAACCAAATTTGGCATGTAACGTAACGGAGAAACATGTTATTTGCAAGTGGTTGAAAAATCTTGAACGAGAATTGTGTCTAAAAATAATCTGATATTATAATGTCGAGTTTTGATAGAAGTACTAAGAATTTTATAGTAAAAGGTAATTTTGAAGGGTGAATTAGGATATCAATCAATGAATAATTCTGCCATTGGACCCATGAACAGCGCAAAAAAATGTTTTTTTTTTCGAAAAAAAAGGCTAATTAGAAAAAAATTGAGAATAACTTAATAAGATAAAGCATAAGAAAAAAGAAAAAAAAAGAAAAAAATTATAGTTTCAACTTTGTTGGTCGGTATCTTTTTTTTCCAAGGTCGGGTCCTGGTTTTTTTTTCAAGTTTTAGGTATATACACTCGACAAAAAAATTAGAGGAATAGAGTGCGAAGTCGGAACTTTTATGTAATTTTTGGCATGCTGTAACATATCCATTGGCACTCTAATGTTGTTGGTGCATTTTCAGAACTGTGAAAACGCAAAACGTTATCTCAACCGCAGCAACTCTTGCAAAGAGTCACGCTCCCCTTACCAATGTCACCCGCCAAACAGCCAGTGAAAACGATGACCGCGTCGGTATTACATTGGTCGTCGGTGTGGATTCTGGTGTGCTCACTGGTGGCGGCCGAATCCCAGTTCACCGAGCAGCAGGTTGAAGAACTTAGCTTCGTCTATCACAAGAAACCCGGAACATCCAACATGGTGGATTGCGATACCAATGGAATGATGTGTAAAGCTCAGGAGAAATATTGTGGTGCCTTCCACATTGGCAACAACTATTTTGTGACGGGAGCACATTGTCTAGTGGCCACGGATGGAAACATCCGCAATCCGTACGAGTTGGACATTCTCGGAGTGGGCCCCACGGAAGTTCAATTTGTGATGCATAAAGATTACGGGCAACGTACTGGAAACGATGTTGCGTGGATAAAAACCATGAAACCAATTGGGGTGAAACATTACGCTTTAGTCGCCGAGATTCGCCCGTGGGTAAGTTTTCTTCAATGTTTCAAGTGAATCCCTCTAAAAAAAGATTTTTCGAGTATAGATGTGTCGAAATTTTGCCCTCGAAGTTCACAATCCTAGTGCGCAAGGACTGCGATCCGGATTCCGATGGATTGCTGAGGTCTATGAACAAAAGTTTACCTACGTCGTAACAAACATGAGACCGGGTTCTAGAACAATCCGTTACAATGATCAGCATACAAACACAGAAATTGTGACATTTTGCAATACGCAAGAAGATCTCAACAAACAAGAATTGCACTACATTTTCATGGGATTTCGTGATAGAGAATTATTTCAGATGGATTGTCACGTAGCGAAATGCTCGTACGTATCACCCGTCCTTCGATTGATGTTTGCTACCTTACTGACCTTCCTTTTTCAGGCATATCTCGTTCGAAGATTTGCATGTACCTCCAGTGGTGGACATTGATATCACAACTGTACCAGTAACAACCGAAGATATTGTGATCAGCAACTCCGAAAGAAACGAACCCGATGTGGGAAGCTCCGGAACGGATTCCGCCAGCTCGGGCTCAGATTCCGATAAATCAGGTTCGAGTTCCGTCGATCGGAATCAGAATCTCGTGACCACAGATCGCGAATTTTTCTATTCTGATTCGGGTATTGTCGGCTCAAGACAACCAGACAACACTATACAAGGACCAACGCACAGCCTATCAGGCCCGAACTACACCATTTCTCATCCGAACTACGCCATATCGCATCCGAAATATATCATACCACATCCGAGTTACGAGAAATCTGCTCCATTTCCCGATCGCTTAGGTCCGAAAGACTTTGTGAACAAGGATCTGGAATACGTTAACTCTGAGCCGGATTCCAGTAACTCAGATCCCATCAATTCCGATTCAAATTTGTCCAATCCGAGTACGATTTCCGTGAATTTAGCTCCGGACTTGGATAGAGCAAGTCCGGATTACATGAAACGAGGCCTAAATTTCGTCCAGCCGCTTCCAACCTACAACATATCAGGGCCTGATTTTGAGGAATCACTTCCAGATTTTGAAAACAAAGATCTGGAGTACATTCACTCAGAACCAGACTCCGGCAACTCTGGTTCGAACGATGTCGAAGATCTGAATTACGTCCAGACGGATCCTGAGTCGGTCGATGCACCGCCCGGTATTGTCGACTCAGACTCAAACTCGGTCAGCTCTGACGTCGCTCCGGACGACAAAGAACCCAGTAAAGATGAGCTCACGCGAGAATTTTCCGCAGATGACTCAGTTTCCGACCTTTCTATGGTGCCACCAAAAGAGGCAGAGGTAGACGGTTTCGATGACACAATCGAAGACGACGGAGACAGAGACGATGATGATGGTGGAGATTTTTCACCGGTCGAAGCAGCACCGCAACGAGTAGCGGTAGTGTCTGGTTTTAAAACGCGATCTCCCGTCAGAATCGATCATTTCAGTATGACAACCGAGCAACCCTGGTTACAACTGTGGAAGCAGCGAATGTCATCATATTTTGTCAAGAACACACCAGAGGCTGCGAGTTCCGCAGGATACAAGCCACCGGAAGAGAAGTCCATTATACAGCCAATCCGCCAGTTCGCAACCAAAGTTCGTCCAACAGCTACCCATAAGCCATTGATGCGATCATACGAGAAAGTTCCCATAAGCCCGGAAATTGTTGTAGATATCCATTCTTCCGACGAAAATGAGGAAGGGTATAAGGAAGATGTTATTCGGATAACAAACGAAAATATCACCAATATCCCACCGGTGATCCCGGACATGCGGAACTCGCCAACTGATCTTCCAGACGTTTTAGATCAAAATTTTGATGATGAACCCAATCTTGACAAACAAAATAAAGATGAAGTCGACATGCGTGAGCTTACCGGAGGTTTCGAATGGCCACCGACGTTCTCCGATCGGGACGGTCTGGAACCCTTCGATGTTCGTGTATTTTCTGACCGAAGCCGGGCGCATTATGGAACAAACTTCACCCCCAATGTTGTACCATGTGATTGCACCCATGATGAAGTTGTACAAAGAACGAGGACAGTGTTTTACAAAATTACGAAGAACAAGAGGCCGAACAGAACAACTGGAGGAGACATGACAAAGCGCACCGGCGTGTCCGCGTCGGCAAAAAATTGCAGGTTGTATGTGAAGTTTATTGTTGCTGTAGCGATTACTATGGCAAACGTGTGATTCAAATCAATCCATAGGAAATAAATTACTTCGTGCCACAAGTGTGCTGATAGTAAACGCAGAATGTAACAAAAAATTACCTTATAAAAGAAATCTGGCAACACTTCCCAGTAACGTCAATGGCAGCTACGGAATCAGTGTTGTGATATGATTTTGATTATTACAGCTAATCTTTGCACCATCATCAGCTCGGAGCATACATTAGAGAGTCTGGAAAGGTTATAAATTCTCGATCAGGGAGTGGAGTATTTATATTTTGAATATGACCGTGAGTTACAATTTGAATTTGAGATGTCAAAAACTCATTTCACCAGATGGTCTATTCTAATTACAGTGATAGCGAAAATAAAAAATACATTGATAGTGTAAATAATATTTCTATGATTCTGTGATATTACGCCCTATTGAACTGCGGAAACTCTACTCAACAGGGGAACGGAGACACAATCGGAATTCATCTTTGTTAACGATTTAAGTGCGATTCACATACAACATCCACGTCACGTTCACGTCCCATCACGTTCCGTTACGTCAGTTATTCTACCATGCAATTCATATGAAAACATTCACATACACCGGCAACGTAACGACCCGTTAGCATACGTTCAACGAAAACGACCGGCAGGATTTGTAGAAAAGAACAATTGACGGAGACGGACGGCTCGTTGGGTTTTTGTCTGGGCTTTGAGTCTCGGCTTTTGTTTTGATTTTGGCTGCATTTTTTATGCCAACATATCTCCCAGTTTCAAATTTCTCAGTCAAAATCAATTCACGACTAGCTGAGAAAAACAGTCTATATGTTATTATTGTTAAAAAAGTGTCGGGAATACAGGTCATTTAAATAATATAGTTCAATGATTTTCACTGAATTTTTCTAAATTTAGGACTGATTCTAGGCATGCTGATTTGAAAGAGGGCATTGCAATTCAAAATTGTTGTAGATGGCGACACCATGAAAACATTGAATAAATCATTCGTTTGACATTTGACGTGACAGTGCTGGTGCAAGCATTGACTGCATGTGTGAATTGGTGGAGACGTTGACGGAACGTAGACGTTCTTTTCCGAGACGTTCTATGTGAATCGCACATTAATGATTCAGATTGTTTTTCCGGCTGTTTCGGCAGTTTTGCGACTGGCACGCGAATCCAAATAACTCATAACATTCCAACACGACATTCGCTATGGTTTAGTATGATATTCCCCAAATAATTATGCACAACCTTAACGCCTGCTTCGCCATAACGTAAGTTCGATGCATTGATGCAATGATATTGGAAAAAAACACTTAATGGTGTTGCCTCAGCGGAGATCCATTATTCATTCCCTAGCGCAAATATTCCCCTTCCGCTATCTCCTCTCCTTGTGTATATTATCACGGCTGCATAATTTGCACCACCAAACAATCGTCAAATACAAATGGGGTTTCAGCGTAGCGAAGGATTGCTATTTGTATGTAGCACTCACGCGCGTACACAAAGCCATATATCGATGGCTTGAAGCGATTAAATATAGGGTACCTCGTTAATTGTTGAACACATTCCAAATGTTGAAGCGTCTGGGGAATCCTAGGAATCCTATAACATTTACATGATCCGCAAAAACTCTCTCATTGTTTACTTGTTCACTTGTTTCTTGTTTACGCTTCAACTTTTTGACATGTACTGAAAAAGACGCGCAATGACAGTAGCTTTCCAACGAATGTCTGGAAATTTAATTCACTGGAATAATAATCAAGCTACGCCATCTATTGTAAAACTGAAGAAACTTACCGGTACACCTAATACATTATCTGTTTGTCTCACGAACGAGTGTTATTGAGCGAAAATAACGGTAATGGACGAAAATCACGAGGCTAGCTGTAAAAACAGAAAGTGGGTTATATCTATGGTATAACCGCAATGGTGACGTAGGACTATCGTTGATTCAGTGATCCTTTGTTTGAAGTTAAATCTGAATCCATTCTGAATGAATGAATAAATGAATATTTGGGGGACTTCAAAAACGAGAGCGTTACGTTGGAGGTACAAGGTTTTATGCATCCAATATTGGATACGAAAATATCCTACTGATGGGGAAGAATAATCTTCAGAAGCTATCCTGTTAATTGCGATTGATTGAAAAATCACAAAACCAAATGTATTTGGTCATAGTGTTACATGGATAGAAAACATTCAAATAAACTCTTTCACATGTATTCACAATGTATTTTTAAATTCCCAGAGGAACTGGCAGATTATTTTCAGTAACGATTAGATATTTGCACATTTTCCTCGATACTGGAAGCCCACCAGTGGTTAATGCTAACTCGATAACCATCTGTTAATAGCACTTGATTGAAATTTTTAAATTCCCAGAGGAACTGGCAGATTATTTTCCGGATCCTTCTCGATGTTGAATAGCATCCAAACGGAAAGAATTCCGTGCGTGTATGTGTGTGTGTAGCGGCTGCTTCGATGGCCACCTTCTCTTCTCCTGAAGGATCGGCTTCTCTGTGCTCCCTCACAGTTTCAAACAAACTGCTTGCGTTTCAGAGATCCTTCGCCGTCCAGCATCCTCAGCAACGATGTTGTCTTGTCGATGTCCTCACGAAAAATGAATGCGTTTCACCACCAGAATATCGCTTAAGTATGAAGGCAAACTAGAGGGGAATGAACTCTCTGAGCTCGGAACTTTCGGCGACTGAGCAATAATCGATTGCGGGCGCATACAATATTGGATACGGAAATATCCTACTGATGGGGAAGAATAATCTTCAGAAGCTTTCCTGTTAATTGCGATTAATTGAAAAATCACAAAACCAAATGTATTTGGTCACAGTGTTACATGGATAGAAAACATTCAAATAAACTGTTTCACATGAATGTATTTTTAAATTCCCAGAGGAACTGGCAGATTATTTTCCGGATCTTTCTCGATGCTGAATGGCATCCAAACGGAAAGAATTCCGCGCGTGTATGTGTGTGTGTGTGTAGCGGCTGCTTCGAGATCTTCCCGGGGAACCGTTCACTCTCCTCCTTATGGATTCATGTCTGGCCTAAGGTGCACAAACAGGCTCTTGGTGACACCGTTCATCCGCGCTTTCGTGATAAACGAAAAGCTTCACAACAACAGCGACAACATGCTCCAATCGCTGTTCAATTAGAACTGAGTGGATTTCCGAGCGGCGCTCGCTTATATACCGATTGGTGATTTCAATAGCCTGTTTTGAAAGCAAGTCTAACACTATTGAAACAAGTTTTTGGATCAAAAAGTAACAAGTATAGAACGCGTAGACATTTTATCCTTCGAATGAAGTGTTTATCATACCATTTCGTACAGTTGTTTAGGAGCTATTAACGCTCAAAATCTCGGTCTCCGGCGTAACGCTTTCGTTTTCGAAACTTTGATTTTACACCCCGGTATAGAAATGAAAGACGTAGTCCTACGTCAAAATTATTTACATAATGCGTGGTACAAATGTTTTTGTTGTTTTATACAGTAAAACACAACTCTAAAACTAATTTCAACAAAAATTGTAAGGGGTTGTATCTAGGACACGACCGCATTTTCGACGTAGAACTATTATGCAATCCACTTGTTTACCACTTCGAATATTATTTTAGAATGCATCGCAATTTTTGAAATAGCTTTTTAGTTTGTTACTACTTCAGTAGTGAAAATTTTCATTTGAAATTCGAACACTTTCAAACTGGAGAACAAGGTTGTATGTTGGGTTAAAGAGATAGAGAGACAAGGATTACCTTGCACGAATACTTTTTCCATTAGATGAAAATGCTATCGATAACAGCCGTTGTGTAGCTTTATGTATCGAACACTGTCAACTTCCTCATGTGTAGCAGAAAATTTGTTCATTTTCATTTTCTTCTCAAGATCCATCCGAATCGTCGCTGGAGGACCCCTTGTTCACAGATTCTCCGCAAATCGTAGTCAGAACATTTTCCAACGATCCTCCGGATTTGATTCCAGCAATACCGGAACAATCACCAAGTTATAAGTCTTTGTTACTGCTAATACTGTACACATCATCTAGTGAAAATTTGAGCTATAAACGCGCATCAAGAAACACTGGGCAGCCTTCAGGTATCAGCATAACCAATTTCGTACAACTTCCACCAACACCAAAACCTCTAGGAAAACACCGTAACTACAAACAGAAACGTCACTTCGTACTGACCGCTTCCGAACGATTTCAAGAATTTGAACAAAAGAAACAAGAAAAAGAGAACGATACGATTCGTTGGCAAGATCTTAGAAAAGCAAACATCGAAAAGCAGAAACATGAGTGGAAAATGTTATTGAAGCAAGGACGGACCTTGAAGAAAGCTGAAAATGAGTTGAAGAATTAGCAGAAAGATAAAAATAAGATAGACAAAATGACAAGAAACGTGGTCTTTGAAGAAGATGAAATAAAAAAGCTAAAAATTGGAAGGAAAATCGGTAGAATACAGTGAAGCAGATGAATCAAAGAAGGATCAGATAAATGAAATTTGTAAAGACATTTCGGTAAATAAAAGTCTGAATCTGAATCTGAATAAATCAATAAAAATTAACCTATTTCCATTTTCACAATACAATATTACAATATTCAATATCCCCTCCATAGGAGGCGATCTGGCGTAGTGGTAACATCCATATCTCTCACGCAGAGATCACGAGTTCAATTCTCATTCCCGACATTCTTCCAAAAATGGAAGTAAAAGTGACGAACCAGCCGAAATGTGTTGAAAATCACTGTAATAGAGAAGAAAAACATCCCCTCCATGCTGTCAGAATCGTTCACAATTATTTGTATGGGATGCCACAATTCTCATATCAATCAAAATTCTATGTTTGAACGCTTGTTACCAGTTTTTTTTTTACAAATACGCTGCCTGTACGGCGTTCCATAAGTCTGTTTTATACTTCGGATGATGTTTTGCAATCTCGACCTATAGGGTTTAAATTTGGAGACTGTACTCAGTATAAACGAAAGTTATCATTCGTACTCGAGGAAAGGATTAATGGAAAATACCATGTATTGCGGCACTGTGTAGAAGTGAAGAGTATTATTTTGTATGTTCAAACAGAAAGATAAAAGTAGAAACACATCAACTATTTTTTTTGTGATACAGGCGAAGGATATCACACGAAGTTGAATTATAGCAAATATTTTTTGAACATAAACATAAAAACATTGATTGGTAAATACTTATCAGAAGTTTACAAAAAATAAAGGAATCTTGTTCATCTTTCATAATCTCACAAAGTTATACATCACTGCTTTTTCGAGTAAAAATAATTGCGACCAGTACAACACACATGTCGATATATTACAAATACGATATATTACGACCGCAAAGGATTAAATTTATAAGTTCAATATGGAAGCATAATCTTCAACTTTAGTATAATTGGTTGGCATATTTATTATGAATTTGACGATGTTGATGGTATCCACGTTAAAAAATCGCATTCACTGTACTTTATTAGGAAAAAGAGAAACTTTTCACTTTAGCTTGAACATGAGAAAGCAATATTACACGCTACACATGAATGCCAAATGATTGATTCGAATGATCTATATATATAAAAATGGAGTGATGTCTTTCTGTTTTTCTGTCTTTCTGTCTTTCTGTTTTTCTGTCTTTTTGTCTTTCTGTCTTTCTGTCTTTCTGTCTTTCTGTCATTCTGTCTTTCTGTCTTTCTGTCTTTCTGTCTTTCTGTCTTTCTGTCTTTCTGTCTTTCTGTCTTTCTGTCTTTCTGTCTTTCTGTCTTTCTGTCTTTCTGTCTTTCTGTCTGTCTGATTCTTATGGACTCGAAAACTACTGAACCGATCGACATGAAAATTGGTATGTAGGGGTTTTTGGGGTCGGGAAAGGTTCTTATGATAGTTTGAGATCCCTCCTCCCTCTCTAAGGGGGCTGCCATACAAATAAAACACAAATTTCTGCATTACTCGAGAATAAATCAAGCAAACGAAATAAAATTTGGCATGTGTGTATATTATCTTGTAAATAAACATTTCGCAGCTCCGGATGAAAAATCGAGATAAATATTTTCATTGGCACCAAAAACCATACGTTTTGCTTCATATTCCGAAGCAAAAAATTGAGTCCCAAAGTGTCGATTTTTGACAAAAAATCGAGATGACAGTACATCTTGACGTTTCATGCAATTGGCATCATTTGGCATCCATTTTGTTTAAAATCCCGATTTTCTTTACTTTCTTTACTCCCCTTTACTTACTCAAACTTTGACCGCTTTGCGCCACTTTTCCTTAAGTTCGTTTGAGCTGATATTGTGCATAGGGTGTGTTCGTGCCGAAACAATTTTGAACATCCCGAGCGAACACGATCCACAACATTGTATTTTTTTTTTGCTCACACAATATCACTTGGTCTGTTTCATGTTGAGCAATAACTCACAATATTAAATTTCTCTGGAGAACAGGATTTTTGTGTTATTGCTTTGATCTAGTATTCGCTATTACAGACTAGGAATAGGGAATTGTCAGCAGATCAGAAAAATAGAACAGAGGTCGAAAATATATCGTCGGTATTGGTTTGTCGAGAAAATAAATGTATAGGAGAAGTGTGTAATACGCACCCCCTAAGCGAGAATGGATTTATCTTGACCGTGCTCTTAAAATTTAAGGTAACAACTACGTCAGTACGTAAATTAGTTAACCTTCAGTTATCTGTTATCGTTCTGTATTTTAGATACTGAATAACAAAAGTGCTACGAATTTTATTTTGTAAATGTCTCAGCAGAAGTATTATATGCCCATGAGTTGTTTCTCTCAGAGACAATAAAGCTCAGAGAAACAGCTTGTGTGAATGAGAGATTCCATCAATCTATTCTTTCCATGCCCACCAGCGAAGAGAAGAAGCCGTTCCTCCGGTGAGCGTGTTCTCCCGATGGTAAGCTGATGCGGAAAATATCAAATTGAGAAGGAAATGAATCCTTTCTTACCATTTTACCATTTTCTTTATCTAAGATATTCACTGGGAACTCGACTCAATGAATATGACCCACAGTTATCGCCTCTGAATCGGTTTCAAGCAACAAAAACATTATAGAAATGTAGAAAATGAAGAAGATTATTATAGAAGATGTAGAAAATTACATCGAAAATTGCTTCCAAAGAAAATGATTTTTCTTATTTTTTTTTAAAGCATGTTACAAATGTAAAACTTGCATGGCAGGATTCTATCATTGACTAGCACGATTGCCTGTATCCATTGCATTTCTATTCTTGCTGGTTTACGGGAAAATCAGGCGGGTCAAACTGCCCGGCAGGTGCGTTTTAGACACATCTCCTCTAGTTTGCGTTATGTTTGTATGTTGTAAATGTATTTCAAATTCAAATTTGTTTTTCTGTTAAGTATCCGAAACTTCAGAACGGTTGCGCGCGAACAGGGTGTTTTTTCATAGCGTTGAACATTTTTTATGGGAAACTTTTTGAAACTAGAAATGACCTAGGTAGTGCGGACTGAATCAAAACGGCTGTCAAAAAAGATGCAATTGAAATGTCAAAAGAGATCCAACGATTAGGAGTGTTATTTTTCTTATGATAATCAACACTATAAAAAAGATATTGTTATCAAAGGCAAAAATAATTAAACTTATAAAATGAACGAACTTCATTTTTCCGTCAATTGTTTAATTGGCCATTGCCTAAGACAAGACCAGACAACTGGCTTCTTACTCTTCTTCGTCGTCCAAAAACGAAGCCATGACATGAAGATGCCAGAGCTGCCAAATATTATAAAATATCGGATTTTTCAAATTTCTATTTTAATGAATCGTAACATTTGGTTGGTGCGAATTCAATGATTATTGCATATTTTCAAATAGACAATCTCAAAAATATGCTTTAAAAGGATAAAATAAGTCTTTTAAATACCCATATCTATAATATAATCGTTTCCAAAACAAATTTGGGATTTTTTTTTAGCAAATAAATCTAATCTGACAACCGTTACAGCGTTATGCAGATTCTCATTGTCTGAACCAAAACATTCTATCTTATTATATGAGCAGGAATACAACCAAAACAACGTTAGGAAGCCATTTTATTCTCACAAAACGTAATTCAAAAATAAAAATGAAGTGTAAAGCCTTAAATTGTGAGCCAAGGACGGATACTCATCCTGAGTATAAATTTTATCGGTTCCCTCAAGACAAAAATATTCGGAAAGAATGGATTCGATTTTGCGTGAACAGTGAATTAGAAGTTCCATTCTTTGAAATCAAATCAAGCACAAGAATATGTAGCGTAAGTATTAAAAACTAATTCTAAAACATATCCTAATACTAGTATATATACAGGCTCATTTTGTTGATGGGAAATACAATGAAAATGGAGTTACGAAAATTCCGACCTTAGCTGCATCCGCGAATGAGGAATGGGAAGAGATACAAAGTATTGAGAACAATTATGATTTGGTTGACGTATATGAAGGAGATAAACAACTACAGGAAGAAATATTTCGTTTGAAACATCAAATTTCCAAGCTGAAAAGGTAGTGTGTCAAAAAATATGTTATTTTCTAATATTTTATATTGATGTAACCGTTAATAGAATTGTAAAACAATGGAAGAAAAAATGCGGATATCTGACCTCGAGAATTCGTGGAAAACAACCCTTGAAGAAGCTTTTCAGAGAAGATTAAATTAAGCTATTAACAGGAGAGGTTAAAAAAGTGAAACGTTGGTCCAATGAAACGATTACGGAAAATTTACAAATTCGGTTTGCATGTCAAGGTGGATACGACAAGCTTATTCAAAAAGGCTTCCCGTTCCCATCCACGAGGACTCTACTACGCCAAATTGAAGGAGTTCGTTTCAGTCCTGGTATGTAATTATAATCATATGTCTCATCGCATGTTAATATATGAAATGATATTTTGTAGGTATTCTTGAAGATATATTCGAGCTGCTACAACATAAAGTCTCCACAATGTCGGTTGAAGAAAAGGACTGCGGATTGGTTCTAGACGAAATGAGCATAGACGAGGCAAATGAGTTTTGCCAAAATACGAAGCAGTTTGTTGGAACAACAACGCTTCCTATGTCCCAAACTTTGCCTGTAAAGCTTTGGTATTCATGCTAGTTGGAATCGCAGCGCGCTGGAAACAGGTGGTTGCTTTCGAGTACACCGGCAACTCTATACAAAAAGAGTTTTTGAAGAATGCTGTATTGTCTGCAGTTTCAAGAGCAGAGGGAATCAGTTTGCGTGTCCATTTTATAACAACAGATTCCGGGTCCGAAAACCAGCGCATGTGGAAGGATTTGGGGATCGATATTCGTCGCAAAAATGAGACATTAAATGCTGCGATACCTCATCCAAACGCTGAGAACAGAATGCTAGAGATCATACCCGATCCCGTACACGTATTTAAAAATACAGTACATGGCTGGTTGAACAATGTCTACCTGAAAGTTCCGGATTGGTATGTTCGTGAAAAAAAGCTAACATCCAATATTGTTCATCGAGACCATTTAACCACAATCGTGAACTCCGAAATAAACAACACGTTGCGGCTTTGTCACAGACTAACGGCCTCGGATGTGTGCTTTGACAACAGAACATCTTCAATAGATAAAATGAAAGTATGCAACGCAACAAAATATTGCAACAGGACGGTGGCTGCAGCATTGAAGTTTCATGCGGAAATACGAGAATTACCGGAGCTTCTTACTACCGCATGCTTCATAGAAGACTTTGCTCGATGGTTCGAGCTTATCAATAATAGGGCAGAAGAAAAAGTATTTTGTTTGAATGATCCTATGAAATATGACGAGGATATCGCTCATCTGAAGACCATGGTGCGGTTAATGTATGATCTCCAAGTAGGACACGGACATTGGAAACCATGGCAAACAAGTGTAATCGTTTGCACGAATGCAATTGTGAGGTTGACAGATCGGCTTTTGCATGAAGGACACCCACAAATATTTACATCGCGGTTCGTCCAAGATTGTCTGGAGAGTCTTTTCTCATTGATTCGTGCAAAGCAACGACGCCCAACTCCATTGCAATTCAGCAATAACTTGAAAATTGTGACTCTTTCGCAATACATGACCGTAGTACCGAATGCTTCGTATACAGCCGATACACAACAACATCTTATTGGATTGATAGATTTGCTATCAAAGCGGCGTGAAGAATGTTCAGCCCAGAAATTGATGGACAATGAAGCAGCATCGACATCATATCGAATTTCAGCTTCATCTAATTCTAGTGATAATGTGGATGATATGAATATTGAATTCGACTATGAGTACACCGTCGATGAAGCGAAAACTTTTCTCGACAGAACAGAACAAAATTCGTTGTTCTATATAGCTGGTTTCATCATCAAAAAAAATATTCAGCGGGAAAGAACATGTCAGCAGTGTAACAAGAGATTGGTAGTCAGCAAAACACAACCTAGATTGTATCAACCGTCTCTTTTTTCATATTTGCGAGCTACAGCTTCTAACTCTCCCATCTGCATAGTGAATGATGAGACTTTTAATTTCTTCTTAGCAATGGAAATTCTATTCCGAAATATGAAATCGCATTTGGAACCTAACGAAGCTGATTTGCCGAAGAAAATGGCAGGAGAAATGTATGTTTTGCCATCCACTTTATTCCATTGTGAAAAATCAAGGAATGACATTATAAATAAATTTATATCTTTTCGTTTAAAAAGCGGAGAAAACAAAAAAACAAGGAAACGAAAATTTGATAGCAGGAGCATGGCATGGTAGAAATAAAATATATTAGTATCAGAAACCAAATAGATTATTATTAAACTAAACTTATGTCCATTTCCATTTTAGTGTTGTCCGAAAACTCATTTTTTCCACTTTTTCCCAAAAATGACTTTTTCAAAAAATCATAACTTTTGAACCTCTGAGCCGATTCAGATGATCAATAAATCTAATTGAAGCCAATGAGGTAGATTTTTAATAGAAAAAATATTGAAAAAAGTATTGAACTTGGAAAGAGGGTTCTAGAGAGGTGTTTTTTTCGTTTTAGAGTCATTATTTTGTAAATTAAACATGTTTTAAGTCTTCGTTCAATATTCTTATGTGACTAGACTAGACCTATGCGACTAGAATCCTATCTTTCCGGTAAGTGTGATATTTTTTCAAAAAAGATTGGCTTATTGGCTTCAATTTAATATGTCGATCATCTCAATCAGTTCAGTAGTTCAAATGTAATAAATTTTTGCAAAAAATTATTTTTGGATAAGAGTGGAAAAATGATTTTACGGACGACCGGTTAACTTTGAAAAGTCACTCAAAAACACAAAAAAGCCTATCTGATATCGAGATATGTTATGTAATAAATCCTCAGCTTTCAAGAAAAAACATAAAATATAAAAACATAAAAACAAAAAACATAAAAATAACAAAAAACAACTACAATCAATAGTTACGAAAACAAAATTCGATTTCTTGGCAAGCCTAATATTTTTCCAAAAAGATTAATTGGCTTCAATTTGATATATCGATCATCTAAATCGGTTCAGTGATTCAAAAGTTATGAATTTTTAAAAAAGGCACTTTTAGGAAAAAGTTGAAAAAAATGATTTTTCGGACCACCCTGAAATAAGAAAAGGTCACCCTAACGAAAAAATAAAAAATACGGGTCTAATATTTTGCAATAAAGAAAGAAACTACCACTTTTCATGGAAATCTGAGGAGCACTATATCGGTTTGACATGAAATGGATGTATATATATATATATATATATATATATATATATATATATATATATATATATATATATATATATATATATATATATATATATAAATTTTTCAATTCAATCAAAATATAGTAACAAAATAATTAGGTAAAACGTGTATACAATTCCTTCACATTTCCTCTAAACTAAGTATCGTAATATCAATTAAATTCATTTTTTTTCTAAATTCAATACAAACCCAACGTAATTTATTTTTATTGGCAACACTGGAAAAATCGACTTTGTTTACAAAATTTATCGAAATCGACCAATCAGAAATCAGAACGACTGACAGAAATTTGGTCCGTAAAAGACCCCCTATTTTTTTTTTTTATAAATTCGTTTATTTTTACAGGCTCAGTTACATAAGTTTAAAGGAGCCGAAATCTTAAATATATTTTTAAAACTATATATATGAACAATTTTCTTAAATCTATGGTTAGTAATGTGGGAAACCGATTACTCGTGGTGGACTCGAGATTAAAAGGGTGACATTTTCTCAGGAAAAGGATGGGGTATAAGGAAATTATTACAATGTTGATAATCACACACACTCAATTCTTAAATCTATTCGTACATCAGTTGTGAATTTACATTTCATTCTTCTGTTTATAGCAAGCGGACCAATTACTCACAAAGGAAGAAATGGAGGGTATAAGGATATAAGGATAATCACACACGAACATCGATAGATTTAAGGAAAACATATATTTGGGACATGTAATCAAGGTCTAACCGAGCCAACACATCTCTCACCGGCACATTGGGCTGCCTTCCTCTAGCCCGAAGGGAGTTCTCTAAATTCTATCTGGCAACAAGATACACCTCACACGACCAAACAACGTGTTCGATGTCGTGGTAACCTCGGCCACAAACGCAGATATTGCTGCCGGCCAGATTGAAACGAAAGAGTAGCGCGTCTAACGAACAGTGATTGGACATGAGTCGGGAGAAGGTGCGAATAAAGTCCCGACTCAAGTCCAGACTTTTGAACCATGGTTTGAGGCTAACCTTAGGGATAATCGAGTGAAGCCACCGGCCCAATTCATCTTCGTTCCATTTGCGTTGCCAGTTAGCGATGGTATTTTTACGGACTAAAGAGTAAAATTCATTGAAGGCGATTTGACGCTGATAAATATCGCCTTCAATCGCACCTACCTTTGCTAATGAGTCAGCCCTCTCATTACCCGGAATTGAGCAATGAGAAGGGACCCACACAAAGGTAATGACATAACAGCGTCTGGATAAAGCACTCAAAATTTTTCGTATTCTCTCAAGGAAGTACGGCGAGTGCTTTTCCGGCCTCACTGAACGGATAGCTTCGACAGAGCTAAGACTATCCGTTACAATGTAATAGTGTTCAACAGGTCGTGAGGCGACGCTGTCCAGCGCCCAATGAATTGCTGCCAATTCAGCAATATACACTGAGCAAGGATTCTGAAGACTGTGTGAGGTGCTAAAAAATTCGTTGAACACTCCAAATCCTGTGGACTCATTTATAGTGGACCCATCAGTAAAGTACATATTATCACAATTGATACCCCTATATTTTTCATCGAAGATCGTTGGAGCGATCCTCGATCGTTGGTAATCTGAATATCCATGGATATCTTGCTTCATGGACAGATCAAAATGCACAGAGGAATTGATGTAGTCAGGGAAACAAACACGGTTGGGAATATACGAAGAAGAATCAACCTGCATGGAGATGAATTCATGATATGAACTCATGAATCCGGAGTGAAAATTTAGCTCGATCAGCCGCTCAAAATTTCCGATCACCAATAGGTTCATGACCTTACACCGGATGAAGAACCGAAGAGATAATAAATTGAAGCGATCTTTTAGTGGGAGTAGGCCTGCCAAAACCTCGAGACTCATGGTATGCGTTGAGGGCATACATCCCAACGCAATACGGAGACAAAGATACTGAATTCGCTCGAGTTTAATTAAGTGTGTTTTGGCAGCTGATTGAAAACAGAAACTGCCATACTCCATCACTGAGAGAATAGTTGTTCTATACAACATTATAAGATCTTCGGGATGGGCTCCCCACCAGGTGCCGGTAATTGTACGGAGAAAATTTATTCTTTGTTGGCATTTTTTACTCAGATACCTAATATGGGCCCCCCAAGTACATTTGGAGTCGAACCAGACCCCAAGATACTTGAATGACATAGCATGAGTGATCGGTTTACCCAAAAGTTGAAGCTTTGGTTTTGCTGGTCTATGCTTCCTAGAAAAAACCACCATCTCTGTTTTCTCCGTGGAGAATTCGATCCCTAGCCCAATGGCCCAGGTTGAAAAATTGTTCAAAGTATCTTGTAAGGGTTCTTGTAGGTCGGATTCTGTTGATCCTACGACAGAGACCACTCCATCATCTGCAAGTTGTCTTAGGCTGCAATTTTGTGTAAGGCAATTGTCGATGTCGCTTACATAGAAGTTGTACAAAAGGGGGCTTAAACATGAGCCCTGGGGGAGGCCCATGTAAGAGACCCGACTAACCCCCTATTGTCTGATCTTATCTTAGGCCATTGCATCTCTGAAAGAGAATCTCATATTGCAAGGTACCAGAACCTGACCGATCATCAACAAACTACGAATAACGCTTAGTTCACTCACAAGATTTTAACGTGGTAGCGAAATTCGACATTGATACGTACATACATAGCAAAAGTGAAATGTTTTGAGGACTATTTTTTTCTAACGTCGGTGAAAACAGTTTTGCTAGTGAAGCTGGCCGAATGAAATCCGCGTAATCATGATCCGCTAGTACTGGTTATGAATATAACGGTAAAGCAATCTGCGCTTCGAGGTTTCTTTTCCGGTTGAAATGTAATGATGTATCTCTATCAAAAATGTACAGTCGCAAGCGCACTGAAGAGAGAACAGATGCATGCGATGCAATCCCTCGACGCCAGATCCTAAAGTGCAATCCTCAGCTCTCCTGCAAAAAGAATCGAACATGCTCCGCCAACGGATTGGACAGCACACTAGTTCGATTAAAGACAGCAGAGTGTACGCAACAGCAGTAAATTTGAAGCAGAATTTAAGAAGAAATTTAAGTGCTTGTATAATTTATAACTCTGTATAATTTCATATATATTTCTATAGTATTAAGTAAAATACAATGTACATAGTTATAGTTTAAGCATGTGTTGTGTTTTGTCTCCGATGAAACGAGTCCCTCAATCTGCCACAGTGATGTGAAGTTCCATGCGAATGGAAAATTCCCGCTGCATCACTGCAATGAAGGTAGTCTGCATCGCGCCCACAGGGGGAATTTGGTTTCTCACGCTGGGCAATCCGCATTAGAGCTGCTTTGGTATCGCGCAGCGGGATTAAGTAGCAGTTTTTACAGTCCACTGTATTAAGACGCTATAAAAATAATCCTGAAAATGTGTATGAAAGGTTTGCTACACTTTTGATTTTCAATAATTCAAACATCGTACTTACTCCACAGATACGCGAATCCTTATTCGGAACTAGTTGTCTCCTTAAAAATCGACCCAGCGCGTCTGTAAATACGTTTCCGAGTGAATACAATAAAAGCTAACGCGAATATTTTCACTTGTATTCGGGCAGCCTTACACTGAGCAACGCATTTTTAATGTCCACTTTCCCTGATATAATATTTCTCCGAACGAAATAAAAACAAACGAAGTCAAAGTCACGTAAATGTTTACTCCTGCGATTTGAAAACATTCGATGAAAAGTGGAACGAAGAGTTGCCAGATGATTTTAAAAAAAAGTCTGTAAAAATATGTGAAAGTCTATTAAAAATGTGGAAATGTCTGTAAAAGGTGCGGATCTGTAGAAATGTCTTTTAACGTTAATTTTTCCAGATTCATTGATGCTTTGTACATCGCGATGCTCGTGAGATTGTATTATATATTATTGTATATTTTGTATATGTACATCTTTCATATATACAGCCATTCCATGCCAAACCGATATAGTGGTTCTCAGATTTCGATGAAAAGTGGTAGTTTTGTTCTTTATCGCAAAGCATTAGACCCTTTTTTTATTTTTTCGTTAGGGTGACCATTTCCATTTTAGAGTGGTCCGAAAAATCATTTTCCCCAGTTTTTCCCAAAACTGACTTTTTTCAGAAATTCTTTACTTTTGAATCACTGAACCGATTTAGATTATCGGCATATCTAATTGAGGCCAATGAGCTAGCTTTTCATTAAAATATAATATATTGAAATTGCAAAAAAAAGATTTTGTTTTCGTAATTATAGATTGTAGTTTTTTTTTATTATTTTCATGGCGTTGGACTAGAGGGCGCTATATATTTTTTATACTTTTCTAGAAAGCTGCGGATGTTATACATAACATATCTCGATTTCAGAGATGCTTTTTTTACGTTTTTGAGATATGATTTTTTAAGGTAAACTGGTGTTTCGAAAAATCATTTTTCCCCTTGAGCACCACTTTATTTGCATGAAATGACAGTATATACAGTAGTTTACATTTAATGCGACATTTAGCAAATTGAACAGACCTGTAATACGGCACGTTGTGGGCAGAATACCACAAATACAATAAAATGAAGACAGCTCAAAAGGGACCTTTCCTTCATTGGATTTTGGGATAAGCAACAGATTTAGATCCTGAATAGTTTGCAAAAATGAATGAGAAAACTATCGTATGCAATATATATTTTCGTTTTCACCCTTTCTCTTCTTGGGGAAGTAATTTTAATAGACAAAATAAGAGTTCTATGATCTGATAAGTGGTTTTCCGTATCTTTGACTGTAAGCTGTAGTTTGTGTTCGAATTGATTCGTAATAAAATGATCTATCGTTGTAGTAATCGTATTGGACAAGCGAGTTGCATGGATTGGATTCATGCTATTCAAGAGTAAAAATCCTAAGCTTTGCAATCTACAACGATAGTTTTGAACAAGTTCATTTGAGTCGTCTAGTATATTCAAATTGAAGTCACCGCATATGTACAATGCTTCATGATTTGAAATTTTTCGTTCAAACATATCCAGAAAAGGATCGACATTTCTTCCAGGGTTGTAGACCCCCATTAGCTTGATTCCAAAGTCGAGTAATTCAATCATTAGAAAATTATTGACTTCACAGTTATGCTCCATGATTAGTTGACTTCTTAGATGACGAAGCACGAATACAGATACGCCTCCACCGAACTAATATCGGTTGGATTCCATTTAGATTTTTCGACGACATTGTAGCAGTCGTGCTACAAGTTAGGAATATTTTCCGGAGGGTAGCAGTCCAAATAAAACGGACTGCTATCTATCACATCTTGCACACAACGATGTGCATAAGTTGTACACAATCGTTGTGTGGTTGGACGCAAGCGCAGCGAATCATGTTCCGTCACACATATACATTTCAAGGTTGAGTGGACGAGGTACCTCGCAATTGGGTCACTTATGCGCGGCTTAGCGAGAGTTCCGAGTCAGGTTTTTAGAGGCGATTCTGAAGCTCGCGAGAATGCTGACTCAACCTGACTCATGAGAGCGGACAATCTTTTCTTTGCTCTGTTTCGAACCGTGGGCTGGGGGAAGTTCGCGGATTTGAATAGAACATTATTTGCTTTAGCAAATATTGTTCTCCGGGGGCAAAGATCAGGCACTAATTGTGTTCTGAGGAACTGGGGATTTTTGCTCACCCATTTCAACCTGATTCGTGGAACAGACAGGAGTGCGTGATATTTTTCGTTGTCGCGTCGCGGTGTGTTTAGCCTTAATGGTGATTAGGAATTTAAAATAATAATTCCTCAGTGTTTTGTGTTGTGTGAAATATTTCCAAAAGCCGTTCGACGGCTTTTTTTATTAGGATTTAAAAATCCAGAGTATCTCGGCTGACCGGAACCGCTATTCCCGGTTTTGTGCTCGGCGCACCGCAACATCACCTCGTACCATCGTGGACCGCACTTCTGACCCCACGTGTTGGGTTGGAATTCCCGACAAGAGCGTTGTATAGTCGGAAGGAAGCTGCTACGACACTACAGCGCTTCAGGCAGAGCCTGCAAACGCGTGAGTACCTAACCCTTAATATACATGGCCATGTGGGTGGGTACTCTTTTTCTAAATTGAAATCAAATTTGAATGAAGTGATCACGAAGCAAAGCATGGCAGTGCGGATGAATGGATGCCGGTTCGTCGTTGATATATAGGGATTAGATTAGGGAAATGTATGTATAGAATAGGTTATAAAATATATAATTGATGTTAGAGAAATGTGTTAGTTGATTTTTTTGAGGATATTGTTGTGTTTGGAGGAAACCGTTTATCGAGCTTCGCGTCGTCTTCTTTGTAGATTTTTGTTTGTACTCCAAGTGTGGACTGCTTGGGATTCTCAGTCCATCTCGGCTCGTGTTTCTCAAGCGAACAAGGGAGGTTTGGGCAGCAGGAGGAACCAGGGGAAGACGCATTGGTGTGCGTATCAGTGCCCCCGGTAGAAACCGCGAACTTTCTCCCATTTGGTTGTTGGGAACAGAGCGAAGAAACGAGAACGCGTGCCGGTGTAGGAGTCGGGAAGGTCAGCTATTCGTGTGTTTCGGGATCAAATCAAGAACCCGCCCTGAGGTCGGAATTCTTGCCGGGCAGACAGCGAGTGAGTGGCCCTCTTACGAGGTGGCGCTTAAGCCACTCACTTTGAATCCCGTGTGACGGAACCAGTAGCTGCGTTTCCAGCGCGCTACATTTGGCGCCCAACGTGATTTAGGGCTTACCGGAAATTTTGAGTGCGCTACATTTTGGCGTCCAACGTTAATTGGGGTATATCAGGGATATTAGCGCGCCACTCTTTGGCGCCCAGCGTTATTTGGGGTGTACCGGAACATTTGGAACGCCACATTTTGGCATCCAACGTTATTTAGGGTTATCCGGAAATATTAGTGCGGTGCATATTTGCAATCAAAAGTTTTGAGATTTTCCGGAAATATTTTTGGAAATTGGTATGCTACTTTTTGGCGCGCAACTGATTTTTTTTCGGAAATATTTTCAAATTTGTGTACTACATATAGGAGTTTATAGAAAAATAATACGTACTATTTTTTAAATTTATATTTATTTATTATAGTCTAGTGGAATTCGAGTATTTGTTTTACGTTGGAATATTTGTGGGAAATTGTATTGTGTGTGTGATATTTGTTTAAATTATTTTCTTCGTATATTATATATTCACTGTATTTTCTGTTAAATAAAAATTATTATATCTATTATTTATTAATTTATTATTATAATACTGCATTATTTCACAATGAGTTCGAAATTTCCGCACGCGGATCACCTTTACAATGATGAGGTGGACTACGAATTGATTATTAGAGGAAAATATGAGGAAACTAAAAGTGATTTGGAGACGAAATATAGGCTACTGAGAAAACTGTTTCATGAGGACATGAAGGAAAATAGAGAGTATTCTTCACGTTTCACAATCGATCAAGAGTTCGATCATATTGCGGGTAAAATTGATAGTTTGAGAAAAAGATTAGAAAAAGGAAATGATGAGAAATCTATTTCACGATTGAAACATTACGCGTTAAGAGTGTCTCGTAGTATTGCTGAAGATGCTCAATCACAACAGATGCGTAAGGAGCTTGGACAAGATATTAGGGAATTGATCAATAAATTCAGTACCAAGAAAAAACCTGAAATTAAATCACCTAATAAGGCGTACATATTTGAACCGCAAAGTGAAGTCCGAATAAGCGAGCATGAAAAAATGCAAAACGTAGAGCAGGAAAACGCAGCGTGCGGAGGTCAACCTCGAAGTCTGGAAAAGCATGACCAGAATAGAAACGATTCATCAACAACGGAACACACTAAAGTGTTCAGTGAGAGCCTCAAGCGAAGTCTCGGTGCAATTCCGAAAGAACAACGTCAGACACAGAGTGCAGAGCGTGTGGTAGGGAAAAGTGAGGAAGAAAAACAAATGTTAATTAACCGAATTGCGGAGCTAGAGCAACAGTTGTCGTTGATGCTGGGCTCTATGCAACAGAGGGAAGGACCAGTAAGGGAAAATTCGAAGCGAGTAGTAGAAAGTAATAAAACATTTGACCGAAGAGATCGTGACAATCAGGGAAGAAAAACCCCCGAACGAGAAACGAATATAAGAAATAGTCAGTCTCAATCGTTTGTCAGCGAACAGCGTAATATGAACCAGAAGGGTAGAATGGAGTCGGGCCCAGATTATATATACCAAACCGAACACCGAAATGTACCAGAACAGCGATATTCTAGTAGGAATGATAGCCGACGAAATGAGCTAGAAAGGCAACAGGCGGGCAACGCACGAACAGACCGTAACGCAACTGAAGTTCGTCGCGATCCCAGGAGGATGCACCACGATCGATTGAATTGGAATGATAGTTCAGAAGAGCGATCTGATGAAGAATATTACGATAGACAAAGATCACGTAGAATACCGAGAAATATTCGACAAATTACCGAATTGGAGATTCAGAACGTGGATCGCCGCATGGAAAAATGGCATCTTACGTATAACGGAGATTCTCGTCAACGATCGCTGGAGGATTTCCTTCACAAAGTCCAAAGGCTAGCACGCATGGATAGAGTATCAGAAGACGTTCTATTACAGCGCATTCATACGATCCTGAGAGGTGAGGCGTATGATTGGTATCTCTGCTACGCAGATGAGTTCATTGATTGGAGCGATTTCGAAGAGCGAATTCGATATATGTACGGCAACCCTAACAAGGACCAAGGTAACCGCCAGAAAATATATGAGCGGAAACAGATGCGAAGCGAATCATTCTTGTCGTTCAAAATGGAAATAGAACGACTGAATAAGTTGTTGACAATCCCTCTGGATCAGCGAAGAATTTTTGAAGTGATATGGGACAACATGCGTCCTCATTACAGATCGAAGCTAGCATGCAAGACAATCACCGACATGAGGAAGCTGGAATATTACGCTTATCGTATCGACGCGAATGATTCAACGTTAAGATACAACAGAGATGGACCGTCAAGAAGTTCCAATCAGGTTCACAACATCGAGATCGAGCGGGAATCCGACGATTCGTATTCAGCTTGTTCAGAAGAAGAGGAAGTTAATGTGGTCGATAAAAGACACGAGAGAGATCGACGATCTAGAGACGCTGCAAGAACACAACCACAAAACAATCAGGAAGTGAGACAGAGCGAGAGAAGAGAGAAGCAGACAGAGCCGCTATGCTGGAACTGTAGAAAACGTGGCCATTTCTGGAGACAATGTAGAGAGGAAAAAAGAATATTCTGCTACATTTGTGGGACACTGGGAGAAACTTCGATTTCTTGTCGAAACCATCCGCAAGCTAGGCAAAATTTTCGTAACAGACAGTCGGAAAACTAAGACGGGAGTGTAGAGAAGGGAACATCAGCATTCCGTCCAGCAGTTTAGTTCCCCAACCGACTATAACCGAGGAGACTTTTCGTAGCCTGTTAGAGATTGGTGTACACAGGGAAAATTGTCCCCATATAACTGTACATATTTTCAACCAGAAATACGATGCTTTGTTAGATTCGGGGGCAAGCGTTTGTGTGACCAGCATTACCGATATAGCAGAGAAAAATGGACTGACATTACAACCAAGTCCCCTTAGGATTGTAACAGCCGATAAAACCGTCCATGAGTGTTTAGGCTATGTTCAACTACCTATGGTTTTTCGAGGGATTACCAAAATTATTCCAACCTTGGTTGTTCCGCAAGTTTGTAGACCGCTGATATTGGGTTACAATTTTTGGAAGTCATTCGAGATTCAGCCAATGATTAAGGGTCCGAGAGGATTAGAGACAGTAATCACTGAGGAGAAGAGCAACAAAAGAGGATGCGAAATTGAGATGATTCAATTTTCGCTTTTGCCCATTGAATCACTACCAATGGTGAAACGAACAGATCCAGACGAGACATTAGACATTCCAGCTCTGGAGTTGCCAGAACCGTCCAAAGTCACACCAGAAACGATCGAAACGGAGCACGATTTAAATGAGATAGAGCGAAGTCAGTTGACAGATGTCGTGAGAAGATTTTCGTGCACGACAGAAAATCATTTAGGTAGAACATCTGTAATTCAACATGAGATCATCCTGAAGGAAGGAGCAGTACCACGACGACAACCGTTTTACCGGTGCTCTCCAACAGTACGAGCGGAAATGGACGCCGAACTTGAACGGTATAAGAAAATAGATGCCATCGAGGAGTGTACGAGTGAGTGGGCCAGCGCTTTGGTACCCGTTCGAAAATCGAATGGAAAACTCAGAATATGTCTGGATTCCCGAAAAATAAATGCCTGGACGAAGAAAGACTGCTATCCCATGCGGAATATGGGAGACATTTTCAACAAGCTGGGAAAGGCAAAATATTACTCAGTCGTGGATTTAAAGGATGCGTATTTCCAGATTCCACTTAAAAAGGAATCTAGGGACTATACGGCCTTTAGGACTTCTCAAGGACTATACCGGTTTAAGGTTTGCCCATTCGGGCTGACCAACGCGCCTTTTACGATGAGTCGTCTAATGGATAAAGTCATAGGGTTCGACTTAGAGCCCAACGTGTTTGTCTACTTGGACGACATAGTAGTAGCAACAGAGAGTTTCGAGGAACACCTTCGGCTCCTCAAACTAGTGGCCGAGAGGCTGAGTAGAGCGGATTTGACCATATCTTTGGACAAAAGTCGTTTTTGTCGAAAGCAGGTGACTTATCTGGGTTATCTTTTAACAGATGAAGGCGTATCGATTGATAATTCCCGAATATCCCCAATTCTCGACTATACACGCCCACGAAACATAAAAGATGTCCGCAGACTGTTAGGTCTTGCAGGGTTTTACCAACGTTTCATCTCGCAGTACAGCAAGATAGTTGCCCCGATATCGGATACGTTGAAAAAGGCAAAGAAGAAGTTTGAATGGACCGATGCTGCAGAAGAAGCATTTGGGAAACTGAAATCAGCTTTAGTGTCAGCTCCAATCCTTGGAAACCCGAGTTTCAAACATCCTTTTGTCATTGAATCAGACGCTTCGGACAACGCGGTAGGAGCAGCGTTGATCCAGGAAATAGACGGACAATCCAGAGTAATTGCGTATTTCAGCAAAAAACTCAGCAGCACTCAACGTAAATACGCCAGCGTTGAGAAGGAGTGCCTAGGAGTGTTGCTTGCGATAGAGCATTTCCGTCATTTTGTGGAAGGAACGCGGTTCAAGGTCGTGACCGATGCAAGAAGCTTGCTATGGCTTTTCACGATGGGTGTAGAGTCAGGCAACGCAAAGCTGTTGCGCTGGGCTCTCAAAATACAGTCCTACGATATACAACTAGAATATAGGAAAGGAAAAAACAATATCGTAGCCGATTGTCTCTCGCGATCAGTGGAAACAATATCTTCGTTGCCTGTGGACCATGAATATCGAAAGCTTGCTACTCAAATTCTAAATGATCCGGCGAAATTTCCTGACTTTAGAGTAATTGACGGAGAAATCTTCAAGTTTGTGAAAACCGACGGTAAAATAGAAGACGCGCGATTCCAATGGAAGAGCTACCCGCGAAAGGAGAAACGTGATGAAATAATTCAACATGTGCACAACCAAGCTCACCTCGGACCTGACAAAACATTAGCTTCTGTCAAGGAGCGTTACTTTTGGCCCTATATGAGCAGCGAAGTAAAACGATTTTGTCGAAACTGCATGAAATGCCAGACGAGTAAAGCGACAAACCAAAACGCAACCCCACCAATGACTATCCAGAAAAAAGTTGCCGAGTATCCATGGCAATTCCTCGCTATGGATTACGTAGGCCCATTGCCAGCCTCAGGGAGGAATAGAAATACGTGTTTGCTAGTCGTAACTGACTTGTTTAGCAAGTTTGTATTGGTACAACCATTCAGACAAGCGACCGCAGAATCGTTAACCCATTTCGTCGAAAACATCATCTTTCTATTGTTCGGGGTCCCGGAGGTTATAATCTCCGATAACGGTTCTCAATTCGTTTCGTCAAAGTTTCAAGAACTGTTAACCAAATATCACGTTTCACATTGGAGAACGCCGAATTATCATCCCCAGATCAACGACTCTGAGAGAGTAAACCGTGTGATAACGACAGCCATTCGAGCTTCAATTCAAAAGAACCACAGCGAATGGGCTAATAATATTCAGCACATAGCCAACGCAGTACGAAACTCCGTACACGATGCCACCCACTACGCCCCATATTTTATTCTTTTTGGACGAAATATGGTTTCCGATGGGAGGGAATACCGCCAGCTTAGAGACTCTCAGACAACTGACAACGTGAACTTGGAAAATGAAGAAAGAGAGAAACTGTACGAAGACGTCAGAAAAAACTTACGTTCTGCCTACGAAAAACACTCAGCATACTACAATTTGCGTTCAAATGCTAATTGTGCGTCCTATAAAGTGGGAGAGCGGGTACTGAAAAAGAACACCGAACAGTCAGATAAAGGGAAGGGTTTTTGTGCCAAACTGGCACCCAAGTATATACCAGCCGTTGTGAAAAGAATAGTAGGTTCTCATTGCTACGATCTAGAAGACCTGAGTGGGAAAAGATTAGGCATCTTCAATTGCAAATATCTCAAGAAATGTTGCTATTCTAACGACCTTCTACCTCAAAACTCAACCTCCAAATAAACCAAAATGTTATAAAGCTATGAACCTCTCATTTTGAGTAGAGACAAATGCATCAGGATATCTATCTCTGGTGCAATAAAAACATATCTCCACCATTCCATGACCGCGTAAAATCAAGACAAATGCAGGCGGGAATGGTTGGAATATTAAGCTCATACTTGTTTCTTCTGATAAGTAAACCTTTTCCGAACTAGTTACTGCTGCCAAGCGATCCCCTCGACCAGAAGTTATAGTGAGTCCATGGTGTTACACATCAGGACGTTGATCTACCAATCCAGAAACTCAGAGCCCATGTGGCGTTGACGAGTAGTACTGTTGAAGGAAGCAATGAAGCGCGAGTTTGTGACCGGGGATTCACAGATGATGACCGATGTAAGACTCAGAGTTTAAGCGAAAGCAAAACTATGACGAGCAAACTAGTTAATCGAGCGGGTAAAGGTAACTGGTTTGACGCAAGGTTGAAATTAGAAGAGAACAATAAGGAATTAGAAATCACCAAAGAGATAAAACAAAACCTGATGAATGTGGGGGAGTAAATAATGTTAGTCGGTAGTGCACATCGAGTCTTACTCACTATATTAGTAAGGCTAACCTACCGTTTTATTGTACATAGCTAGTCCCTGTCCTTATACACTATTTAATATTTATTCAGAGTTATGTACATTGGAATTATTTATTTAGCAGTTAATTATTTACATTATTTATTTGTGATGTTTATCGTTAACTGTTATTATTTATTTATATAGTTGGTAGTTATAGTTGGTGTTACTTATTGGAAAATTATTTATTTACATTATTTATTTATCTACTATTTATATTAGGGTTAGTTATACATAGAGATTGTTTGTTGGAGATTATTTATTTATATTTTTGTTATTTATTTACCATATATTTATTTATTTATTTAGAGATTAGTTGATGTAGATTTAACTTATCTATGGAAATATTCGTTTCAGTAATTGTTGTTCTTCTAGATATAATCCTTGGAAAATACAAAATGCAGCAACATTTCCAGTCATCCTTCTCTTTCTTGAAAAGTCATCAAAATACCTAAAAAAAAAAAACAAATCAATCAGAATCGGTTGTGAAACCCACCTTTCATTGGAAGTCAACTCTCCTTTCTTCCGTAGTGTCGTCTCGTGTAAAGGAAATTTCTTCAAAACCAGAAAGTCAGTCATCTTCATCATTATAAATGTTTCGTCCTTCCTGTCCAGTTTCTTCTTTCGTCCTTTTTCTATGATTTGTTGATTGGTTGATATGGTTTTAGATTAAATTACCGTACATATATTTCAAGATATGCCCTATAAATGCAGTATTTTCATGAAAATTACCTTCAATTTCCTAAAATAGCACGAGCACCACACAATACACTTCATTGGTTTTTGTTTACTATCGTATTTGACGTTTGTCGGAGTTCGGTGTTAGTTCAGTGGATGAAATGTTCGTCCAATCGTCTGAAATAATTCATACGATTTGAAATATTTCACGTGCCTAGAATATATGCTCTAGGGTGGAAATGAATATTGTTGGGTGGAAAAGAATGAATTGGGAGGATTATGGTGTTCATGTTTGAGGTAATATTTCGTGTTGCGCCTGAAACGGCTGAGTTTTCTTTTAACCGATGAAATCTTCGGTGTTGAGAACAAATGTAAAGATAAATTATTCTTTGGAGAATTGATGAGTCGTTATTTACTTGAGATACCTTTCCAACAGCGAGTTTGGAGTAGTCTCTGGATAGACGATGGGAGTATGTTGCGATTCATATTTAAATCTGTGAGAGCATTTGTTATAAGGAATTTGGAGAAACGTTTGATTTTTGCGAACTACCACTGTAACAAAGATGACGAACTCAAACGATTTGTGTATTTACTGTTTTGTATTAAATTCACATCTAGTGTATATATTGTAAATAGTACGTATAGAATTAGGTTTACTTGTTTGTTTGGGATTTGGTAGGTGTGTTAATGGATTGGATGTTTGTTTAGGGATTTAGAGGGATGTGCCCTTACGAAAATTTGGTTGTTTCTCTCAACCAAATTTTCGTAAAAGAAGTCGGGTGTTATGTAGCAGTCGTGCTACAAGTTAGGAATATTTTCCGGAGGGTAGCAGTCCAAATAAAACGGACTGCTATCTATCACATCTTGCACACAACGATGTGCATAAGTTGTACACAATCGTTGTGTGG
The DNA here is from genome assembly GCF_029784135.1 of Toxorhynchites rutilus septentrionalis. Taxonomy (NCBI): domain Eukaryota; kingdom Metazoa; phylum Arthropoda; class Insecta; order Diptera; family Culicidae; genus Toxorhynchites; species Toxorhynchites rutilus. Next base: position 33,432,800 of record NC_073745.1, read on the forward strand.
TTGGACGCAAGCGCAGCGAATCATGTTCCGTCACACATATACATTTCAAGGTTGAGTGGACGAGGTACCTCGCAATTGGGTCACTTATGCGCGGCTTAGCGAGAGTTCCGAGTCAGGTTTCGAGAGGCGATTCTGAAGCTCGCGAGAATGCTGACTCAACCTGACTCATGAGAGCGGACAATCTTTTCTTTGCTCTGTTTCGAACCGTGGGCTGGGGGAAGTTCGCGGATTTGAATAGAACATTATTTGCTTTAGCAAATATTGTTCTCCGGGGGCAAAGATCAGGCACTAATTGTGTTCTGAGGAACTGGGGATTTTTGCTCACCCATTTCAACCTGATTCGTGGAACAGACAGGAGTGCGTGATATTTTTCGTTGTCGCGTCGCGGTGTGTTTAGCCTTAATGGTGATTAGGAATTTAAAATAATAATTCCTCAGTGTTTTGTGTTGTGTGAAATATTTCCAAAAGCCGTTCGACGGCTTTTTTTATTAGGATTTAAAAATCCAGAGTATCTCGGCTGACCGGAACCGCTATTCCCGGTTTTGTGCTCGGCGCACCGCAACATCACCTCGTACCATCGTGGACCGCACTTCTGACCCCACGTGTTGGGTTGGAATTCCCGACAAGAGCGTTGTATAGTCGGAAGGAAGCTGCTACGATACTACAGCGCTTCAGGCAGAGCCTGCAAACGCGTGAGTACCTAACCCTTAATATACATGGCCATGTGGGTGGGTACTCTTTTTCTAAATTGAAATCAAATTTGAATGAAGTGATCACGAAGCAAAGCATGGCAGTGCGGATGAATAGATGCCGGTTCGTCGTTGATATATAGGGATTAGATTAGGGAAATGTATGTATAGAATAGGTTATAAAATATATAATTGATGTTAGAGAAATGTGTTAGTTGATTTTTTTGAGGATATTGTTGTGTTTGGAGGAAACCGTTTATCGAGCTTCGCGTCGTCTTCTTTGTAGATTTTTGTTTGTACTCCAAGTGTGGACTGCTTGGGATTCTCAGTCCATCTCGGCTCGTGTTTCTCAAGCGAACAAGGGAGGTTTGGGCAGCAGGAGGAACCAGGGGAAGACGCATTGGTGTGCGTATCAGTGCCCCCGGTAGAAACCGCGAACTTTCTCCCATTTGGTTGTTGGGAACAGAGCGAAGAAACGAGAACGCGTGCCGGTGTAGGAGTCGGGAAGGTCAGCTATTCGTGTGTTTCGGGATCAAATCAAGAACCCGCCCTGAGGTCGGAATTCTTGCCGGGCAGACAGCGAGTGAGTGGCCCTCTTACGAGGTGGCGCTTAAGCCACTCACTTTGAATCCCGTGTGACGGAACCAGTAGCTGCGTTTCCAGCGCGCTACAACATACGCCTTACACTTAGGATGTCCTCAACACTACAATTGATGTTCAACAAGGAAAAACTAGATTGCAGCAAATGATGCAAGTTCTCCTCTGCTGCTTTGATTATATTGGTCACCAACAGATTTCCTTCAAGGTTAGCTTGCTTCAGGGCATTTAATTCAAAGTTTAGCTCCTCCAAATTATGTTGATTAGTGATACAGTCTATTTTGACCGATTTCACATCGTTTTTCAGAGAAACAATATCATCTTTGTGATTGGCAATTACAGTTTTCACAGCTTCAAATTCTTCGGAAATGAACTGTTGCGATGCCTTGATGTTTTCCATTTCATTCTCGAGTTTTATCACAGAGTTTCTAATTTGGGTAGATATTTCATCGATTCTAGCATTCGTTTTATCACTAGCTTCGAGTATATCTTTTCTTATCAGGTTATGTAATTCAGCTAATGATATTTTCACTTGGTCTTCATCACCCAATGAACCAACATCAGACCCACTATCATTATCCTTGTGACTATGAGCGGTGTTTCTGGTATTTACTCGAGATTGTTTATTCCGCTGTGCATCCATACTATCAATTTCACTCGGAGAATCACTCATTTGCCGTTTATTTTTATTACGTTTAGTCATAGTAGACAGTACATATACACTAGAAGCACTAGCAATACAACAGCAGCAATACAACAGTTTCGTGGAGTAGAACTAGTAGTCGTAAATCCGACAAATCTGTCTTGGAACGTAATTGAGTGCCGACTTCGTTTGTTCTTTTCAGATAAAGTTAGATCACTTTCGGGACAATAGCTCTTGTTTATAATTCAGTCAAACCGAAACCAATTTCTATATTAGTATAGATATAGCTACGACTTCACTTATTCTTTGAAAATTTGAAAATTTGAAAATCTGATAGAGGGTCTATAGAACTTCCACTTGATCAAACTTACAAACGATTTAAGCGCGAATATACCAATGTTCAAGCTATTTGACTTTCGCGCGTTCGTGATCACAACCTTCCCGGTCGGCTATTACTAATAGTTTCCACTTTCGAACAACGATCAACTTCGCTAGCGCATATATTGAATGGACTAAAAACGCGTATCATGATGTAATTTTCGGTCATATGGGAATTCATTTTTCAGAATATTTTTACATTCCTTCTGAGTTTTCCGGAAACTTTCCGATTTTGCTCTCCACTATAATGGTCTACAGGAAGAGACGAACACAACAAAATAAAGAAGGCTAAAATCGGATCATCCCTCCTTCGAGGCCCGCTTACGAACATATTTGGCCTTCAATTTTCATTTATATAGATAGATATAGGCTAACAGTGCGAGGTTGAAGGGATGCTCAAGGACTGGGATGAAACGGTTTCCGTTTTCGCTCGGATGTAGTCAATCTCAATATTACTCAAAGTTGTTCAATTAACCCTTTCATTACGGCAGTGTGCTCCACCACAGTGCTACACGGAATACTGCACCGAAAAGTATGCACATCGCGCTGGTATGATCGAAGAGCAGTATGAATTTCATGACGTCTATAGACGTCGCTTGTACACACAGCTCGTCAGGCGGATGTCGTTTATAGACGACGCTCGTAACGAAAGGGTTAAAGCTTTGAGAATCAACTCATTGTCGTTTGCTAAAAGATACCACTCTAGTAGAGTCATTTTTAAGGGAATTAGCGACGCACATTTTGCACCGTATGTTTGCTAAAAAATGATTCGCTTGGCGGCGGCAGCGCTAATTCGGTTTACTTGGTTTGTCGTCGGCTGTTCTCGATATTCTCTGAAAATTACAATTACACGTTTTACCAATCTCATCGATAGTTCTCAGAGGTTCTCGACTCTGTTCCCTCACTGTCATGAAATTTTGAAGGATAGTATAGATACATTTAATGCAATTTTTCATTCATCGTGAGGAATCGTATTGTCTGTTTCGTCTGCAATGATTTCAGGGCAAAAGTACGTATGAAATCATGAAAAACGCTGACGTATACAATTTATTGTTACCAAACAAAACACCAATAGAATGCAAAAGATACTGAAGTACTGTCGTCGGCCACTGAGCGATACTATGCTCACGACATCACTGCAATGCGACCTATTTTGCGCACGTAATCACTGTGGTGACACCGGCAGTTAGGCGCTAGTTTGCGCACATAACCATTATTACTCAAAAAATAGGTCTAACGTCATGTGTATTGATATGAACTAAATATTTTTATTTATGTATTAAAACTATGGAAAAATGTAATACGATGAGTCAAATATCTTTGATGTGATAAATAGAGCCTCTCATTTCTCAAAAACCTGTGAAATATTGTTGTATCCAAAAAGTCTGCAACAAAAATAAAAAGAGTTTTACAGATATGTCTGTAAATTTACAAACATATCTGTTAATCTGGCATCTCTGGTGGTCTGAGAATTTATTGCAAGAAATCGCTTGAAAAAATCCATAAATTAACTTGAAAATGAAGTGGATTGAGTCCGCACCACTTAGGAAATGACCATTTTCATTGGCACCCTAGTGAACCTAGTCCTACGTCAGAATTGAAATGTGTATATCGGACGTGACAGGCGTAACGCTTTCTTACCACTCTAAGCAAGTATATCAGTGATGCCATTTTAGAGAGTTATTCGTCTGAAAATCGGTACAAATGTGCGCGTAAATCCTGTATTAATTATTTTCGTCTTCACTGTGCATCCACACAATGGATTAAAGTCTTCATTGACTCAGAACTTCTTCCATTAACAGGAAAGGAGAACTTGATAATCCCATTTTCACGCAAAAAAGCACACTTTAAGACCCACAAAAACGAAAAACTCCGTCCAAATCACAGCAACTCTTGCGAAGTATCACGCTCCCCTCACCAATGAACCCGCAACAGCAAGTGAAAACAATAACCGTTTCCCCATTACATTGGTCGTCGGCATGGATTCTGGTACTCTCGCTGGTGACGGTCCAATCCCAGATGACCGAGCGACACTTGCAAAGCTCAAGCTTCGTCTATCACAAGAAGCCGGGAACATCCAACATGGTGGATTGCGATACCAATGGAATGATGTGCACGGCTCAGGAGAAATACTGTGGCGCCTTCCACATTGGCAACAACTATTTCGTGACCGGAGCGCATTGCCTGGTGGCCACGGATGGAAACATCCGCGATCCGTACGAGCTGGACATTGTCGGAGTTGGCCTCACGGAAGTTAAATTTGTGATGCATAAAAATTACGCGCCACGTACCGGGAATGACGTTGCGTGGGTTAAAATTGTGAAACCAATTGGTGTGAATGATTACATTTTAGTCGCTGATATTCACCCGTATGTAAGTATTCTTCAAGGTTTCAAGTCATTACCTCTGAAAAAAAAAAGTTTTTTGAGCATAGAAATGTCAAAATTTTGCCCTCGAACTTCACGATCCAAATGCGCAAGGACTGCGATCCGGATTCCGATGGATTGCTGAGAACTATGGTAGAAAACATAGCTACAAAGTAAGGAACCATAGACCGGCTGGTAGGACATTTCGTTACCGTCGTGGGCATACAAACGCAGAAATTGTGACATTTTGCAATACGGTTAAAGATAAGGACAAACACGAATTGCACTACATTTTTATGGGATTTCGTGATGGAGAATTATTTCAGACCGATTGCCACGTAGCGAAATGCTCGTACATATCACGCGGCTTCCGATTGATGTTTGGTGCCTTACTGAGTTTATTTTTTCAGGTATATTTCGCCAGAAAACATGCAAGCACCTCCAGTGGCTGACATTGGAATCACAACTATACCAGTAACAACCGAAGTGATTGTGATCAGCAGCTCCGAAGAAAACGAACCTAACGCGGGAAGCTCCAGGTCGGATTCCGCTAGCTCGGGTTCGAATTCCGTCGAGAGCAATCCAAATGTTGTCGAAAAAGATCCCAATAGAATCCCAATAGTTGACCGGAATTCAAATTTCGTGAACAAATATCGCGAATTTGTCAATTCTTTTCCGGATATTACCGGTTCAAGTCCAGGCATCATCGCGCAAGAACCTAAGTACAACCTATCAGGCCCGAACTACACCATACCGCATCCGAGCTACGAGAAATCTGCTCCAGTTCCCGGTCGTTCAGGTCCGAAACACTTTGTGAACAAGGATTTAGAGTATGTCAACTCTGAGTCGGACTCCAGTAACTCAGATTCCACCAATTCCGATCCAAAATTGCCCGATCCGGGTCCGATTTCTGTGAATTCAGTTCCGGATTTAGATAGAGCAAGACCGGATCACTTGAAACGAGGTCCGACTTTCGTCCAGCCTCATCCAACCTACAACATATCAGGTCCTGATTTTAAGCAATCTCTTCCAGATTTTGTGAACAAAGATCTTGAGTACATCCACTCTGAACCATACTCTGAAAACTCTGGTTCGAACGATGTCGAGGATTTGCATTACGTCCAATTGGATCCTGGTCCCGGTATTGTCGATTCAGACTCGAACATCGTCAGTTCTGACGCCAACCCGGACAACAAAGAACCTAGCAAAGATGAACGCTCGCGGGAGTTCTCCGCAAATGACACAGTTATCGACCTTTCTACGGTACCACCAAAAGAAGCAGAAGTTGACAGTGTTGTCGATGAGGCTAACGAATGCGAAGATGATGAGGACAAAGGTGATGACGATGGAGACGAAGACGATGGTGATGGTAAACATTTATCACCAGTCAAAGCAGCACCCCAACGAATTGCGGCAGTGTCTGGTTTTAGAACGCGATCTCCCGTCAGAATCGATCATTTCGGTATTGCAACCGAACAACCCTGGTTGCAACTGTGGAAACAGCGAATGTCATCATATTTTGTCAAGCGCACACCAGAGGTTGCGAGATCCGCAGGATACAAACCACCGGAAGAGAAACCCATTAAACATTCAATCCGCCAGTTCGTCACCAGAGTTCGTCCAACAGCTGCCCAGAAGCCTTTACTGAGATCGTACGAGAAAGTTCCCATAAGCCTGGAAATTGTTGTAGATATCGATTCTTCCAAAGAGAATGAAGAAGTGTACAAGGAAGATGTTATTCGGATAACAGAAGAAAATATCACCAACATCCCACTGGTGATCCCGGACATGCTCAACTCACCAACTGATCTTCCGGATGTTTTAGATCAAAATTTTGACAAAGAACCCAAACTTGGGGAAGCCAATGAAGATGAAGTCGACACGCGTGAGCTTCCCAGAAGTTTCGAATGGCCGCCAACGTTCTCCGATAAGGACGGTCTAGAATACTTCGACACTCGTGTATTTTCTGACCAAAATCGGGGGCATTTTGGGACAAACTTCACCCCCAATTTGGTACCATGTGATTACACGCAAGAGCAGGATGTACACAGAATCAGGACACTGTCGTACAAAGTTACGAAGATCAAAGGCCCGAGCAGTGCAACTGGAGAGAACCTGACACGGCGGATCAGCGGATCCGCTTCACCAAAGGAGTCTAGCTTACTATATGGGAGGCTTACTGTCGCAATAGTGGTTGCGGTTGCAATATTGTGAATCAAATTATGGAATAGAATCTGTTTTATTTTAGTAAAACCGTCAAACAATTCCCAGTATATTTTTTTAATCATTTTTTCAATTCGAAAAACAAGCAATAATCTTCATAATTTAAAAGTGTAGCATGCGAAAATTTAAAATTGAATAAACATTCTTCTGGTGAAAACAATTTCATTAGTGGTTTCAGAACATACCCAAGCATCCGGCATCCGCTCAATATTTTCACTCTGAGAAAATAATATCATTCAAAATTCACTCCAATATTTTTTTGACGTATGACTAAGTCTTTCAGTTGGCAATTTTAACGTTGAAAATCATTTCCGCTATGGACGAATTTTGATGATTCGCATACCAATCATATCGGGAGATTTATTTGATATGCTATGTATTACCATTCCCTAATCCGTGAATGGTTTAAATTAATTAAAATTGGAAATACTCCCTTTTTCCAATACACCTATTCTGCTCATTCGCGTGCTTACCTACCCGTACCATAAATAACTCTGTTTCGATTACATAATGCACAATGGTCCAGGAGATGTAATTAAGTGGAAATTAGTATTTAGAACTCGCCAGTTGTTATCTAGACAAAAACTGCCGTAGACAAAGTTGTTACATACAATAGAGCGCTCATTTTTATGTTATCAAAAATAGGGTAACCAAAATTGTCGATGAAATAAAAAATATAACTTTTTTATCCTTATAGATAGAGGTAAACATAGTTCGACAATGTGTGGTCCTAGTTATTGGAGACATCTTTGTAGAACAATTTTTTTTTCTATCTCTTTCAATAACCGATATAGCGCCTTTTTTCTAAGTTGCGTTAGGGTCAGCACGAAAAAACTGTTTTTTTGCTCTAACTTTTATATTTCAAATTCTACATACAAACTGTCTTCAGAAGACTTTTAGAACATACATATACAAACATTTTGCGATGCAGAACTTGCCAATACCTCAACTTTGCTCAAAGTTATTGATATTTTTTCCCAAAAAACATGCTCTTTTCATTTGTTTGTCATTCTTTCTGGGGCAAACATAAAAAATGTTTGTTGACGGAATTTGAAAGAACAGATTTAACATAATATGTGATGATGTGATGTGAACTATGTTATTTTTTGTGTTTGAGTAAATTAAAATTGAAATCATGAGTTTTGAATGAAAACCCATCAATAGCTTTTAGCAGGATTATGATAAAGGGTGTGTCACATCAAATTGCATCACGGAAAAAAACGCTGTAGAAATTCGCCCAGTAGACCGATCCTTTTGAAAATTTTAGACAGTAAAATAAAAACTATGAAACAACTTTTGGCATTTTCTTTTTATTCATACTTCGAGCCCAAGCCCGTATGCTCGCACCTTCCTCTTTACCCCGTCCATAAGGTTCTGTACAACGTCAGGTTGTAGTTTTTTTTTAACAGAAATCCATTTTCTCTTGAAGTCCGCCTCCGATTTGACAACTTTTGGGTTCTTCCGGAGGGCCTGCTTCATAATCGCCCAATATTTCTCTATTGGGCGAAGCTCCGGCGCGTTGGGCGGGTTCATTTCCTTTGGCACGAAGGTGACCCAGTTGGCTTCGTACCACTCCAACACGTCCTTTGAATAGTGGCACGAAGCGAGATCCGGCCAGAAGATGGTCGGGCCCTCGTGCTGCTTCAATAGTGGTAGTAAGCGCTTCTGTAGGCACTCCTTAAGGTAAACCTGCCCGTTTACCGTGCCGGTCATCACGAAGGGGGCGCTCCGCTTTCCGCAAGAGCAGATCGCTTGCCACACCATGTACTTTTTGGCAAACTTGGATAGTTTCTGCTTGCGAATCTCCTCCGGAACGCTGAATTTGTCCTCTGCGGAGAAGAACAACAGGCCCGGCAGCTGACGAAAGTTCGCTTTGACGTAGGTTTCGTCGTCCATTACCAGGCAATGCGGCTTCGTCAGCATTTCGGTGTGCAGTTTCTGGGCTCGCGTCTTCCCCACCATGTTTTGCCTTTCGTCGCGGTTAGGAGCCTTCTGAACCTTGTATGTACGCAGGCCCTCCCGCTGCTTGGTCCGCTGGACGAATGAACTTGACAAATTCAGCTTATTGGCGACATCCCGGACCGAACTTCTCGAATCACGTCTAAACTGCTTAACTACGCGCTTGTGATCTTTTTCACTGACGGAGCATCCATTTTTGCCGTTCTTCACCTTCCGGTCGATGGTTAGGTTCTCGAAGTATCGTTTTAGTACTCTGCTGACCGTGGATTGGACGATTCCCAGCATCTTACCGATGTCCCGATGTGACAACTCCGGATTCTCGAAATGAGTGCACAGGATTAATTCACAACGCTCTTTTTCATTCGACGACATTTTTCCAAATTTACGAAAAATTGACAGTGAAGCATGGCCAACGTGATCTATACACTCTTATCTGATTATAAGCGAAAGCTGAAGATATAATTCCTAAAAATTAAATTTCTACAGCGTTTTTTCCGTGATGCAATTTGATGTGACACACCCTTTATTGATATGTTCTGCATCGCAAAATGTTGGTATTGATAAGCTCTAAAAGTCGTACGAAAACCATTTTGATGTAGAATTTTAAATATAACAGTTAGAGTAAAAAAAACCGTTTTTTCATGATTACCCTGATGCAACTCAGATAGAAGACGCTAAAAACATCTTTGTGGGATATATTTATTGCTTAGACAAAAAATTATAGGAGGTTGTGTTCAACACACGACCGAATTGTTGACGTAGAACTACGCTGTTATTTTATATAAGTCGCTCGTTTATACCTTCGGATATTATTCTATAATGCTGTGAAATTTTAGAAACAACTGCATAGTAGAATAATCTCTAAAATGGTTTTTTCATTGTAGCACCAGCTGACGATATTTGATTAATAATTCATTCTTGCCCTCGCAGTACAATACACTAGCTGATCGTATGTCGCAATTTATTTCATGTCAATGCATTGAAAATTTACCTCGAACGCTATTGCTTTTTCGCAATTGGCATAGACTCGGTTACAGTCGATTATATGCATGTTGCACCAGCACCATTGTTCCACATCTCATAACTACACCAATATATCTTTGGCACCGCATGGAAACAACAACAATGACAACACTTGCAAGTATCAAATATTATGCTACATGTTATTTAGTATTGCCTCAGTGGAATCGCACCTCTAGGCATCGTTCGTATAACGTAAACGAAACGCCAAACAAGCGTTCGCCATAGCATGCATACAGAGCCATACATTGGTGGCTTGAAACTACTAGGAATATAAACACTTCTCATCATTTTGCGCTATTCTCAAAAGAAACGCTTCTGTCAATATTACTGGCCTCGAAAAATGTTGCATTACTCTCTCGTGCTCGAGATAAGCACAGCTGTTACCCTTAGTGAAGGAAGTTTTGCTACTGGCAAGCGAACGACATTTACTTTCTTCTTGGTGACTAAAAAAGCAAACTCTTTTTGTTAATATCACCAATCTCGAAAACAGTAGCATTGCTTCATTATGATCAAGATTAGCGCAAATGCAATCCTAGTTGAAGGCAGTTTTGCGACTGGCACCGGAACCCGAATAACTTATAACATTCCAGTATGACATTCAAGATGCCTGGTATTCCCCAAATAATTTTTCGGCGCACAACCTTAACGCCTGCTTCGCCATAACGTCAGTTTAATGAATTGATGCAAAGTCAGAGGCACCAACGAAGCCCTGCTTGGAAAAAGACTGAATTATGCCACACAGCTTGTACTCTGCTGTAACACCCATCGATGCGAAATCGCTGATGAGTTTGTCAAGAGCGACCGCCTTAACCACCAGCGGAGGGAGCTTGATTTTGGCTGCTGCCTGGGTAACGGCGTTTACATTTTCGACCGACGCGCCGAAGTCGCCTTCTTCGCTGTTTTTTGGTGCGGTGTCACACTCGCGAAGACTCGGCGCTTTTCACTGTACCAACCAAAATTTTATTGCCCATGGCAATACGTTCGTTTTTTGCAGGGTTTCGAGCCTGCCTTCCTCTTCTTCTTGCTCATCACACATTACGCGAAGCGTCTAATTTATGACGCAGAAAGAAAAACACACGATACGAATAACGCGAAAAACGAAATGAAAAAACCACACGACGATATCCAAGTTGGATCAGTGGTAATCCAACTTGGATATCGTCGTGTGGTTTTTTCATTTCGTTTTTGGAGTCCAAACTTATAGCGAATTCGTTTTTGTTTAGTTTCAACCTCAGTGCCGCACTAACTGTTGTCAAAACGTTTTTTTATTCAGTCAGTTTCGCACTCAGTGTCGCACTGGTTCGCCCCGAAAGCTGTTAGTTTCGCACTGAGATGTTTCACGGGTTGGCACTCGGGTTCACCAATACAACTATACCGAACTGTCAAGTTCCGAGTATATTTTGGAAAATCTAAAAATAAAAACTATGAAGATGAAAAACCTGCTGCTTTTGCTTTTGTATTATTGGAATCGTAATCCAATTCGGATTCTGATTTTGAAAGTATATTCGAGCAGACGGCATTAAGCTACGTGTGCTTTCATTGGGAGGCGAAAATAATGATGGATATTCAGGTGGAATAAACCTGCTTTCAAAATCAAAATTATGAATGAAAATTTACTTTAACGTATCGAATATTTATTTCATGTGATGAAATAAGAGGTTTTTTTTTCGATATCACAGAAACATATTCAACGAAAACAGTGGCTAATGATGATTTTATATTATAATAGTAATTATTTGTGGTAAAACCAGGAAATGCATCGACAAATGGTTAAGTAAGTGTCAGAACTACATGTTTTAAGTAATAAAACAATATGAAGTGAAAACATTCATTCAAACTTTTATATTTTTACACTGCTCTTGGCCCTGCTGATCTGATAGAGAATAATTTACCTCCCAAGCATTAATATCGCCATTAGACGTCGACACTGTACATTTATCGTCGCGAATATAAACAAATCAGACTATATAACGCACACCAACAAAACACCGCATTCGTGAAACTGAAAACGTTTTTTTATTACAGAGTCAGTTTGGCACTGACTCAGTTTTAAAAACGAATTCGCTATTAGATCGAAGCGCAGCGAAGGCAAAGTAAGGGGTTGTCCACATACCACGTGGACAGAAAAAGCATGATTTTAGACACCCCCCCCCTCCCCCTCCGTGGCAAAGCGTGGACATTCCTATACCCCTCCCCCTGTTGTCCACGTGAATATTTCTACAGTTTTTGAAGGAATCAAGAAAATTCTTTTTTTTTTTGCTAAAATTTCATTTCAAGTTTGTTGCTATTTTCTATTCCATGTTTTATTAATAAAAATGATAGCCTTATTAATAGCAACGATTTGTTTTAAATACTTCGATTATTTTGAACATTGTCTGGGAAGTTCAATATTTTCTTCCGAATTCCATTTACATAATCTCCATATCCATATCAAAATATCACTTGTGAATCGACTCTCGAGTATTTTCATTAAAGCTGACAGGCTATTTGAGTTTTCAAAAAATCAACAATGAAATCAAGCACTTTGTTTGGACTTGTTATGGGCATTCATGGAAGAAAAGCGAATCTCTAAACAATACAGAAGTGGTAAACGGTGTTGATAACACCGCGCTGTTTAAATTGTGAAAATGTTGTAATGTATTACTAGTTTTGGATCGTTCAACACACCCGAATCGTTGCTCAAACACATTTACGTTAGACAATGTCCAACTTCTGATGGTGTTCATTTAACTGATCCGCAGATTCATAATATTAGTTTACTATTCGCATTGACTGCATTAGATTTGTGATGAATTTTAAATTGGCTTCGAAACTATTGTAGATCATCTGTGATCGCGGATTGCGAAATATTTTCTCGTCTAAGCATCAATGACTTTCGCTTTCACAGATTCAGTAGTGTCTGGCGGCTATAATGAACCTAGTCTAATCGTAACAACTGCAGTAGCATCGTGATCGATGAATTTCGTTGACCTATAACCCTTAATTCTTAAATCATGCTAAATATTGTCCGGAAAAATTCGTGCCAATTCTAAAGAAGGAAAATACCAAAAGCATATTTTTAATAGACATACATCTATTCGATTATAAATGCACCTTTTCGTTCCACAATATTTAACCATCCTTCACGCTACTTAAGAATTCCATCTCTCAGAACTTCTTTGTTTTCTCGTCAAAAACCTGAGCATGGCTCTTTGGATGCTATACACTGAGTTGAAGTTCTTACAGGAATCTTAACGTTTGAAAATATAAATGTGCAACATCTGGTGAGTAAGGCGGGTGGAGCCTTGGAAGCGCCTAGAAGAGTACTGAATCGTTGATATCAATACGTTAAGCTGCAAGCAGTACTTGTTGGAATTCGTCGAGATTTGTTGCTTGGTAGAAGCTCATGATACAAATTTTCTTCCAGTCCACCAAACCCAGACCATGACTTCCTTCAGGCGGAAATCTGCTTCCACCAAGTGAATATGCAAATCTTCATATTCACTTGCCCAAGATTTTTTTAACTCAACATTATTGTAAATGATTTGCTCTTCACAAATCGCTACAAATATGTATTTTCGTCGCGTTTATGAAACGAATCGCAGATTGAGATACGTTCCCTCAAATGTTTTTCGGTAAAATAAACAGTCGGATTTGAAACTACCACAATGTTGCGATTTAAAAATTATCGAATCAAATCTCATCGGGTTGTGCAAATGTTACCATGGATTGAAGAATGCTAAAGTTTATCTCGTTGCGATATGTCAAATCCGATCGCGTTCCGAAATATGGGTTAATATGTAGTCCATATATTGTAGCGTTTTTCGTACTATACCATACCATACTTCACCAGGTGCTCATGAATGGTGGTTTTAGACATCTGTAGCGAATCTTCTAATTCATGTGTTGTGTATCAAGAATTAATCTTGATAAGTGTCTCGATTTGATTGTCATCAGTAGCAACATGAACTTTCCAGACAACCTAATAGGAGCGAATTACAAAAATTACCAGATATCAATGAAGAAAAACATTATGCAAGAACCAGATCCCCAGAGATACGGCCCGTGCACCCATGAAAGAACTTGTTGTTCATTTCAATTTTCGGAAAACCTGAGAGTTCTCGAAAAATTAAAACGAAACAGTTTTGAGCGAGCGAAAGCTGAGTCGTAACCCTTACTCAAGTTGTGATTTTTAATACTACAGAAATTCCACCATTATTTATGTCTTTGGGTGTCTTTATCCTGACGGAATTCATGGAAAAAAAATCATCGATCTCAGGTAGCTTAGTCTTTTTATTGACGAATACAGAGTAATCAGGGTGGGCGTAAAGTTTAAAAAATCTTGTGAATACAGATTTCATTCAATTGAAACTATAAACATGAATGTTGTACTTTAAAAATTATTTAACGTGTCCATGTGGACATTATCTAAACCCCCTCCCCCCTCACCATGGACAAGCGTGGACATTTTCGTAACCCCTACCCCCCCTAAAGTTGTCCACGTGGTATATGGACAGTACCTAATATGGATTGATCAACAGTCCGATGCCGAAAAAAAGTTTGCCTCAGCGACAACTGTCTTAGACCAAGTTGTTGCATATGATAGAGCGCTCATTATTATGTTGTTAAAAATATGGTGATCAAATTTGTCGATGAAATCATAAATCTAACTTTCTTATCTTTATAGATAAGGATAAACATAGTTCGACAATGTTGTAGGCCCAGTTACAAAGAATTTGAACGTTCTATGAAACACATGAAAATTGAATGACTGGGCTTATTGAATTCTTTATTGGGTGGTAGCATAAATTTTGTTTTTGTCCACAGAAATTTTGAAATTTAAGAGATTGTTTGCTTGTCTCATTCGCAAACATACCAAACACAATTTATTACAAACGGTAATTTCACGCACTACATCTACAAATTATGAGACATGTGCTAAATTGTAATATTCAAGCGCCACAATCGTGACAGTGAAAATCAGGTTTTTGGCAAATCCACAATTCCCCGCCGACGCAGATATATCTTCGCGCTGTGGCGTGTTTTGCGTTATTTCAATTGCAGTTGCAGTTGTCTTTCTAACATCAGACCGTTGCTGATGGTTGCTCTCGTCATCCCAATGCTTCCAGTCACATGGCACCACATTGGGCGTGAAGTCTGATCCATAGTGAGCCCTATTCTTATCGAGAACTGCACGAGGATCAAAGTCCGCTAGACCGTCTCTATCGGAGAACGTTGGTGGCCACTTGAAACCCACGATCACGTCTTTGCCATCATTCTCGCTGCCCTCACCATCAGGTTCAAGTTGATCCTGATTCTGATCGACAACCACTGGAGGATCGATAGATAGCAGGGTGTCGTTGGGTTTCGCTGCGGTTTGGTTACCTGCTTCAACATTTTCTGGCCTCGAGGTTATAGTCACATTGGGATCAACTTGAGGTGTTTGATTGGTTGTTGGATGAACTTCATTTGGTGTTTGTGTGACAGGCTTCTGCTCAATGCTTGCGACATTCTCTGGTTTCGAAGTTATAGTCACATAGGGGTCCACTTGAGGTGTTTGGTCGGTTGTTGGATGAACATCATTGGGTGCTTGTGTGGAAGGCTCCTGCTCAATAGATTCGTCTTCAGTCTTTTCCTCGAGCTTGAATGACCGCCCATGAAGTGCCGCCGGCACTTGTGGTTCCCAAAACTGCAACCAGGAATGATCGCTCACAAAGTAATCAGAGTGATAGTGGTCATCGTCATCATCGATATCACTATCATTTTCATCATCATCGTCTTTATCATCATCTGGTTTCTGAGCTGTGTCACTGGATGTATCAGTATCAGAACCAGAACCATCATCGTCATCATCCGCGTCCGATTGAAGCAATTCAAGATCCTTGTTTATGAAATTCTGACTCTCATCGTTTAGGTCTTCGATGGCTGAGTGCGAGTCTGAATTGACAGTGTTTGGGACCGAGGTGACGAGATTCGCCCCAGAGTCGACACAAACTGGACCCGCGTTGACAAAGTTCGGATCCAAGTGGAAGATTGGTGGTTTATTGACGGCACTTGTTACATTCACAGCGGTTTGCGCATAGATCGTGGTGGTTGTTGCTTTTACGGTAGTAACAGCAACCGTTGTGGTTTCAGAAATGGCCACAGGAGGAGGCTTCAGATTTCCGGGATCTATACGCCTGTTAGTAATGAGCGAAAATACAGTCTATTCTTGTTCACATACAAAAATATTACCAGCAATGAACATAGTGACAATCCGTCTGAAACATAAGTTTACCACTTATTCCCAGGTACACGTAATGCAACTCATATCGTTTGGGATCTTTCTTCGTGGTGCAAAATGTCACAACCTCTGCGTTCGGGAGCACATTGTGGTATCTGAATGCTGTAACGGCCGGTCGTTTCGTTTGTATCTCAAGCATCTGTTTTCTGGCCGCGTGTTGAGAAATCCATCGGTATCCGGAGCGCAGTCCCTTCGCGTTGGCATTGAAAACATCCAGGCGGAAGTCTTTGCAATGCTATCCCGAAATGACGAATATGATCAACCTATTGACTGTTTCGAAAGCATTTGAACATACCTTGGGCAGTCGTTCGGCAACCCAAATCAGGTGGTTCACATCCAACGAGAGATCGGTTTTGATCCACGCAATGTCAGCTCCCTTGATGCCGTCGAACCGCCTGTGCATCAGTATTTCTACTTGGGTTACGCCCAACCCGAGAATGTCCAGCTCGTACGGTCGATGGATGGTGCCATCCTTGGACACCAGACAATGCGCTCCGGTCACGAAATGATGGCTGCCGATGTGAAACCCAGCGCAATATTTGCGCTGTAGCTCGGAGGTGAAGCCACTGAAAGTGAGTCGTCTGTAGGTGTCCGGTTTCACGTGATAGATGATTGTGGCCTGGTCCAATAGCTCGGAGGTGATATCAGATAGCACTGCCGGCAGGAGCAGCACCAAAAGTGAAGAAAGATACATTTTTGTTCCTTCACTTCAAAGTATTCTGAGATTAGGGTTGCTACGATTTTATTTTTTGTGCATCATTTATCATATAAATTGTATCAATGGGAATAGTGGGGGCTTCGTAGATTGCGCATTTTCTTACTAAGCGATCGATCGTGAGTTCAAAAGTCAGGCCCCTAAATTGACCATCTTTGGGACTGTCCACATACCACGTGGACAGCTTTAGGGGGGGGGGGTTTGCAGTAGGGGGTACGCGAATGTCCACGCTTGTCTACGGTGAGGGGGGTAGGGGTTATGAATAATGTCCACGTGGACACGCTTAATAAGTATAGTATAAATGAAATCTGAAATTTGTTCAGACTTTTCAAAGATTTTTTAAAAGTGTTCACCCTTCGTACTTCGTATTATTTTAATAAAATAACTGAGCTACCTGAGAGTGTTACCCGGTCGAACATCCATCTGTTCCTCCTATTGTTGAATTTATTCAGTGTAATGTACTTTGAGACTAACTCACCTAAAATCACTGATATCTCGGGATTACACATTTAGATACGCAAAAGTACGCATTACGCATTTCTCTTCATTTCTGATATATCTGCGTACTTTCTTTGTGATACCCGCAATCCAACAATGCACAGCTGTAGTGTCAATCTCTTTCGATAGTTTGTCCCGAAGTTTAATCATCTGTGCAGTGTTCTTGGCCCTTTTTTCCAAACTTATTTATCCTCCGCTTCAAGATTACCTAATATTTTTCTATTGGGCGGAATTGAGGACAATTGGTTGGATCTAGGTTCTTGTCAATTAAATTCAAATCAAAACAACCAAAAAGTCCATCAGTATCTTGACTTTTGCTCCATCAGGGCAAATACCTTGCCAAATCACGAACTTACGAGCAAATTTATTCATGAATGTTAATTTAAATCTGCCAGGGACATAATCTAGGTAAGATTTTTTGGCCAGGAAACTGTCCGAAATTCATCTGTAAGTAAGTTTTTATGTCAAGTAAGTCGCCAATTAGCAAGTATTCTTCGTTGTACTTCATGAACGTATGGTCATATCTGAATAGTGGCGGTTTACCAAGACGGGTCAAAGAAGCATATAATCCCACGTCAGAAAAAGACAACATCTTCTGAAGGGACTTCTTTCAAAAAAAAAAATCCTGGTTTAATGTTGCAGGAGTTTCGAAAGGTTCATTTTTCAGTATGCAGTATTTTCTGGAATTTGACCATTTTTTATTTCGTATTTTCCTGGGCACTTTGCAGATCTAACCAGGTATTAATTATTTTGTCCAGTCTTTTCGGAAACAACGGTCTTACAGTACATTTCATCATCCATCACGACACAACCGTATTTCATCAGCAAATTCTTGGAGAGCATCCTTGAACATTTCTTTGGTTGCAGATTTTACGCATTACGGTTCGATACAATTTGTGTCGCGACATTTTTCAAACCACCATTTGTTTTTTGAATATAAGATTGCGAAGCTCGTACCATTTTCTCCGTGTCTATCGGTGACAAATCCTTGGTCCGTTTGAAAAGAGCAACCATTTTCGAGTGAGTTTTGAGATCAGTTACCTTTGCTTCGATCTCCTGGTTCCCTGTCGATGGTTAGACCTTCTTCAAATTGTAACAGGATTTGAAATACCGTGAAGTTTTGGACAGTTGAACCAGTTCAGCTGACTCATGAGAGAATAGTTTTGATTTTAATTGCGTTCGTGCAGGATAGATTCGAATTCATCTTGACACATTAAATAATAAATTTATTTTCTCATACTGCTTTACGATTCATTCTTTCCCAGCAAACTGCTATATTTTCTAATATAATGGTTTTTGATTCTCCAAAAACTTCGTCAAATATCCAAGATATGATTCTCTAAGAATCAGTTGCTATTAGAATTTGTCATAAGATATCATCAGATATATAATGATAGCATGTGCCAAATATTGTGCTCCCGTGGCCGAGTGGTTAGCGCCATAACTAACATCCCGGGTGTTCGGGTTCGATTCCCGTTCTGGTCGGGGGAAATTTTCGTCAAAGAAATTTCCTCCGACTTGCACTGTGATCACGCGTATTCTAGAGCTTGCCACTTAGAATGCATTCAAGGCGTGTTATTTGGCATAGAAATCACAACTAAGTACTAATAAAAAATGACGCAAGTAATACTACGTTGAGACGGCGGAGTTCCTCTAGGAACGTTAGTGCCATTGAAGAAGAAGAAGAAGAAGAGAATGTGCCAAATATTAAAGTAATCTGTTCGAAACCTATAAGTGATATTTTGATGCGGAAATCAACAACGGAAAAATCAAGAGACTACATATATGGAGTTTGAGAGAAACCGAAGAGCGATATGAATTAATTCTCGGTTAATGTTAGTGAAAAACTCAAAAGACAGGAAAAACACGACTTCTAATAAATCCAATTAGCTTTATTTTCACAAAGACGATCGTTTGAATTAATATTACAATCAGGATAAAACAAGATTAACGTTACAGTTCCGGTAATATAAAATAAACTTTAAATATAATCGCAATTCAATTATTTCCTTGACCCGAGAAAATGCAAAACATGTCCACGTGGACAAGAGGGGAGGGGTTTAGTAAATGTCCACGCTTGTCCATGGTGGGGGAGGGAGGAGTCTAAAATCATGCTTTTTCTGTCCACGTGGTATGTGGACAGCCCCTTTGTATTGTTAGGCATCGTGCACAAATTACGTAACGCATGAAGAGGGGGGGGGGAGGTGGGTGGAGGTTTCGTTACTTAATGTGTCATAGGGGGGAGGGGGGGCAGCCGTGATCGTTACGTAACAAAATCCATTTTTATTCCCTATGAATCAACGCGCCCACATGCT
This sequence comes from Toxorhynchites rutilus septentrionalis, assembly GCF_029784135.1. NCBI lineage: Eukaryota > Metazoa > Arthropoda > Insecta > Diptera > Culicidae > Toxorhynchites > Toxorhynchites rutilus. The sequence continues at coordinate 33,452,468 of NC_073745.1, forward strand.
CAATGATGTTTTATCAGTATTTGTGAATTGATTTCGTAGTGATGGAAGGAGTCCTGTGTCGCTGTGTGCGCTGTGTTCACGCATTGAAGCAATGAAAATGTACATCGTAAAGTTCAACGTTTTCCGTCTCGCCATAACCAGCAAGCAAAAACTTAAAACAGGGGTCCCGCACGCATTAGCAGAGTGAGCACCAGCCAGCGAACGAGACACAACAAACACAACGACAAGAGCGACGCTGATTGGTTAACATTCTAATGCGTGAGCCTGAAAAAAACATCTAAAATTCCTGTTCGCAGTGGGGTGTGCGGGGGAATAATCCAGACTCATTCCAATTTAGACAGTGTACCGAACAAATAGATTCCCGTGTTAGTAAGCGTTCCAATGAAGTTGGTATTTCAATTTGTTGTTCCAAGTTTAAAATAAAATACTTAGAGTTATCTTTGGTATGTTGTTTCCAACTGTCGTTTTTAAGGCAATATTAAATCGAGTGAAATCTTCCACTGGCAGTGAACCATCAATTAGCAACTCCAAAATCGTGTTTCAAAGTGTTTCGCTCCTGTCGCAACTTGTTCTATCACCACGTGGTTCGTTATCGGAATTAATAATTTTTCTCAGAACTATTTTAATGTAGCTTCATTCATTCACACAGTTTAGAGGAAGTGCAATTAATGGACTAAAATTAACTATCTGTTAACGGCCTTTTAAAGCTATCATAAAAGCTAATCGAATTTGGAATAAATCGAAGAAAAATCCGAAGATGCAGGAGAAATACATTTCAGAAAAACTCTCCGAAATTCAAGCAAAAATAATTTCGCAAACTGGTACTTTGCTCAAATTTTGGGGGCAGGCAAGTACAAGTACCCCGGAGCAGAATAACGATTCTGTTCCACTGTTGGAGCCTACAGAACATTCTGATAGTGGCGATCGACCAGAACCAACACAAAAACGACCAGCATTCGTTCAGGATAGACTGAAGTTGAAGCTCGCAAGCATCAATGTTGAAATTGTAAGCACATTCAATATAAGGCAGTCTAGTGTCAGAATCAGTTTGAATAGAATTTATCTTTTCTCTCAAGGTCAAGCTCAAAGAAATGGAAGATTCCAGATTACTTACGGAAGAAGGCAAATCAAAGTTAAGCAGATGCTTGAAGGATCGGAAGCAGATGGAAGTTAAGCTAAAAACCAAGGCATCAGCCCAAGAGCGCCAACAGCGGTTCCGGGATGAGAAGAAAAAATCAATGCAAAACCTATTCGCCAGCATACCTGAGGCCAAGTATATTTTGAAGGCACACAGTTCTACCGGGCAACCGCCATTGGAAGAAAGCCAGCCAGATTTGCTTAAAGCAGTTGTGGGCAGTGTCTTAGAATATCAACAAATATTCACGAGTAACGAATATGATATTATTTCAGTGTAGAAGCCTTTCTTTCAGTTCGAAACACACTGCCCTCATTATATTGATGACAATAACAAACGAGTTCATTATGTCATATCGCTGATGCATGAACAAATTTGCTACAATGAATGAATGCGGCATTGAGTGGGGTTCATAACTTCGCTGTTATTTATACTTTGAATATCAAAAGCAGCAAATTGATATTCATCACATTTGAAATGATATTCGTTCTGGCATTGATTTTGTGTAAAAATTCAAAAATAAAAAATTGTCAGGCTGGACCATTTAGAGAACAAAAACGCTAAAGTACGATGAAACGAACTTTGCAAGAAATCGCGCTGGATTTTGTCTGGCGAGACGGTAACAACGACATAAATAAAAACCAACCGCAAACAGCTGCCTCAGGTTTAAAGTAAACAACAGCTGACATTAACTTGGCTAAAATGAAATTCAATTCTGGCATCTTGAATAATCAACATGAAAATGACACTGGGTGGAAAAATAAACTTCAAAACATATTGAAGAACAATAGTTCATTTGCTCATATTCACTGGTTGTCTGGATCTGTCATTTCGATTTTCGTTTGGAATATATAGGTTTTCGATGCGACCTAGCCCGAAAATCTATGCAGTTGAGCTTAGCGAAGATGATTTTTTTCAACACTGGTTGTGGGCATTGCAATGCATGGATCAGCAGCTGAAGAGAAACGGCAGGATGAGAGATATCGGAGCATTAAAACTCTTTCTGATCTGACCGAAGCGCTAATGCACAAAGGATTCCGTTTGATTCCTCACAAAGTGACCAGTATCGAAGGTTAGCATAACGTACACACAGTAGGGTAGGGCGGGGCTAGTCGGTCATTTTTGAATAAATTTGGTTATAACTTTGTAGTACGAAGTTTTGCGTTAGAATGTTATGTACCACAATAAAGCTTACCTTTTACCCTTTCAATGAAAAATAACCAGATAATCAATGTTTTTTTCATTTTTATTTTATTTAACGTCTTTATATTTCAGAATAAATTGACCAACTAACCCCACACACGGTGTAAATTTGTCAATAATTTTTGAACAAATAATAAGCGTTTTTTCCATTAGAAGTTTCCTTCATTATAAATAAATTAATTAAATCAAAACAAAAACAGTTAACTAATATCATGTAGCAATTAATAAAACAAATTAATGATAATCTTCTTCTTCTTTGTTTTTAAGAGGCTTTAAACTTTGCAGTTCATTCGCCTCTAAAAAAATTATAATTTCAAATTATCATCGTTGAAAATTAGTCAGACAGTCTTTTCTAGCGATTTCGTCTCTCTTCCACTTTGTGGCGAACCAGAGATGCCAGGTTTGAATACATGTCTTCATTTTGAAGATATTTGATTTTGTGAAGACATTTTGAAGACATTATGAAATATGTGAACAAATTTCAGTATGATAGCGTACGTGGATTTTTAAAAGATATTATTTCCATGAAATTCCAACTATTGGCCGAAGATATCGTCAAAAAAGTAGGGCTTTAGTCTCAGCGATCGAAGCGGTCCGAACACATATTCTCTCTAGAAGACATTAGTTCATTTGCGCTCGAAAATTCGAATGATTTTGACATTCAATTTCTATTATTTTGGCCCTACTATACAATTGATAAACCTAAATCTATCGAACGACCACTTCACAAATGTAACATGCCTTTTCTACAATTAGTTTCATTGATACGGTTTGAGTTACAACCAAAATTTCAAAGCTCAAATAAACAAATAGAGTTATCACAGTTCCGTTTATGTGTGAAGAACTTTCTTCCGATATTATGATGAAGACATTTTCACGTACCATGTCCAGAATTTTGAAAAAAATCACCTGGCATCCCAGCGATGCACAACCGCTTGCATTCTTGCTTGCATTTGTTTTGATGACATTTGTACCGTTCACCCCAAAGTATATAGAAATAGCCTCCAGGTATGCTACATTACTCAATGCATTATTGTGAGTTCTGATATTCAATGTTAGCGTTTATTATATTTAATGAAAATTTTACAACGAAACATATAAATATGACAATTATATTGCAAGTGGTTTGTGTGGTGGTTGTCTCGTTTCAAATACACTGGGTTTAGCAGTAAAACATATGCCTTCTATATTTGTTTATAGCTTGCGTAATGAAACACAGCATACCTGAAAATTTTATATGCGTTTCTCTCAAACGATCAATTTGTGTGGCCAACTAGCCCCTCTATATTGGCGATCTAACGTACAAATCTACACCTAGGCAGCGCTGCGGTGAAAGTGATGATGGTTTTAAATTTTGCCATGTGAGCTTATGGAAGGTTTGTAGTTCTTTCCACAAATTACAATGTTATAATCATAAAAGAATACTTGATTGCGATGGGTTTGTAAGAAATTTAATTCTGCGCAATTTTATATATAACATGTTATTTATTTACCTCTTTCAGTAGTGAAAACTATAAAAATGTTGACAATGGTTGAATTAAAGGAGAAAATTCGAGAGCACAATCAAACACAAGTAGAAAAATGCACGATTCCTGCATGTGAGAACTACCTTGGAAAGCCCGGAAGTAAAATATACGTGATTTGTTTTTTGAGTTTTAGGTTACATTGGCATCATTTTCTTAGTTCAAAAACAAAATCCAGATGTCTCACCGATCGTTTACGTTTTGCGTTAGATCGCCAATATGAAAAAGAATATTCATGAAAATTCAACAAAAATTATTTTAAAAGCGATTTCCATTAACACTCAAACCTAATACGTACAATAAAGCTTTGTTTTACGTTTGAGCCGATTTTTTCATGGGTATTAACCAGTTTTAGAACACATTTTATAATGCGCAAACCGTGAATGATGTTTGGCGAAATCGGAACCATGTCCGTATTTTTTTAACCTACTTAATAAAAAGTTTTTCCGATTTGCTTATTTTTTTGTATCAGCAATTCGCTATTTTTCATCCATAGATCGCTAATTTTTTGGACGCTCAGATTCCAAGATATCGTCACTGACCAACTTACCCATATGACCAACTAGCCCCGCCCTACCCAATCAGTAAAATTATTAAAGGCTAAGAATGATAGCCACAAAGTACATGTAGATGGTAAATTTTGTACTGCGACCATACATATGCTTGAGCAGCTGGCTTCGATTCTGGGACCGAATGAGTTGTGTTTCCTGGGCCAAATGCTATAAATGCTCCAGGATGCAGTGCTTTCAATCGAGTTGAACGTCGAATGGCTCATCTTTCCCGCGAGTTAGCAGGTTTAAGACTTCCTCATGATCGTTACGGATCTCACTTGGATGAAAAACTCAAAACAAGAGACCCGGAACTAAAAGCGAAATATTTTGAGTATGCAGGGGAATCGTTAGCTGATGTGCGGAACAACCTAGCGATCGATGGATATCCTGTTAAAGCAGAATATATTGAGCCCAACAACTCCCAAATCGATGAAGCGGAATTAATAGGATATACAGCCGCGTGGTTTGCTCGTCACGTAAGGACATCCCAGTACTTTTTGCAAGTAGTGAAATGTAACGACAGGAACTGCTGTGATGAACCAAGGAGTAGTTACTTTTATATTAACCAACATCAATTTATCCCAGCTCCCAGCTGTTCCTCTCGACCAAACACCAGACGGTTGAAAAGCACCAATCCCAACAGATGTGAACATGAATATCCCTTCTCTGTTTGTTTGGAACTCTATGAACTTGTCGGAAGTTCTTCCGAAGTCACTACTTGCATATAAGGAACGTCCGTATGACACTTATTGTCCATCTCAGCAGGTAGTTTTAAAAACCAGGATTTGTGAAATATGCTCCAACTATTTCGCGTCACACGAAATTATTGCGACAAATTCTACAGGGCATAACATTTTGACGTAGGACTACGTCTTTCATTTATATACCGGGGTGTAAAATCAAAGTTTCGAAAACTAAAGCGTTACGCCGAAGACCGAGATTTTGAGTGTTAATAGCTCCTAAACAACTGAACGAAATGGTATGATAAATACTTCATTCGAAAGATAAAATGTCTACGCGTTCTATACTTGTTACTTTCTGATCCAAAAACTTGTTTCAATAGTCTTAAATTTGCTTTCAAAATAGGCTATTGAAATCACCAATCGGTATATAAGCGAGCGCCGCTCGGAAATCCACTCAGTTCTAATTGAACAGCGATTGGAGCATGTTGTCGCTGTTGTGGTGAAGCTCTTTATTTATCATGAACGCGCGGATGAACGGTGTCACCAAGAGCCTGTTTGTGCACCTTAGGCCAGAAGGGAATCCATCAGGAGGAGAGTGATGCTACAAACGGTTCCCCGGGAAGAAGCAGCCGCTACACACACACACACATACACGCACGGAATTCTTTCCGTTTGGATCGAGAGAAAGATCCGGAAAATAATCTGCCAGTTCCTCTAGGAATTTAAAAATACATTCATGTGAAAGAGTTTATTTGAATGTTTTCTATCCATGTAATACTGTAACCAAATATGTTTCAATCAAGTGCTATTAACAGATGGTTATCGAGTTAGCATTAACCACTTGTGGGCTTCCAGTATCGAGGAAAATGTGGAAATATCTAATCATTACTGAAAATAATCTGCCAGTTCCTCTGGGAATTTAAAATTACATTCATATGAAAGAGTTTATTTTAATGTTTTCTATCCATGTAACACTGTGACCAAATACATTAGGTTTTGTGATTTTTCAATCAATCGCAATCAACAGGACAGCTTCTGAAGATTATTCTTCCCCATCAGTAGGATATTTCCGTATCCAATATTGGATGCATAAAACCTTGTGCCTCCAACGTAACGCTCTCGTTTTCGAAGTTCTCCAAATATTCATTCATTCAGAATGAATTCAGATTCAACTTCATACAAATGATCTCTAAACCAACGATAGTCCTACGTCACCCTTGCGGTTATACCATAGATATAACCCACTTCCTGTTTTTACCATTGGGTAAAAATCAACCAAATTTTGCACACTTTCTCATTGATGTGTATTGTCTACATGCTGTCAAACTCGAAGTCGTGTTTTTCGATTCAACGAAAATGGAGGTCAACCAACGCGAGTCGAGAGAACAAATTCTTTCCAAACACCTGGAATTTCCTGACCTGTCGCACCGGCAGTTGGGAAAAATGTTGAACATTCACCATTCAACCATCTCCAGAGTGTTGAAGCGGTCCCAGGAGCGGTTGACGTTGGACCACGGCAAAGGAGCTGGAAGAAAACCGGGACCGGAGAACAAAAAGACGGAGGGAAAGGTGAAGCGGATGATTAAAGCAAATCCCAACGTCTCAAGCCGTGATTTGGCTAAAAAGATCGGCATGTCGCAGAGCTACGTCCAGAATGCAAAGAAGAGAGCTGGACTACATACATACAAGGTACAGAACTTCCCAAACCGCTATGAGCGGCAACAATCGACGGCTAAAACTCGGGCACGGAAGCTCTATGAGAAGATGATGACAAAACATGGCTGCTGTGTGATGGACGACGAAACGTATATAAAAACCGATTTTAAGCAAAGTCCGCGGTTGGAGTTTTTCACCGGCAAGAGCAAGTTCGATGTGGACGACAAATTTAAGAAGGAGAAAATGTCGAAATTCGTCTCCAAATATCTCGTTTGGCAGGTCATCTGCTCTTGCGGACTGAGGAGTGAGCCTTTCGTGACAAAGGGCACAGTAAATGGCGAGATCTACAAATCTGAGTGCCTCGAGAAGCGCCTTTTGCCGTTCTTGCAGCAGCACGACGAAGCTCCGTTATTTTGGCCAGATTTTGCATCATGCCACTATTCTAAAAGTGTCCTGGAGTGGTATGAGGCCAATTCTGTCCATTTTGTTCCAGAGGACATGAACCCGCCAAACTATCCGGAGCTGCGTCCGGTGGAGCAGTACTGGGCAATAAGGAAGCGGGAACTTCGGATGAGCAAGAAGACAGTCAAAGACGAGAAGGACATGTTAAGAAAATGGAAAAAAAACCGAGAAACTGGTACCGGATTACACTGTAAAGACTTTGATGGAGGGCATCAAGCGAAAATGCGTTCAATTTTACACTCAAAGCTCCATCGATTAACTTTTCTAGTAGAAATATGTACAAAACTACCCTAAAATTTTGGTTTGATTCTAAACATTATAAAAAAATTGACATGATATTTTCGGTGTCGCAATAATTTCGTGTTCGCCCTTTAGTGCTCAAGGAACACCAATAGCTTCACAGGACCGGCCTACTTGGTAAACGTCAGTACCCGAAAAAGCTGAATCAAAACGAGAAAAGGAAGTATTAGTGGTAGAAAACAATGAATCCATTTGGACGGACGTAGACTCTGATACAGAATTACAATTTGTAGTAGATGATGATGATGATGATGATAGTACATTTCCAATAATTTCAGTCGAAGAGCACTTCATTCCGACCTGGGCGGATGTCTGATTTTATACACTGATATTTGAATTACACAATAAATATAACAAATAAATAAAACTGAAATATGAAAACTTTTCAAACGATTTTTAAAATGTGTAAAGATTATATTAGCGTTACGTAACTTAAGGGAGAGGGGTTTTTTTGCGTTACTTTTTATTACATAGGGGGGAGGGGGTCTAAAAATCGCATTTTTAGCGTAACGTAATTTGTGCACGACGCCTTATAGAATAACTATGTTCACGCAACAACCATCCTGCAACTTCTGCTATTGGAGAAACTCTGCTTGCAGCAAGAAAAAAATTCTAGGGGGTTGTATCCAAGACACGACCGCTTAGAACGTAGAATTTTTTTTTTTTTTTAAATTTGCAATTGTAATTTTCTTGCAAATTTGTTTGGTAGAATCATTTCGAGAAGCAACGATTCTTTCTTGCCTTTGCGAGAACAATGCGCTAATTGGTCATATGTCGCAATTTGTTCCTTTATATCAATGCACGTGAAATGTTAATATGCCATCAAGTAGAATTATAAAACGGTCGTCACTATGTGCACTTATTAATTGGTCGCCACTGGTGAAATCATTGAAACTTCTGTGAAATACTTGAATCACTTTATTGAAGTAAACATGCGTTGATGCTCCGCGCGACCATTCGCGTGGAGTGTAATTCTAACACTGACTTAATACTAGTTACAAAAGTCTTAAGCTAATTTTTCCAACAGTTTGTGTAGAGTTTCACTTCACAAGAGAAGGATAATTTGTATATTGTGAGTTTTAGGATGGATTTTGAATGGGATTCGAAATGAGATTTGAAATCATACTACACACGCATTACAATGAGTATTTAACGAGAGGCATCTTCCGTACATCGCTATTCAACAAGCATCAAACACACGTCTAATAGATGCACACAGTTGCAACGATAAAAATGAAACATCGCGAGAATGACCGTTTATGAAAAATCCGATCCGAGCCGATGTACATGAAATATTCGCTAGCGTTCACAACTCGAGGGGAAACATAAAATACAAAACGAGCGGAATAAGCGACCTTTGTTGTTTGGGGCGCAGAAAGATTCTGAGAATTTACCTCAGAGAAGATGCAATACTTATACGCTAGCGACAGCTTACTCACTATGCAAGGGTGGAGTTTACTTCACAAATAATCTCTTTTCGCTATCCCCCTTCCTTGTTTCTATTTTAGCGGCTGCACAAGTTGCCCGTTATTGACAGCTCTGTTTGGGAAGCACACAAATGGACAGAACAAATGTATGGGGAAATGGAAACGCTTCCAATTTTCATCAATTTAAACCATATACAGACTATGGGGTTGTAATTCTATAATGTATATAAATCTTAGAAAATTCCCGATTCGATTGGTATGCAAATCGTCAAAATTCGTTCGCAGCAAAAATAGTTATTAACGTTAACTTTATTTCAAAAAACGTGACCTGTTTTCTGATTTGACAACCTTAATGTAAGACGTAGTCCTACGTCAAAAGTTCGATGGGTTGTATCCGAGACACGCGACCGCTTAGGACGTAGGACTACGCAATCTTTTTTTTAATTAGTTGTTTTATCAGTATTGATATTATTTACGAATACGTTGGAATTTCATAAATAACTCTTTAGTAAAAAGTTCCGGGGACCCTGAAAAGGTTCAATGGCTCGCGTGGTTTTGTATGATCATCTCGAGAAGCAACGATTCTTTCTTGCCTTCGCGAGAACAATACACTAATTGGTCATATGTCGCAATTTGTTTCTTTATATCAATGCACGCATTGCACTGTGTATTTAACGAGAGGCATTTTCCGTACATCGCCATTCAACAAGTAATAAACACGCGTCTAACAGATGCACACAGTTGCAGCGATAAAAATGAAACATCGCGGAAATGACCGTTACTTAGAGGCGAATGAACTGCAAAGTTTAAAGCCTCTTAAAAACAAAGAAAGAAAGAAATGACCGTTTTTGAAAAATCGTTTCTCGACTCTCGGTCAAAACCGTCAACAAAGCTAGGAGCTTGTTGCAGAACCGATGCGCACGAGAGCAAATACGAATGACAATTAAAAGTATCAAAGGAGTGCTATTCACATGTACAGGAAATGAACAAGTTCTAAGTTTCGCGCAACGAAAACAAGCAGCACACTCAAAGCCAAACACTGATGGCTAGAAGCGACCTATAATCATTTACACTCTTCTCTTTTTTCGATGCACTTCAAATGAAATATTCGCTAGTTTTCACAGCTCGAAAGGGAAACATAAAACACAAAACGAGCAGAATAAACGACCTTTGTTGTTTCGAGCACAGAAAGATTTTGAGAATTTTCCTCAGAGGAGATGCAATACTTATACGCTAGCGACAGCTTACTTACTATGCAAGGGCGGAGTTTACTTCGCAAATATTCTCTTTTCGCTATCCCCTATCGTTGTTTCTATTCTAGCGGCTGAACAAGTTTCCCGTTATTGGCAGCTCTGTTCGGAAAAGCACACAAATGGACAGAACAAATGTATGGGGAAATGGGAATGCTTCCCATTTAAACCATATACAGACTATGGGATTGTAATGTATAGCATATCAAAATTCCCATTCGATTGGTATGCATATCCTTAAAATCCGTTCGCAGCAAAAATAGTCATCAACGTTAACTTTATTTTATAAAAAAGTGACCTGTTTTCTGATTTGGCACCCTTAATGTAAGACGTAGTGCTATGTCAAAAATACAGGTCTAATGTTTTGCGATAAAGAAAAAAATACAACTTTTCACGAAAATCTGAGAACCAATACGAGGTCTGTATTGGTTCTTCCGAAAATACGCGGGTTACGTATATTCGATTCTAGATTTTCTTGTGGCATTATGTTGGAGCCTCGTATCTCTCACTTATGCTGACAAGTACGGCTACTTTGAATGTTCAGTTAATTTTTGACAACTACTTTTCTTACACGTATTTATTTCATCTTCGATTTTTGCCTAATGCAAAAATGGATCAAAGAATCTGTATCAAATTTTATGTGAAAAACAAAATTGAATGCGCGAACACATTCCGAATGTTGATTGTGACATCTGGTGAACCTACCTTGGAGCGAAATAACGTTTATCGGAGTTCAAAAAAAATGTTCTCGGAGGGTCTAAAAGATGTAAACGACGCAAAGCGTGCCGGAAGCCCGAACACGTCAACAACTGAAATCGAATATAAGTAATCCGTGGGTATACAAAAATCGTGATACTTTTAGAACAGCTCTTGTGGATAGAGTGGTCCACTCTATCCCATTCCATTAAGCATTTCCATAGCCATAACCGATTTTGCTTCAGCACTACGAAGGGATTTCTCTAGAGATAGGCAATAGGCAAAAATCGAAGATGAACCAAAACACTTCTTATAAGCAGTTGTCAAAAATTGAACGTTCAAAATAGCCGTACTTGGGTACCAACATATGAGAGACATGAGTACCAACATAGCGCCACAAAAAAAAATCTAGAATCGAATATATTGGTTTAGCATGGAATGGCTGTATATATGTTTGAGATTATTGTGTAAGCAATTAGTTACATTACATATTGCAGGTTTATTTCATATGCTCACTTTTGTGATATCGGAAATAAAGAAATTATCTCAGTTAATGGAAGCTTAACCGTTGTTGGAGGAACTTTGATGAAGGCATACCACGCCGCAACCATTATTCCGTAACGTCTTGTAACAGTTGATTTGGCCACTTTTTACGATTCCCCTAACAATACGTGCGAGTATTTCGAAATTTCGCGATGTGTGAACAATATTTTATTCATTTTGCTTGGACGCCATTTTGATAACTGAAGAGCAGTTGTCTGAATCAAAACAGAGGTTTCATTCTACACACACACTAACAAGATTAGAGATGTTCAGTTTTTCCAACTGTACGATGAAAAAAAATGCATCAAGTTTTAGGCGACCAAATTTTCGTTAATTTCTCCGCTGTTATTCGTATTCGAGTTATAAACCAGCAAACTTTTGGTTCCAGTCCGAGTTCTGCCCTGCGATGTTTGAAAAATAAATGACAATCCCAAAGTTACCTCCAGTTCAAGTGTCTACCACCTCGTACTTCCCGTTCAGAATGAGTGCACCGATTCGACCAGCGCTCGACCGAGAATACCACTCAAACATCCGTGAGAAATTTATCGCAGCCAAGGTGAGTCGTTGCAACTGACGGTGAGCGCTCCTCGCTAACCACCCCGCAAATCACACTCGACCAAACTTGTGCAAGGCCCAGCGACAGTTGGCCAAACTTTCCGTATCACTGGTTTTAGTTTTGTTTAGCCATGGACAAGAGAGAAAAAAACGACAGTTTCACTTGTTCGAACCTATCACAAACCCATCGGCTTTGTGCCGATGGCTGCCATTTTGGTTTCCTCCCGTCATAAGTGGTTCAATCAATTCTCGAGCCCGAGGCCCAAATGGTACCCATGTGGGAAGGCACGAGGGTTCGTAAAAAGTTGCTCTTCTGCCGATGGACCGCACTCGCCTGACCGGTGTATTATTGTGATCGGAGAAAAGTTTTGATCTCTTTGCCCGAAAAGTTGTCCAGCCTTGGCGGGTTATACTCCGTGCGAAAGTTATAATGGTTTACCGGAAATAACAGGCTATTCCCGAACTTCTAGCAGCGGGGTCATCTCATGGTGAGAGAACACTCAAACTGCCATAAGTGGGACTCATGTGAAACCTATCAATTCCGATACTTTGACATTCCGATACGGATCTAGCTGAAGCCGGTGCCGGCAGCAATTGTCGAATCAATAATCCTCGAAAGGTTGAAACCGACAGTGAAACAAATTCCTCACAATCTCTTCATAAATTAGTAATCAATCTTATTTGCAAATAAATACACACTCATGGGCACAGGAATGGAAGATTGAAATCCCCACTGATAGGAACGAGGTACAAACGAAATAAAAAACATCCAAACGAAACGAAGGTAGAGAGCCACAGCAAATCCCAGACCTAAGTCGTGAATAAATGATGGCTCGAAAGCCAAAAGAAGCGCTTGTGTTTTTGCCCCCGTTATTGCGTCTGCTGGCTGAATAAAACGACGAACGGAGACCCTCGTGTTGATGTCCTATTTTTTATTGCAACTCATTTATGTCGTAAAGCTTTCTTCCCACCCCCACCTTCTCGTTACCATCTTTCGGAGATGCCATCAACCCACAGAAGTAAGAAACGAAATGCAAACAAATAAAATAGACAGTGGTATCTGGAGCGACGATTTGTATATTTCGTCCGTATTATTAATCAGCGAAATAGCGCATTATACGAGTGGAAAAATTGCAGACCTTTTCCGACTTACCTTCTCGGGTGGAAAACATCGTCGCCGAGAAGATTATTAATGAATGATGGGAGCCAAACCGCCGGGAAGGTCATGGAGCGCGTGTCCGACGATTTATCGGAGCGATTTATTATCTCAATTTTTGGCTGTCGTATTTGGGGCCAATTTTCGGAATAACATCAAGGCTGGAGACTTCCGAAGTCACTAGCGTCCATTAGTTCCCTGGTCCGTTCCGAAATCCGTACATCTCATCTGTTTCATCAATCGTTTATTGGTCCCATTTCGACCACTAACGATGTGTGTCACTCGTAAATTTTCGGACACAATTTTCTCTGAATAATATTTCCAGAATAACATTTATCGTCGTCGTCTCGAATACAACGACCTCCCATGAATGGGGCTATAAAAGGTCCAACTAACAGCGCCCAATTACGAATCATTTGGTCCCCTTCGAAACGAGGGGACCCAAGACATACACAGCCATAATTCATTAAACTGGACAATCAAAACAAAATGCACACATACACACACCCAAACCGGAATTCATTCATTCATTCATCCATCAAGCAATCACAGAAACGACGAAGTGGAACCACACGAAAAGAGAGTGAGGGAGTGGGTGGGAACGAAAACATTCAAAGGATGACCATCGGATAATCATGGCTGGGCGCTAGCCGATCGTTCATTGCGGCGTCAATCACCCCCACAGTGTACCCGCGGGAGTATTAGGGGACGGCCAAACGGGTTAAGTTATTTACACCACTCAAACGTCATCTGCATCGGCCCCGCAGGCAAGTGAGTGAGATGGCAACAATAGTTTGAGTAGTTAGGGCTGCTTTTGCGTTTGAAGCTACTGACAAGGGGTGACGCAAGCGAGTAAAGTGCTGAACTGCGACCAAGTGCAGCGACAACAAGACATTCACGCGCGGCCAAGGTGAAGTTTAATTGCAGCATCGAAGTTGGCGATGTTTCGCTTGGCTGAGGTGCCTTCAAACGTAGCATTTTTCGCAAAAAAAAAACTGCGGATGTTGAAAAAAAAGGTAAAAAGTAGAAGGGTCCGAGCAGAGAAGAGAAGTGGAACATGAGAGAAAAAGGGGCAACGATTTGTGGCAAGAAAATGTAAACAGTGAAAAAAATGACAGATGCTCTAAAAATTGAACATAATCTCATTGTGACAAGGTTTTTTTTGAAACCTTTTCTAAACGCTCTTCGAAAAATTCGGTTTTAACCGTGTAAATCTTTTCGCATCGTATAAATATTCCGCAATAAGCAGTACGCGATTCCCGATAACGTGTGTGCAATACCATACAGTGTAATCTGCGTGCCAAAATCATCATTAATTCTGATTTTCGGACTCTGTTTACATCGCCACAAGCGATAAACGGTGCCATTGTTGCTTTCTATTGAAGCAAAGCCTCTCCGAACAACACATATCCTTCAACGCTAGAATGGCTAAAAGGTGCGAAGCAAACCCTTGCTACACGACATCAGCTAGCAGCGGCAGCATCGCCTACTGGAAGTGTGACAAAATGTACCACCTCAAGTGCGCCGGCATTTCGGGCAACCAGCACAAAGTCATTCGTGATTGCTCCGGTGCTGAATGGTTATGCCAGCCGGGTGACGTCTTTAGAGAACCCCCATTGAACTGACAGGAGCCAACATATCGGGTATCCCACTGACATTTTCCCTTTGTTTTCATATGAATTGGGTATCCCACTGACAGTTCTGCTTGAGATTTTGCTAACGATCCTAGCATCAATCATAGCACCCGGCTGGGTTATGCGCACTTTGTATCAACACTAAAGAAAGTGCCAACCAACAACTTCCAGTGTTGAACTTAATCTACGATCGCCTCTCGTCCATCGTTCGGCTCATCGGAGCCCAAATAGATGTGACTCGCTCTTTGTGCCGCGCTTACGGCCGAAATTTACCACGCCCGAGCTGTTGTGGACACGCTCCCCAGGCTACTGCGCCAGAAAACTTACGAAACTTCGATGATGAGATCAATAATATGCCGTTCGAATTTAGCAAAGTTTTCAACTCATTCTTTGCTGACTACGATCACCCTGCGGAAGTTAACTTGAACAAAATGAACCGGACTAGCAGCTTGTCCTCATCACGTTTAACATCTTCCCGAATAGGAAAACGAATCAGAGTAGATGCGTCGGTGGATACATCTGATCTGGCAGTTTTATCAGGTAATGCTGAACATGGTATATGTCCAGCCACTAGGGTTGATGATACTGCACCTTGTAAGAGACTTTTCTCGCTCGGTTCCAGCCAACTTCGCTTCGAGCATGAATCACAGCGTAATTCCAATAAATGAAAACAACAACTGCTCAGTTCTGCCGATCATGTATATCGCGAATGAATCCTCGCCAATTAGTTTGCGCAATCCTGAAACTTCGTGTAACACGGACTATCCTCAGCTTCCCCCGCCTGTGCCAGCGACTTCTTCTACTGTCACAGGTAATATTTATACTAGTATATGCCCAGCCGCTGCTGGGGAAGATGCTACGCCTCTGTCAAATTCTCCATTGTCGTCAGATAACTCCAACATGAGGCATCCGCAAACTACAACGGTCGATCATCCCGCGTGCACTCTTGCTACTACATCTGTGTCATCAAGACCACATATCAGTGGTAATCAGCACTTAGTGGCTTCGACCAGCCTCGCTGCACCAGTGTCACCAACACGGAAGCTAGGGAAACAAGGGAAACCTACCGCACGAAAGCCCAATGACACCGAGGATCGCTATACCAGCAATGCCATAAATTGTTCACCTGTGCCAGCCACGTCATCAGTTCTCACAGGTAATTTACACTCCGGTATATGTCCAGCCAACGGAAACCCACAACCAGTACCAACACTCGTCATCCGAGATCCGGAACCAATTCACTAAACATCGCAACAAACATGCGTCTACCAACTAACGCAGGCAATGCTAGTAGTAGGTTAGTATGAGGTTCATGCCAACAGAAACAACAGAGAATATAACTCATTATTTTTCGAAGAGATGCAACTGTGACTCGTCAAATATTCGATGTCACAAGTTGTTACGTCAAAATCGAGAAGGGGAGCCGCCCTTATCATTTATTTCATTCAAAATAAGTGTTCCCGAGACAATCGTTAGTCTGATTTTATCCAATGATTTTTGGCCTGAAGGTGTGTCTATATCTCCATTTTCTAATCGGAAACCATCAGCAGAGGCAGTTCAGCTGCTGCCACCTGATGACCTACAACTTGAGTCAGTTGATCATCAAAGCAGTTCCCAAACAACACAAGCCGATTTTTTATACAAAGCTCCCTCACCCACTGTGACTCGAGCCACGACATAATTATATACTACCAAAATGTTGGCGGAATGAACACTTCGATCAACGAATATTATCTAGCATGTTCTGATGCGTCATATGATGTCTATGCTTTCACCGATACGAGGCTCAATAGTAATACGTTGTCGCAACAATTGTTCGGTTCCCCGTACACAGTATATCGTTCAGATCGATCCGTTGAAAATAGTACGAAGACCACTGGTGGCGGAGTTTTACTAGCCATAAATTCGAAATTCATATCACGAGAGTTGCTTCCTCCTGCCGGCTGCACTGTTGAGCAAATTTTGGTTGCCGTGTCGTTCTATAGCCACACCACTTATATTGGCATTGCATACATACCTCCAGATCGCATAAACGACTCAACTGTAATAGATTCGCACATCTCCTCGCTCAATTGGATAACAAATCGAATGTCACTGACTGACAGCATTCTTTTACTTGGTGATTTCAATTTGTCCGGTATTAGGTGGACTCAGAGTACAAGTAAACACTTGTATCCATATTCTTCACGCTCATCTATGAACTGTTTAACCGAACGTTTACTAGACAGTTCTAGTGTTGCCGGTTTGTGTCAAATGAACGAAATCCTCAACGATAATAATCGTATGCTCGACCTATGTTTCACCAATTCAGCAATGGTTCACAACACAACGGTGATCAAAGCTCCTTCCGCTTTAGTTAAAATATGTCGTCATCATCCTCCGCTTCTTGTTTCGTTGCTCGAAACGTCACCACTCGTCTTTATTGAAACCATCGAATCTACTTACTACAATTATCGTAAAGCGAATTTTTCATCAATGAATCGTTTCTTCACAAGTATCAACTGGGACGACATTCTGATTGACAGCGATATAGAGGTAGCCACGCAGTCTTTATCTAA
The DNA here is from genome assembly GCF_029784135.1 of Toxorhynchites rutilus septentrionalis. Lineage (NCBI taxonomy): Eukaryota > Metazoa > Arthropoda > Insecta > Diptera > Culicidae > Toxorhynchites > Toxorhynchites rutilus. The sequence goes on from NC_073745.1 coordinate 33,469,800, forward strand.
TGTTATCCTCTATGCGATTGATCGATTTGTCCCCAAGAAAACAGCCTGCTACTCCCGTTATCCGCCATGGTCTAATCATCTTTTGAAACTTTTGAAGAGGGAAAAACGTTCTACTTTGAGAAATTTTTCCTACTCCGTTTTGCTTTTTGGAAAGCCCGTTACTCAGAAATCAACAAAGACTATAAACAATTGAACAGAGCGCTATTTGGAGCTCATCTGGACCGTATTCAGAGTAATCTGAAAAAGAACCCACAAGAATTTTTGGAGATTTGTTGATGTACAGAGGAAGGAGTCACGACTACCAACCATAATGACACGCAACAATGTGGATGCTTCAAACAAAATAAGCATATGTGAGCTATTTCGAGAACAATTCAGTAGCGTTTTCGTTAGCGAAAGACTTAACAATGAGCAAATTTATGAAGCCGCCAGTAGTGTACCTTGCCTACCTGCTATCTGTATTAATCCTGCTATAAGTTCCAGCAAAGTACAACTTGCGTGTTTGGATCTTAAGAGATCTTCGAATCCTGGACCAGGTGGCATCCCTTCTATCGTATTGAAAAAGTGTTCAAGCATACTCTCTTCACCGCTAAGTCTATTGTTCAGTCGCTCACTACGCTGTGGAGTTTTCCCGAAGGCATGGAATAATTCATTCGTTTACCCCGTTTTTAAAAAAGGCAGCAAAAAGGACGTCAAAAATTATAGAGGTATCGCTTGCCTTTGTTCTATCTCCAAACTATTTGAGATAATAGTTTTGGATTTCATTTCACACGCCTGCAGTAGTTACATCTCCGACCAACAACACGGTTCATGCCCAGAAGGTCTACTTCTACAAATCGGGTGTTGTACACATCGTTCATCGCCCGCTCTCTGCAGTCTCGTAACTAGATCGATGCTGTTTATACAGATTTTTCGGCCGCGTTCGACAAAATCAATCACGATATCGTTGTCGCCAAACTCCAGCGTCTAGGCTTCCATAGTTTTCTTTGGAACTGGTTACACTTATATCTGACTGATCATGTAAGGTCAGTGAAAATCGTGAAAATCGGTGTCCCAAACTTGCATATGCGGATGATTTTAAATTGTTCTACACTGTGAATAGTGTCGATGATGCGACCTTCCTACAGCAACAACTCGATATTTTCTCTGATTGGTGCGAAACCAATAGAATGGTTTTAAATCCAGCAAAGCGTTCAGTCATATCGTTCACGCGGAAACGATCGCCTGTAACATTTTCGTATAAAATACGCAATATCTCTTTGAAACGTGTTGTAACTATCAAGGATCTTGGTATCGTCTTAGACTCAAAGCTAACGTTCAGCGACCATATCTCATACATCACCACCAAGGCATCTAGGATGTTAGGTTTCATTTTTCGCATCACAAAGCAATTCAAAGACCCACATTGTATCAAAGCTCTTTATTGTGCTTTAGTGCGCTCTCACCTTGAATATGCGTGCATAGTATGGTCTCCCTACTACCAAAATAGTGTCCAGCGAATTGGGGTGATCCAGCGGAAATTCGTCCGTTTCGCCCTACGCAACTTGCCCTGGAGCGATCCTTCGAACTTACCCAGCTATGAGAATCGTTGTAAATTGATCGGACTTGATTTGTTGAGCTTACGTAGAGATGTGGCGAAGGCAACTTTTATATCCGATCTAATTTCCTCGAAAATCGATTGTGCTGATCTTCTTCAGTCGATCGATTTTAATATACGCCCTCGTATCCTGCGTTCACATACATTTCTCTGTCTTCCTCACTCTCGCACAAACTACGGTTACAACGAACCCGTATCGAGTATGTCTCGTATATTTAACCGTTGTTACTTATCTTATAACTTTCGCTTATCTCGCGCCAGTTTAAGAAAGGCATTTTTGACCGCTCTTTCCAGTTAGGCATAGTTTTGAGTAGATTAAGTATTTTAAGTTATTAATTTATTAGGTATCATTAGGGCACTCATGTTCAGGCCTGTTGATAGTAATGAATAAACAAATAAACAAATAATGTTAAGATGTCTGTAAAACGGTGAGAGACGTCATATATAAGGTGGGAGGTTCGTATATAATGTTATTAATGTTAGCATCATCATGATAAACACGGCGAATGGGATAGAAATTACGAACTGAAAATTGAATAAAATATATATATAAATATATATACTAGCTGACCCGGCAAACGTTATTCTGCCATAGAAATTACTTCTAGTGAATATTTTGACTGTTGAATAAAAAATTACTAATGTATTGCAATACATGTGTGTTCAAATGTTTCAACGATCTATAAAATTAATTGATTATGATCGATGAAGGATAGATTCGTGGATATCGAGCAGATACGTGAAGATTTGACCGTGTATTGCATTGGACCGTGGGAACTTCCCGAACCTGAGTGTGATGTGGAGATCCGGATCGATCGGATCTCAGGATTCGTCTTTTGCATTCAGAAATCTGATCATTCGTGCTATGAAATGTAGCAACCTTGCCTCGGTGCAAAATAAACTTCAAAATAAGTAATCCGTATTCGTGGAGCAATTTAATCTGTATCAGATTAGCAGACACGAAAATAATTTTAAATTGCTTAAATTTGGATGAACATCATTACTCGATGTTGTTTAAATACTTAGAAAACAGTCCGAACTTAACGATTCTTCTATAAATCTTGTATACATCCAGCAACATGTTGGACGAAATACGTGTAATTTTGTAATAGAGCCCATTAAAGACTGCATTTCTTTTGTTTGAACACACGTGCTGTCGTTTGAACAAAGGCTGTGTAGGTGTTACTCATGATAGCGCCTCGCTATCATTCCTCGAACCGCTTCTATTGATTGTTTCATAGGAATCGCAGTCGTTCGCTCTCTACCTTTGCGAATATGTTGACCATGGATTATTGACACAGCTCAAGACATCCTAGAATGACGTTGTCCTGACTGCGCCAATTCATCAAACGACACACATAAGAATCCATCGAGGGCACTCTTTTGTTTGTTTCGTCTCCTCCAACCACATAATATTAAAATATTAATGAGTAATGATGTTCCTAATAATAAAAGTAACTGTGGCGCATTGGATCTACACACGTGCTCTTCAATCGGGTTTTGTCAGGATTGACGACAATAGCGTGACTGTTATTTTGCATTCCGAGCATGGGTGTGATTAGAATAATTTCAATAATTCATTGTGCTCATCCAAAAAGACTTCCAGCTCGCCGGCGATATTCCTAGTTTTAGTCGAATTGAGGTTACTTGCGTACGTGTAGGGTGAAATTCGACGAAGAGGACGAAGTGCCATCTGGCATTAAACAACGTAAATAAATTCGTCCTGTTTAAAAAACGAACGATGAATCAATTTTTTTTTTGTCCCATTTATTTATTTCAGGCTCATTGGCATTTTAGCTGTAACAGAGCCGAATTTTAATCGTGTACATGTCACATATTTATCATATCTATAATTAGCACATTACACAGTTGCCATTTTTCGGCGTTTAGAGTATTCCCTTCTATACCATTCCATATGGTACACACATTTACACAGTAGCAGCCATTTAGGCGTAAGAGTTTTCTATCTGTTCTTCCATTAATCAGTTAGACCGGACAGCGGAGACAGTTGATTGATCATTGTTGAGTTATTTATAGAACAGCAGCCCGATGTGTCTTGCAGAGCAGAGCAGTTGTATGGATGAATCGATCATATATCGACCGTGGATCGATCTCCATCGCTGATGATTGTTGCGTGGACGTAGTTATTCTGTAAAAACACAAAGATGGTCAAATGAGGGCCCTGAGTTTCGAACTCACGATCGATCGCTTACTAAGCGAACGCGCAACCAATGTGGCTACGGAGCCCCCCTAATCAATTATTTGGTATCGTTTATATAAAAATAAATATATCACGATAAAAAAGGAGATGAGAGTGAAAATTGGTTATATATGGTTATAAATTTTTTTTTCAAGCCAAATTTATGCAAAAAAAAAATACGAAAACAATGTTATTCAGATTGTTTTCTGCATGGGACCACCCTAATCGGTATCAAATATAGAGTAATAGGTATCCTAGCGGTATCATATATAGTTTACGACCTATTCTCATGCCTACCAAGTTTTTTGAGTATAATATCATTAAAATCGGTCGGGCCGTTTCGGAGGAGTTTGACCACGAACATCGTGACACGAGAATTTTATATATGTATATATATATATGTAGGGTGGGCCATTTAAAGTGGAAGCATCTGGCAACCCCATAACTTTTGACAGAGATGTCAGATTAACAAATGTCATACCGCGTTGGAAGCGTCATTTCAGTACAATTTTTAACCATGGAACAATACACACTTAAACAACGCGCTGAAATTGTTCAGCTGTACATTCAAAATAACTTCTCAATTGTGTTAACTAAACGTGCGGGGAAAAATAAAAATAAAGTTAAAACATCGCCTGGAGACAACACTATACGTCGAGTATATGCCAAATTTATATCGTCTGGTAGTGTTGGTAATGCCAGTCATCTGTTCAGACAACGACCAAGACGTTTCGACGAGAATATTGATGCCGTTCGAGCCAGTGTTGCAGAGACTCCATCGACATCAGGTCGCCATCGTTCGCAAGAGTTAGGCATCTTTTTATTGCCATTTGTTCGTGAAAATGAATTGGACAATTACTGGTTCCAACAGGACGGCGCTACATGCCATACAGCGGCTGCCACGACCAAATTATTGCGCGAAATGTTCCCCGGAAGATTAATATCGAAAAACGGCGATTATGACTGGCCACCGAGATCACCTGATTTGACGCCTCCTGACTTTTTTTTATGGGAATATTTAAAATCCAAGGTATACACTGGTAAACCAAGGACCCTGGCTGCGCTGAAAGACAATATCCGACAAGAAATTGCTGCCATATCGGCCGAAACATTGGGCAAAGTGATGGAAAATGCCGAAAAAAGGGCACATTTTGCGGTCAAGGCCAGAGGCGGTCATTTACGAGATATCATAATCAAAAAGTAGTTAGAACAAATCTCCTTGGACCAAAATAAATGAATTTCAAAAATTTTTTTTTAAATTCCACTTCTTTACTTTGCTATTGCAAAAACAAATCCTTCCACTTTAAATGGCCCATAGGTAATGTATGTACGCTTAAAAAACAACAGAAAAATATGATTGCTCAATAAATTCAATTTTTTTCAGTCTCGAACAAACCCCGTAAAAAGTCATTTTTATTTTTTAAAATACCCTCTGTTGGTATTGTATCTAGAATTCACAAGGTAATAAAACGTTAACATCAATTAGTTTCTAGAAATCATCTTTTTAGTTGCTGGAGAAATTAACACCAAACTATATTTTTTAGTCTTATATATATTCCATGCCAAACCGATATAATGGTTTTCAGATTTTCGTGTAAATTGGTAGTTCTGTTCCTTATCGTAAAATATTAGATCCCATTCCATTTTAGGGTGGTTCGAAAAGTCTAGTTTTTCCCCCTTTTTTCCTAATTTTTTTTTATTCATATCTTTTGAACTACTAAACCGATTCAGATGATCGACATATCAAATTGGCCAGTTAGCTAGTCTTTTTTTGAAAAAATTCTACACTTGCAAAAAAAATAATTTTCTTTTCTTAATTATTGACCGTTTTTGTTCTTTATAGTTCTCATTGTCCAAGGGCGCTTTATTTATTTATATTTTTTCTCGCAAGTTTTTTAGATGACATATTCAAAAATGTGTTCTTCTTCGTTTTTAAATTATTATTTTTAAAATTTACATTTTCCCGCTTTTTTCCAAAAATTACGTTTTTTAAAAATTCATAACTTTTGATCTACTGAACCGATTCAGATAATCGACATAGTTAATTGAAGTCAATCATTTCACATTTGCAAAAAAAAGGGGAATTCTATTCGCATATATGTAGTCTGGTCGAATAGGATGATCGAAGGAAGCTTAAAAACATGTTAACTTTGAAAAAGCATAGCTCAGGAACGTAAAAGAACACATCTCTGATTTTCTGATATGTTAAGCAAAAAATCCTCAGATTTCAAGAAAAAATATAAAAAATATAGCGCCCTTGATCCCGAAACCATGTAAACTATAAAAAACAAATACAATTATTAATCACGAAAACAAAATACATTTTTTTCGCAAGCGCAATATTTTTCCAAAAAATTCTAGCTGATTGGCTTTAATTTGATATATCGATCATCTTGGTTAACATTATAACTCAGAAAAGAAAAAAGAATACATCTGATTTAAGTAAAAAATGTAAATGTATAAGAAATCCTTAGTTTTCAAGAAAAAATATAGAAAATTGGAGCGTCGTTGGTCCCGAAACTATGTAAACTATATAAAAATGGATACAATCAATAATTACGAAAACAAAATTCAAATTCGTTGCAAGTTTGGTATTTTTCCAAAAAAGACTAGCTAATTAACTTCAATTTGATGTCGATCATCTGGATCGGCTTAGTGGTTCAAAAGTTATGAGTTTTTGATAGAAGTCAGAAGTCAAAAACTTTCATTGCAAAAATTTTTTGCAAGAATTTCGAACGTACTCAATGTTATATCCTACATGATAGAGACCTGCATTAAGCATTATAGTTTAGACAACCAACTTTCTAACAAAATCCCTATCGAAATTTTAAGGATAATATGGTGTCGCCAAGTCATCTTCTTTCCTTTCATTCGGATAAGTGTTGCTATCGGCAAATGTAGAATAATTATTAATATATAACGACTCACCTTGTCCTTCACGAAAAGACAAGTAAGAACGGATTAGAAAACCAGACCGTGGAGTAGAGCAAAGCAGTTCACTTTGATTAACGGCACAGTTACTAACTGTTCACCTAAGTAAACCAGTTCTTTTGAACCATTCTTTCGATCTTTCGGTCTGCTGTATCAATACTAGCATCAAGAATAGCATGGAATGTTAGCTTGAACCCAGTAAACGCAGACAGAAAACTATCCATGTCCTGTCGTTGATATCTTTAGATTAGATTGAACATTTTATAACTTGCGTGGATTTATTTTTTAATTATTGGGGTAAAACAGGTGCTTTTTCTTTAAAACTCGCAAATTGTATGTGAAACTATGTTTCCCATCCGACAATGCTGTGGGTAATGAATTTTTTCGTGCAATTTTTCTTATTTTCTATTGGAACTCAACCTAGTTTCCATCAAAGATCATGTTTGATAATAATCTCATCAAAGAAGAAATTCCGTAACGATATTTTTCTATTTTCACTAGAAATCCGGTAATGTTTATGCTAAAAAACTTACACGCAAAACACCAAACAATGGATTGGAAGCAACGAAAAACACTCTTTTGATTTGAATCATTGAAGATTCTTCGTTTACCAAATTAATAGTCACAGCTTCTCTCGATTTTTTTTCTAATAAACAGAAAGTATCTAGATATCACACATGAATTGAAGAAAGCTCGGAAATTTACAGCCCTGCTAAAAAATATAATTTAAATTCAATGATGAAACCAATCCTAATTTTAAATTTAAAATTGATCATACATTAACAAAATAAGCCGCAAGTTACATGCATTATGCTTATGGATGACAATATCGTTGTCTTTTTTCAGTTTTCTCCAAACGTTCCCGTTATATTCATCCGTTCCGTTCAGCGTAATCTGCTTTCCACATGTATTCAGTTTTTTTTTCAAAATATATATTTTTATTAATATATTGTATTCAGTTCAGCTGCACTTCATTCGTTCTCAATCGTTCGGGATCAGTTCGTATGGCGAACGATCGTTCGTGCACTACAGGGAAACTTCGATATAACGTACCCTCGTTATAACGTACATTTTACCTCGATATGGATTGTACACACATACACATGTACACACGTACACATTTCCAAAGTGTAGAGGAAATTTTTTTTCAATATTTTTTTTCTGATAGAACAATGAATCACCTGTATTGTGATGTTAAACAAGTTTTATACTTTCAATAAATCCCGAAATACAGCTGGTTTTGAGATTGCGGATTCTAAATGAAGCTTTAATCAACAGTACGAAGGAAAACATCATGAGAAAGGCTAGCTTCGTCTTCTGATTGAAGTTATTCATTAACTTTACTAAAACAGCAACACAATAATGTATCATAGACTACGTTTGTGAGTACTTTATTATGCTTCGATATAACGTACAATTCGATATAACGTACAATTTTGATAGTTAAATGTACGTTATATCGAAGTTTACCTGTATTTCTTTTTTGCAGTTCTTTCGTCCCATTCGCGAACTGTTTGCCCATCTCTACCATGGAGGCTATTTGGAGGCGAATGAACTGCAAAGTTTGAAGCCTCTTAAAAACAATGAAGTCAAGTTTATCATGGAGGCTAACGCCCGCATTGTATGCAAACACGTTGTTAGCGGCTCTTCCCAAACAGCGGCGAATAGAATCTAAAAAAATATAAGGGAAATGAGGTTAACACGTCAAGCCCCGTGTCGGTCCCTAGGAACTGACACTGAATTTTTCATCTTTTTCGCGCCGATCTCACCGGACCGACAGTAGACTTTTCTTTCGGAAAGTGTCGGTATTGGGAACGGCAACAACAAAGTTACAAAATGATATTTACAAAAGTCCCCCATCGATTCGCTGGAACCGACACGAGCCTGACGAAAAGTTCATTGTCGGTCCCCTATTTCGGTCGGGGCTTAACGTGATAAAATGAACAGGGTTGGTAAAATGAACCAGTGCTCAAATTTCGATAATTTAACTATAAACAAATTTATACTTCTTCATTATCCTACTCTTTGAACATTTGAAGCTGTTTGAGATATCTTGTTATGCAGGAAACTGTCAAATATAAAACATAATAAATAAAACAAAAATTTCTCTCAAGGTAGCCATTTTGATGTAATTTTGTGCGCATCGTATTTAAGGAATTTCTCGTGAAATTTAAATTATTCAACCTGATTTCTTCGACAAATCATCAGTTTGGACAACTGTTCACATATTCAATGAGAGATAAACAGATATTTTGTTTGGTTTAAGTGATTAATTCGCATTCGAAATTACTTTATTGTTTGGAGCAAAATGAGCCACCACTGGATAACGACTAACAATGTCATGTTTTCCAAAGCTGATCTACCTCATCAAATGTTGCTTTTCAAGGGGTTCCTTTTGTGGTTTTGACTTTTAAAAAATAAGCCACCTCGACCAAAACCAAACCTCAATATGTGAAGCGTTATGTGCTTCTTACTACTTTTTCGCACGTATGAGTAAATTCTAATTACTACTCTAGGTGAATGAGCTCAGCTTCATTCATACATGTACCTACTATTTCAATAATGATTTAAACAAATTTAGATAAGGAACAACGCATAAATCTATCCCATTTAGCATGATATATGTAATTATTCATTTTACCACCACCATGTGATTATTTTAACCGCACGATCAAAAAATGCTCGATTTTAAGTCTTATTTTCTTTTAATGAAAAATGTACTATTTTTATGTTTTATAATAAAAACCGTTTGATATCTTGAGTAACAGTTAGTTAAGCTATAATATTCTCCGAAGAACGGAAATTTTAGCAGTATGTGGACGCAGTAAAAGGGCATATTTCTGAGGGTGTTCATTTTAACCGCTTTTCCCCTACATACTTTATTCGAAAGTTGTTTACTTGTTTAACTATTTTCACTATTTGTGTTTTAATAAAAAAAACAAATTCCCCGTTGTAGTACAACATATATCACAATAACGATTTTGCGCAATATGCAATATTTTTCGTTACGTTTTTCTTAGAGAATCGACCCTTTTCGGGATACGAGATGAAACATATGGTTTTGGGTGCCAATAAAAATAGTTTTCTCGATTTTTCATTCGTAACTTGCTTGAGGTTTCAATTTGAAGCCATTTAGGATAAAAACAAAGTTTTTGAAAACCCCGATTACCTCCTTGGGTGGTTTTTCGATTTTCAAAAAAAAAAACTCAAACTTTGACCGCTTTGCGCCACTCTCCCTTGAGTTCTAGTGAACTGATATTTTACATAGGGTGTTTTTTCTAGGTGGTTTTTTATGGGGTACCTTTTTGGAATTTGGAAAAAATGACCATTTTCATCGGCACCCTAATGTGCGTCTTAAGGTCGTACCAACATAAGAAATAAAATAAACCGGTTCCCGCATGCACGGTACGTTTAAATAATAAATTCTGGTACTCTCTGATCATAGTGTAGAAATGTGGTCCTACGTCAAAAAAGTCACAGGAGGGTCCGAATCATGACCGCATAGTTGGCATAGTGCGTCAATCGAAACAAATGAAAGTGGGAAGGGGTAAGAGCTGGGCTATATGGAGAGTGAACCAGAATTTCACATCCGCTATTTTCCAAATATGGTTTAACTCGAACAGCAACATGAGGCCGAGCGTTGTCATGATGGAATATTGTCATCTCGTATCTGGTCACTTAATATGGACGTTTTTCGGCAATAACACCCTTTCGACGCTTTCAATTGCTGCCCATAGAAGTCTCCATTGATCGTTTGACCAGGTTTTAGCAAAGGTTGAAGTGATTTGTCATTCGCTATCCAACTCTTGACGAGTAAAGTTCAGTTTCGTTATTGTGCGTTGCCACTTTTACTATTGTGCGATTGGTATAGTGTACGAGTGAAGGTAATTGCTGTCCGCTTTCGAATTGACCTTTTGTGAAGTGGAACAAAGGAAGCAGCGCTCTTGCAGCTTGCAGCCCTTGGCGGCTGCTGAACATTGGCATAACGGGATCGCCATCGTGTGGCTGTCGTTAACGGGAATTATCATCACGTGACCGTGTGAGCTATTCTTGCGCTATTGTGTTGATCCATAGCGCGTAGCCTCTGTCTCTCCCTGGTTAGGGCAGTAGAGCGCAGTATCGGAACAACTTTTATATTAAGGTACACATATTTAATATTAATATTATTGTTCAACTCATATGTTCATTGCTTAATATTATCATCATAATTTTTTGTTTGTTTGTTTTGTTATTTTTTTTTTTGAGATTATTGTTAAAATCAATAATAGATTAGAAATAAGACAAAAATTTTTGTAAAATGGAGAATAGTGGAGGATCTCCAGAGATGGAGATCTCCGATAATGAATCCCATTCAAGATCTGGGAAAAAACATAAACGAGTCCCTCAAAAAGAAGATAATTCTTCTGGGGACGAATCTGCTCATCCTTCCAAGCCCCCCTCTAAGAAAATAGCAAGCCTCCCTTCTGAACCCACTGTTACTTCGACTCCCCCTCTCCCACCATCGATTTCGCTTCCCCCTTCTGATGTTTCCGATCCAACCCAATCCTCGTCCTCGTCCTTGTCCTCGTCTTCTCCCTCTGTTGTCTCCGCTCCACGTGTCAGAGTTTATCCAGAAGATGCACCTGGAACTGGCCCTTGGGTTGTTTTCCTCCGGCCAAAACCAAAAGGAAAAAGCCTTAACGTGATTCAGATCATGAAAGATCTGGCCAGATACACTTCTGTATCTGAAATTCGCAGGGTTAGACCGAACAAATTGCGGGTTGTCGTGAATGAACGGAAACACGCAAACGAGATTGTTGCTGACCAACACTTCACTCTCGAATATAGAACATTTATACCCTCCCATAACGTAGAAATTGGGGGGGTGATAACTGAAACGGGTCTGACGAGCGAACAAATAAAAAAAGAAGGAAAAGGCAAGTTCAAGAAGCTTCCCTCAATGGAAGTAAAGATCTTGGACTGTCGCCAACTCGGGAAACTCTCCCATGATGGGGACCAAACTAAATTCACGCCGTCAGACTCGTTTCGAGTCACCTTTGCTGGTGCCGCCCTCCCTGACTACGTTATGGTGGACAAATTGAGACTACCTGTGCGACTCTTCGTGCCAAAGCCCATGACTTGCAACAAATGCAAGTCAGTTGGTCACACTTCGGATTATTGTGCCAACAAGGAAAGTCGGGTCTCTTACATGGGCCTCCCCCAGGGCTCATGTTTAACCCCCTTTTGTACAACTTCTATGTAAGCGACATCGACAATTGCCTTACACAAAATTGCAGCCTAAGACAACTTGCAGATGATGGAGTGGTGTCTGTCGTAGGATCAAACGAATCCGACCTGCAAGGACCCTTACAAGATACTTTGAACAATTTTTCAACCTGGGCCATTGGGCTAGGGATCGAATTCTCCACGGAGAAAACAGAGATGGTGGTTTTTTCTAGGAAGCATAGACCAGCAAAACCAAAGCTTCAACTTTTGGGTAAACCGATCACTCATGCTATGTCATTCAAGTATCTTGGGGTCTGGTTCGACTCCAAATGTACTTGGGGGGCCCATATTAGGTATCTGAGTAAAAAGTGTCAACAAAGAATAAACTTTCTCCGTACAATTACCGGCACCTGGTGGGGAGCCCATCCCGAAGATCTTATTATATTGTATCGAACAACTATTCTCTCAGTGATGGAGTATGGCAGTTTCTGTTTTCAATCAGCTGCCAAAACACACCTCATTAAACTCGAGCGAATTCAGTATCTTTGTCTCCGTATTGCGTTGGGATGTATGCCCTCAACTAAAAGATCGCTTCAATTTATTATCTCTTCGGTTCCTCATCCGGTGTAAGGTTATGAATCCATTGGTGATCGGAAATTTTGAGCAATTGATCGAGCAATTGATAACTGAAACGGGTCTGACGAGCGAACAAATAAAAAAAGAAGGAAAAGGCAAGTTCAAGAAGCTTCCCTCAATGGAAGTAAAGATCTTGGACTGTCGCCAACTCGGGAAACTCTCCCATGATGGGGACCACACTAAATTCACGCCGTCAGACTCGTTTCGAGTCACCTTTGCTGGTGCCGCCCTCCCTGACTACGTTATGGTGGACAAATTGAGACTACCTGTGCGACTCTTCGTGCCAAAGCCCATGACTTGCAACAAATGCAAGTCAGTTGGTCACACTTCGGATTATTGTGCCAACAAGGAGCGCTGTGCCACTTGCGGAGAGCAACATGAGGGGAAATCCTGCAGTGCGACTGAGCATAAGTGTCCATATTGCGGAGGATCCCCACACGCGCTCTCAGCTTGTGAAACTTACAAGAGTCGCAGGGAGAAACAGAATCGCTCTTTAAAGGAACGCTCGAAGCGCACTTTTGCGGATATTTTAAAGGGCGCTTCTCCACTGGCCCAACAGCAACAACAACCAATCTCAACACACAATATCTTCTCCACGTTGCCAGTTGATGAAATGGAAGCGGACACAGCTAGCGGGGGCACACCGTTTATTTTCAAAGGGAATCCCCGGCGCAAAAATGTGACCACTCCCAAAGTTCAAGAACAAGTCCCCCCGGTGATACCCCCAGTTAGCTTGCCTAAAAAACCGAATGCAGCGGACAAGCAAAATCAGGTTCCTCCTGGCTTCCGTGGGAATAGTTCACCTTCGAACGACCCAGCACTCGAGGGGACATAAAAAGCCCCAACTGTCCCTATTTTTCCGTCCAGTTCAACTTCCCAATCGGGATTTATAAAGTTGTCTGACCTTTTGGATCAAATCTTCAAGTGTTTTAATGTTTCCGACTCCATCAGAACCCTTGTCATCTCAATGCTTCCAGTATTAAAGACAATTTTACAGCAATTGATGCAAACATGGCCCCTCCTTGCAATGATTATCTCTCTTGATGTCTAATTTAGATAGAGAGGTCGGAGATATCACTGTTTTTCAGTGGAATTGTCGTAGTCTTATCCCTAAATTGGATACATTCAAATTTTTAATTCATAACTTCAATTGTGATGTTTTTGCTCTGTCCGAAACTTGGCTTTCTTCGCGAGATGATATCTCTTTCAATGATTTTAATATTATACGCTTGGACCGTGATGATAGATACGGAGGGGTGCTTTTGGGGATCAATAAGTGCCACTCATTTTTTCGAATTGACCTTCCACCTATTGGAGGGATCGAAGCTGTTGCTTGTCATGCAAACATCAGAGGCAAAGACCTCTGTATTGTCAGCTTGTATTGGCCTCCGAGAGCTGCGGTTAGCCGCAAACAACTTGATGACATGTGCTCACTCCTTCCTGAGCCACGATTGATCTTGGGAGACTTCAACTCTCACGGAACTGCCTGGGGGGAACAGTACGACGATAATCGTTCATCGTTGATATATGACCTTTGTAACAGCTTCAATATGACCGTTTTGAACACTGGGGAAACAACACGTGTACCTAAACCTCCTGCTAAACCAAGTGCTCTTGACCTCTCGCTTTGCTCGAATTCACTTTCGTTAGATTGCAAGTGGAATGTAATCCAGGACCCCAACGGTAGTGATCACTTGCCAATCAAAATTTCCATCACCATTGGGTCGAATTCTTCTGAATCTATAAACATGGCATATGACCTCACAAGACACATTGACTGGAAAAAATATGCGGACGCGGTTGCTCTAGCCATCAATTCCAGAGATGGTTTTCCCTCTATGGAGGAGTATAACTTCCTTTCTCGTTTGATCTATGACAGCGCGGTTCGCGCTCAAACGAAACCCATCCCAGGTTCCACTATTCGTCGAAGGCCTCCCAATCTATGGTGGGATAGCATATGTTCCAAGCTTTATGTAGAAAAATCGAATGCATTTAAAGCTTTTCGGAAACGTGGAACCCCTGAAAATTTTCAGACGTATTTGGACCTTGAAAATCAATTTAAAAACTTGATCAAAGGGAAAAAACGTGCTTATTGGCGAAATTTCGTGGGTGGTTTGTCACGAGAAACGTCAATGAAAAAATTATGGAAAGTGGCTCGAAACATGAGAAATCGCTCTTCAACGAATGAAAGCGAAGAATATTCACATCGATGGATTTTGAATTTTGCACGGAAGGTTTGTCCTGATTCCGCTCCTGTGCAAAAAATTGTTCGAGATATACCACAAGATAGGTGGGAACTTGATTCCGAGTTTTCGATGGTAGAATTCTCTCTTGCTCTCCTTTCATGTAACAATTCTGCTCCGGGATCGGATAGAATTAAGTTCAACTTGCTGAAAAATCTCCCTGATGTGGCGAAACATCGCTTGTTGAACTTATTCAATCGGTTTCTGGAGCATAATATTGTTCCAGATGATTGGAGACAAGTACGAGTTATAGCTATTCAAAAACCCGGAAAACCCGCGTCCGACTTCAATTCGTACCGCCCAATAGCAATGCTGTCTTGTATACAGAAATTGTTGGAGAAAATGATCTTGTTTCGCCTTGATCGATGGGTTGAAACGAATGGCCTACTCTCAGATACACAATATGGGTTCCGCAGGGGCAAGGGGACGAATGATTGTCTTGCGTTGCTTTCTTCAGAAATTCAAATGGCTTACGCCGAAAAAAAACAAATGGCTTCAGTATTCTTGGACATAAAGGGGGCCTTTGATTCTGTTTCAATAGAGGTTTTGTCAGACAAATTACACTCTCGGGATTTGCCGCCTCTATTGAATAATATGTTATATAACTTGCTTTGTGAGAAACATTTGAACTTTTCTCACGGAGATTCGGCAGTAAGTCGGGTCTCTTACATGGGCCTCCCCCAGGGCTCATGTTTAACCCCCTTTTGTACAACTTCTATGTAAGCGACATCGACAATTGCCTTACACAAAATTGCAGCCTAAGACAACTTGCAGATGATGGAGTGGTGTCTGTCGTAGGATCAAACGAATCCGACCTGCAAGGACCCTTACAAGATACTTTGAACAATTTTTCAACCTGGGCCATTGGGCTAGGGATCGAATTCTCCACGGAGAAAACAGAGATGGTGGTTTTTTCTAGGAAGCATAGACCAGCAAAACCAAAGCTTCAACTTTTGGGTAAACCGATCACTCATGCTATGTCATTCAAGTATCTTGGGGTCTGGTTCGACTCCAAATGTACTTGGGGGGCCCATATTAGGTATCTGAGTAAAAAATGTCAACAAAGAATAAACTTTCTCCGTACAATTACCGGCACCTGGTGGGGAGCCCATCCCGAAGATCTTATTATGTTGTATCGAACAACTATTCTCTCAGTGATGGAGTATGGCAGTTTCTGTTTTCAATCAGCTGCCAAAACACACCTCATTAAACTCGAGCGAATTCAGTATCTTTGTCTCCGTATTGCGTTGGGATGTATGCCCTCAACGCATACCATGAGCCTCGAGGTTTTGGCAGGCGTACTCCCACTAAAAGATCGCTTCAATTTATTATCTCTTCGGTTCCTCATCCGGTGTAAGGTTATGAATCCATTGGTGATCGGAAATTTTGAGCAATTGATCGAGCTAAATTTTCATTCTGGATTCATGAATTCATATCATGAATTCACCTCTATGCAGGTTGTTCCTTCTTCGTATATTCCCAACCGTGTTTGTTTTCCTGACTACATCAATTCCTCTGTACATTTCGATCTGTTCATGAAGGAGAAAATCCATGAAAATCCAGATTATCTTAGATTGGGGTTCGTTCCTACAATCTTCAATGCAAAGTATGGGCGTGTCAATTGTGATAATATGTACTTTACTGATGGGTCCTCTATGAATGAGTCCACAGGATTTGGAGTGTTCAACGTATTTTTTAGCACCTCACACAGTCTTCAGAATCCTTGCTCGGTATATATTGCTGAATTGGCAGCGATATACTGGGCGCTGGACAGCGTCGCCTCACGACCTGTTGAACACTATTACATTGTAACGGATAGTCTTAGCTCTGTCGAAACTATCCGTTCAGTGAGGCCGGAAAAGCACTCGCCGTACTTCCTTGAGAGAATACGAGAAATTTTGAGTGCTTTATCCAGACGCTGTTATGTCATTACCTTTGTCTGGGTCCCTTCACATTGCTCAATTCCGGGTAATGATAGGGCTGACTCATTGGCAAAGGTAGGTGCAATTGAAGGCGATATTTATCAGCGTCAAATCGCCTTCAATTTTATTCTTTAGTTCGCAAAAATACCATCGCTAACTGGCAACGCAAGTGGAATGAAGATGAATTGGGCCGGTGGTTTCACTCGATTATCCCTAAGGTTAGCCTCAAACCGTGGTTCAAAAGTCTAGACTTGAGTCGGGACTTTATCCGCACCTTCTCCCGACTCATGTCCAATCACTGTTCGTTAGATGCACTACTCTTTCGTTTCAATCTTGCCAGCAGCAATCTCTGCGTTTGTGGCCAAGGTTATCACGACATCGAGCACATTGTTTGGTCGTGCGAGGTGTATCTGGTCGCCAGATCGAATTTAGAAAACTCCCTTCGGGCCCGAGGAAGACAGCCCAATGTGCCGGTGAGAGATGTGTTGGCTCGGTTAGACCTTGATTACATGTCCCATATATATGTTTTCCTTAAAGCTATCGATCTTCGTGTGTGATTGTCCCTACATCCTTATACCCTCCTTTCCTTCCTTTGCGGGTAATTCGTCCCCTTGCTATAAATAGTAGAATAAGTTGAAATGTAAATAAACTATAGATATACGAATAGATTTAAGAATTGAGTGCTCATCAACATTGTTACAGTTTCCTTATATCCCATCCTTCTCCTAAAAATATGTCACCCTTCTAAACTCGAGTACACCGCGAGTAATCAGTTTTCCACCTTACTAACCATAGATGTAAGAAAATTGTTTCTATATATATATATAGTTTTAAAAATATATTTAAGAATTCGGCTCCTTTAAACTTAAGTAACTGAGCCTGTAAAAATAAACGAATTAAAAAAAAAAAAAATTTGTGAAATATATATGAAGGATAGTTCTGTCAAAAGACAAAAAGATGAAAAAAGACAAAAGATAATAGAATGTTATATTTGTGTTCTAAATTTATTTAACTTTTGATGTTTCTGTTATGTTTCAAGATCCACCGACGACGAAAAGCTCGTTCAAACCTGAAAACAGAGAGAAAAAAAAGAAATTATTAATAAAATTCAAACCAAGTAGGTGTAGTAGATTGAGAGAGTTGAAAAATATTAAGGAATCGTGGAAATAGAGAAATGGATACCGTAGAGCTACTGAACTACTTATGTTCAGTCATAAATATCAAATTGTATGAAAATTAATTTTTTAATCAATTCTATAAATGACAATTTGAGCTGCCACAAAATCACGGGCTTCTACAAATATTCAGTTCTTCCAATTCCTTCGGCTTTTTCGAGTGTGGTTTATCGTTGACATTAATGACATTATTTCAGAATAGACTATTCTTCGATTAAACTAACGATAAAACAAGGATTCTCAAAGTGATCGATATCGACCCCAAGGGGTTCTCCAGGGATCAACATAAACCAAAACTAATTTTGGGGGTTAACGAGGTCTAAAAATCGAACTTTATTTATTAACACAAATTCTTATTTGAAACATTAAAGACACTGCTTAAGTTGTGTTACGTGAATTAGTCATTCTTATTTTTATTTAGTAGAAATTATAATTGTTATTATTTTCAACACCTCAAATAGTAGATGTGCGTCCACAAGTTCGTAATAAATGAAAAATAGACAATGTAAGTAAAAAAAACTGAACAAGTTCGAGCAACTGATTTTTTCATTTTTTTATCTTCAACTTGTGATTTGATTTTTTTTTTTCAAAAATGAATTACATATTTATGTATTGTAAGTAATTTGTGTTGATAATTATTAATTACCCTTGATATTTTCTGAATTTTATGTCTATTTATTGATGAGAACATGATTTCAGATATTCTCATTTAACCAACCGCAAAGTTTTTTTAATTGGAAAGGTTTTTGCTTGAGTAAAAAAAAACTTGAGATATATTTTTATTAAAAATTTGGCTATAGGAGTTGAAGGAGTCACTTCATTCTAGAAAAGGAGTGCCTTTTCCAAAATACACTCGACAAAAAAATTAGAGAAAAAGAGTGCGAAGTCGGAAATTTTAAGTGATTTTTGACATGCTGTAACTTCGTGAACGCATACCGATGGAATATGCATCGTTTTGAAGCTACAACTTTTAGGTATAAGAATATTTTACGTACATATTTTTATCTTGATGTGTGTAGGTATAGTGGGCAACAATATCGGGAAGAAATAAGAAATCGATTTTTTTTTTGTTTTTTTCAAGAAAATTCTGGACAAACGCAATATTTTGCTAACCAACTCAACAGCAAATCCAATTAACCTTATCAACCAGCTTTTACTTGGTTCCAATAACGTTCCCGTAGAACCTTCCCACACAGAGATATTTCAGTTTTCATGAAAAATTGAACCTCTTTGTCTTTGATAATGATTTTTTGATTCAATAATCAACCATCGCACCGAAAATCGAAAGGCAGTTTTGAAAACTCCAATAAATTCTACATAAGGATAATTTGTTACTTCGATGAAAAAAAATTATTTTAATTTTTTGCATCGATTTCAAAAAAGTGCCAAAAAGAGGATTTTTATAGTGCTTTACAAAATCCACTGTAATTCTGCAAATATTGCAGTAAGTTCTAATGTTGGCAGGCAAATTTTTAGCCTAGTGTATTCCCTAAACATCTGTGAACGTTCCATATTAATACATTCAGTTGATTTTTCTAGCCGATTTTTCAAAATTTGGAAAAAATTAGAGAAGCATTTAATCGCAAATCGTATCAGAAGTACAAAATCCTACGTGACGCTCAGAACGAACGATTCGTAACTTTCGGTTTAATGAGTTTGTGGGTAAAGAGTGCGTGTATGTGTGGAAATGTTCATGTATATGTGTGAGTATCATTATTCTTTACAATATATGTACCTGTTTCCCACCAGTCTTTCGACGTAGGACGAAATCTTTCATTTCTGTACCGGGGTGTGAGTTCAAAATTTCGAAAACGAGAGCGTGACGCTTGGAGTGCAAGGTATTGAACGTTGACACCTCCTTGTCGCCTGAACGGAGTAGTATGAACAGGCTATTGAAATCACACAAATCTGTACATAAGCGGTTGCCAGCTCGGCAATCCATTTAGTATCTGTTTTGCTTTCGCATGGAGGGGTTATGAGGGAATGTTCGCTCGTAAATGCGCTTGAGCGAAGGAATATTTGCACATTCGGTTCCCGTGATACAAATTGCGCTCCCGTAGCGGTGTGGTTAACGTCAAACCTAACATGCTTGTCACTCAGAATACATTCAAGGCGTGAATGACACAAGTAATACTATGTTTAGACGGCCAGGTTCCTCTAGGAACGTTAGTGCCATTTAAGAAGAAGAAGAAGATACAATCGTATTCAAAAGCATAAGTTTCTGTTTTGCTTTCGCATGTAATGAAAATGTTCGCTTGTAAATGCCCCCGACCAAAGGAATATTCACATGCTTTTGCGCAATCGGCTAGGTGTTCCAGTGTTCCAATGGTATCCAAGAGCATCAGTTTCTATTTTGCTTCCCCGTGGAGTGGTTATGAAAAATATCGTGTGTCATTCTCACGGGAACAAAATAGAATTATGTATCAAACTTCATCAGTTGCATTTACGAAGCCAACTGTTCTTTTCTGGACTACCAACTCAACTCATCATATTCATCCACTCACATACCAACAAGGAAAGATTTCAGTAATCTTAAACAATATAAATTCATACATTCATTGAGAATTGATCCAGATGCAATTTCAAACAAATGATTACCGAGCCAACGATAGTCCTACGTCTGCCTTGCGGTTCTATTACAGATATAAGCCACTTCTAGTTTTTTGGTTTTGTATTCTACTCACGGGGATTGGTCTCATCGGTCTAAGGGACGATGAACTGGGTCTAGGCTCGTCCAGACCTCACCGCACTGTGACCTCCGAAACGTTCGACCATCTCACCCGTATACGTGTGAAGCAACGATAACGCTAGGGGATCGCTGACCACCTCCTCCATCATGTATTTCTCACGAGGAGGATGAATGTTACCCAGCGTTTACGGTTCTTAGAATCTGCAACTTGCCCAAATATACATGGTTGACGTAAGCGCCAACTGTGTTTTTCTCTTTTCAAAATAACAAATATCGAAAAACCCCTCCTGCCTGCTTTTGATCAGTTTATTCTATAAAAAATTTTCACAGTCTGCTAAAAACGAGAAAAGGGTGTTTTTCATTTTTCATTACTGAGTGGTCTTGGTGGTTATGTCAACCATGCATATTTGAGTCTTTCCTCCCTCAATTTTTCTCGCCCTTCACTCTAAAAAAGAACTTTTTTTTATTTTGATAGTTTTCATAATTTTTCTTAGGTCGATATGATTTTTTCGACGATCCGTGAGCTAGGACCGATTCGAGCCTTGCTCATCTTCCTTTCCGGCTCGAATTTTAATAAATCCCTCTATCCGCTTTCCCTTTCTTCCCTCTGCACCTTCAACCCTTTTTGTCGTCCTTTCGACCAAAGATTTCAAAGTTCATTGTAAGGATTAATTCTGTTGATTGTTAGGTTTCACAATGATTTTTTTTCGAATTTGCCTTACAGTGATAGGCATAAAAAAGCCCACCTTACTTATTTGAAAACTTTTCTAAATTCCATCAAAAACTACAACCGTTATTTCAAAGAATTGTATACTAACTATTACTCTTTCAAGTAATTAACGAGTTTTTCCATTTTTGTTGGATTTTGTTCACTTTCGTACATGGCTCCTTTAAAGTGTGCAAATATGTGATGACAAAAATAAAAGCCAGCCCACCCCAAAAAATATATTTAAATCATTCAAAACCTACGAGTAACCCCTCGATTCCACATGTTATGACAGCTAGGGCTGTGTCATATTGTTTACATCCTTTCAGTGAATCAGTTGACGTGATAAAAACAAAGTGTTGTTTACGTTGGCACATAAAAGTCGATTGTTGTTGTCTTTACAAAGAGTTTTCAACAAAATCAAAATGGGTGCAAAAAAATCAGCATACAAGTCCAAAATCTTGTTGTTCAGGATCATTTAGGGGAGGTGGGGGTAAAACGAACATTTTAAGCAGAACTTCAATTATATCTTCGGAAAATCATGTTTCCCAAAACTTTGATGCAGTTTCTTGCTATTCAATATACTGTCTCTCTACCTATTTGGTCAAATATTTTACAAAAAAGTGTTTTTCAATGCGTTTTATTTTTTTTATTTTTTTTTATTTTTTTTTTCGGTGCGAGTAAAATGGACATATAGTGGGTGTAATATGGACAGGTTTGTAATATATGAAGCGTAGAGGTCAATTGCGAGAGGAACAATTTTATTTAACCAAGGTCTGAACTCATCACGAATGTCCGTTGAATGATGGAAATATCGAAATAATCCACCTAGAAGTGATATCGTGCTTTTCAGCAGTATAAACGGACAGACCCTCGACTATTTTGCTTTGGTTCCAGTCAGCTCTAAACAGTCTACATTTGGCGATTTGATTTTCATTTATAGACGCAGGGCATTCCTTAGAAACAGAATAAACAGACTTTTCACAGTCCATCTCACTCCCACTGGCAACTGTCCCTTTTACCTCACCGGTACAATATTTTTCAATAATTTAAATTTTCCTCTCAAAAATGAATTCACTTTTCTCCACATACCCAATATCGCTTCTCTGTTAACTCACAAACCGAAATGTAACTATCAGCGAATTGAATTTTGATATTAAACCACTCAAAATGCTTAATATCGAAGCAGCTAAAATTACATCCACACGCGGAATCATTCACGATTTCCGGTTTTTTTCCCTTTTCCACTTTTGATCAGTATTCATTGCCATAGGGTTAAATATTATAGAATAACATGTAGAAGGTGTTCTCATTAACAGAAATTTGAAATTCAAAATGTAACTATACAAATAAACCACCTGTCCATATTACCCTCACTGTCCGTATTACCCGCGGTTCCCCTACAGCAAATTCCACAGCGGCAGATTGCAGAGAAGTTCGGAATAAACCGGGGAGCAGTCCGTGAAATTGTGCACAAGCACAAAGCTTACGGTTCGCTTGCTGACGGCCGCAGACTAGCTGAGCAGGGACTCAAGAGCAGATTCACAAAACAAAGTCCGTTTATCAGCAAGAGAAATAAACTGAAACGGTTGGACTTTGCCCGGAAACATGTTAACACATTGAGGACCGCACACGAGTTTTCTCGTGTTTCGCATTCCGTCTGTTACGGATGGATCACGAAATAACCCGAAATAACCGATGGCTCGCCTTCGTCTCATCCACATCGAAGGAAACGATCTCATTCGTGGAATCCGAACAAATGAACGTGCGGCCCTTAATGTGTTGCCAAACGCCAAGTCCTTTGGAAAAAAGTACCTTGGACTGGAGAATTGGAATTTCAGCTTTTCAACAAGAAGCGGCACGCAAAATTGAGGAAATGGTTATCTAATCCTGTTTTTAATACAACGTAAACAACACTTTGTTTATAATCGCTTCAATATCCATTGCTAACAAAACCGCATAGCTCTAATTGTCATAACATGAAGAAATGAGGGGTTACTCAAATGTTTAGACTGATTTAAATATTTTGTTTTTGGAGTGGGCTTTTATTTTTGTCAGCGCATATTTGCACACATTAAGGGGGTAGTACACTGAGAACATCATATTATATAAAGTATGCGATTTTCGTGATTTTTTTGAACGAGGAAAGAAATTACTATGATTGATCTGGTAGCACAGATATATTAGGTATATATTACTTAACAAACAAACAAAAATAGTGTCAATTGGACTGTCCCCTAAATAGCTGCAATCGGTTTGTTCAACCCCTCGCAGCCAGAAAACCTTGTAAAGTGGTGGGAGTTCTAGAAGTTTTACTAGTGTACCGATTTCAACCAATTTTTTTACGTGATCTTGGATACATTTCCTGTCATCATACGTAAGAATTTTCGAAATATTGATTTTTAACGAAATTGCGTTTTGTTCCAAAAATCGAGACAAAGATCGGATGGACCGTTTCGGAGGTAGAATTCCCACCAGTTTGCAAAACATGTTTTCGATAAAAACGCTTTTTCAATTTTGGATGCATTTATTTCGTTTATTTTACATCGTATCGAGGTCGTGATGAGGACATATTGCCGTCACAAGAACAACCAACGAAAATCTTCCACGGTACCGGTCAGTCCGTAAACAATACGCTTTTGAGATCAGGATCGAGAGCTGATGACAAATTTTGGGTGTATCTCTCCAAAATATCTCCAGATGTCAAGGAAGCAGATGTCCAACAACTAGTTAAGGAGCGCTTATCGACGGATGATGTTATTGCTAAGCCGCTAGTTCCAAAGGGTCGGCCATTGTCAACTTTGACCTTCGTCTCTTTCAAGATAGGCGTCAGTCAAGATCTGAAGGCCAAAGCTATGGACCCTTCTACGTGGCCCAGAGAAATCGAGTTCAGGGAATTCCTAGAGTATGGTACAAATGTACAACATTTTTGGAAGCCCCCGCAAGTCATCGACACGGGAACATCAGCAACGAACCAATCACAGCAACTCCCCATCCAGGGAGGGAGTCAGTAAACCACATCCCCCAACCAAGTTCTTCAACGCCTGATCTTGAACAACTTTGTCATCCAATACCTTCATCTAACGCAAATAATACACAGCTGACTGTCTACTATCAGAATGTTCGCGGATTAAGGACTAAGACCAATGACATGCTTCTCGCCTGTGACTTTGATGCAGTGGTACTTACAGAAACGTGGCTTCTGGAATATCAAGTGCTGAATTATCAAGTAACTACGTAGTGTATCGCTGT
Source organism: Toxorhynchites rutilus septentrionalis (assembly GCF_029784135.1). NCBI lineage: Eukaryota > Metazoa > Arthropoda > Insecta > Diptera > Culicidae > Toxorhynchites > Toxorhynchites rutilus. The sequence continues at coordinate 33,494,356 of NC_073745.1, forward strand.
GATCGTAATTCACTCAGCAGTCACTTGTCCCGTGGCGGTGGTGTCTTGATTGCAGTGAAATTTGAGCTTAACTGTAGTTCGGTGCATCTAGTAGACTGTGAGAGTTTGGAGCAAACAGCCGTGCGCATCATTCTACCCCGGTTCTCATTGTTCATCTGTAGCATCTACATCCGCCCGAACAGTCATGTGGATACCTACGCCCGTCACGTTGAATCCATCCATCAAATTCAACAAATGGCCAACCCTGATGATGTGATCGTAATCCTCGGTGACTATAATCTCCCGAATCTAGTGTGGACCTTCGACGATGATTTCAATTCATTTTTACCTCCTCACGCATCTACGGAGCAGGAACTAGCATTAGTAGAACCAACACTGTCGTCTGGGTTATATCAAATTAACGACCTACTGAACGCCAACGGTAAGCTTCTTGACTTGACATTTGTTAACAACCCTGACCGTGTAAGTCTTGTCGACTACCCATCGGCGCTCCTCAAAGTGGACGATGACCATAAGCCGCTGGCTTTAATTGTTAACTTTTGTTCCCGAATGGAAGATGACTCTTCTTCTCGCTCTGAGCTTGATTTTTCTCGCTGTGACTATTATACTGTAAATAACAAAATTGCTTCTTTGGATTGGGACCGCATACTTGACCATACATCAGTTGACAATGCCGTATCTACATTCTATGAACAATTGAACGAAATTATTAGAGAAACAGTTCCGTTGAAGGCCCAGCGTTCTAGGAATTTTAATCAACCCTGGTGGACTCCACAGCTTCGAAATCTCCGCAATAGGCTGCGAAAAGCGAGAAAACGATTTCTTCACGACAAAACTCCAATACGCAGAAGAGAACTACACGAGGCCGAAGAAAAGTACAAGAACTTGCAGCTTGAAAGCTTCCGCAAGTACATAAATGCTCTTCAAAGCACATTCAAACAAAATCCAACTTCTATCTGGAGTTTCGTACGGAACCGGAAGAACTTGACGCGGATACCGGACAAAATCGTTTATCAATCCAGCAACTCCGACTCACCACTTTCTTCTGCCAATCTCTTTGCCGAATTTTTCCAAAACATGTATGAAAGCAATTCATCTCAACCAACCCGCCAGTATATTGACAGTCTGCCATCTTACAATCTCCGTTTCCCAGTACTTGCGTTTGATGAAGATGTGGTGCATAAAGCACTCAGTTCAGTAGATGCAACAAAAGGACCCGGTCCGGATCTTATTCCCCCGGTCTTCATCAAGAACTGTGCAGCGATGCTCGCCAGACCAGTTTCTATGGTTTACAACCAATCTCTGCGCGAGGGTATTTTTCCCGAGACTTGGAAGCTTGCATCGATAACTCCAGTCCACAAGAAAGGCAGCTTTCACGATGTCGAAAACTATCGCCCGATATCGATTTTAAACTGCCTAGCAAAAGTGCTCGAGAGTCTAGTTCATGGTGCACTATGTCCGATTGTACAGCCTGTGATTTCAGAGTTCCAACACGGCTTCGTTAAAAAACGCGCAACCACCACGAACCTTATGGCATACACTCACATGCTAATCAACAAAATCGAGAAGCGGCAACAAGTTGATGCTGTTTACGTCGATTTCTCCAAAGCTTTTGACAAAGTACCCCACGACCTTGCTATTCTGACAATGGATCGACTTGGTTTACCATCCTGGATCATAAACCTGCTAACCTCATACTTATCATCCCGCAAAGCTTTTGTCAAGGTCCACGGTACTAGATCCAACGAATTTACGATTCCATCTGGTGTGCCACAAGGAAGCATTCTTGGTCCTCTGATTTTTGTATTATTCGTTAACGATCTGTGCGAAAGGTTATGTTCGGAGAAAATTTTATATGCGGATGATTTGAAAATTTACCGAGTAATACATTCAAATTTAGACTGCTGCATACTGCAAGCTGACATTGAGCGATTAACGGTTCGGTGCCAGGAAAATGGAATGCATGTAAACGCTGAAAAATGCAAGGCCATCACATTTACGCGCTCTCGCTCCCCTATTGTACACGGATACATGTTGAATCTCTCGCCACTGCAGAGAGTCAATAGAATCAAAGATCTGGGAGTTCTTCTTGACAGCAAGCTGCGTTTCCATGAGCACGTCTCGGTCACAATTTCAAGAGCAAATGCGATGGTTGGATTTTTGAGACGCAACACAGCTCATTTCGATGACGTCTACGCTCTGAAGTCGTTGTACTGTGCTTTTGTTCGCAGCGTCTTGGAATACGCAGTACAAGTATGGGCCCCATATCACGCTGTACATATCCAGCGCATCGAACGTGTTCAGAAACGCTTCGTAAGGTATGCTCTACGTGGCCTGCCCTGGAATGATCCAACCAACCTACCACCCTATGAACAGCGCTGTGCACTTATTGGAATGCAAACCCTGGAAAGCCGACGATTGATGCTACATTTTTATTTTCGATGTATTGACAGACAAAATTGACTGCTATCTACTTCGAAACGTTAGCCTACACGCACCATCCCGTCAGCTACGCCACCATCGAGTCCTGGCGATGCCTAATCACCGTACCATATATGGGCAAAATAATCCATTAGACGCTTGCTGCCGCGTCTTTAACGAGGTATCTGAACTGTTCGATTTTAATATTAGTAGGTTAATCTATAAGAATAGAATTAAGTCCCTATAAGCAGTCTGTACAACCATTAGGTCGAAGACGTTTGACGAAATAAATAAATAAATCTTCAGTCTGCATTCCCTGGATCATAAAACTGTCCTCCAACAATTAAAAGGTGACGGCGCCAGTGGTTGTGTGGTTAGCGTAACAGCCTCACAATCCGATCGGCCTGGGTTCAATCCCAGCTGGCGTCGTTGGGATTTTCTGAGGCGAAAAATCTCTGGTTACGTCTTCCTTCGGAGGGGAAGTAAAAGAAGTTGGCCCGGCTCATGAGTTGTTGAGTCTGATAGGTAGGAACAGGTGGAGTCGCCTCCCTGTTGTCGGTGATTGGCACTAAAGTGGCGGAAATAGGCCGACGAAAAATAAGCGAAGATAAAAAAAAAAAAAAAAATTAAAAGGTGTTCTTCCTGTCACTTTTTCGTTGCCAAATTGGATTTGCGGGCTTCTCTAGCTTCTGTTGATATCCGCACCTCTGCTCGTTCGATACGTTCCGGTCCAATTTCAAGCTTCAGTTCTTTCATTATCTCCAAAACGCCTTGACCATCATTGAAGTTACAGGTTGCTATATTTTCTGCAATTTCAAAAACTTTTGAGTTTTGGTTTCATGCATGCATGCATGCATGCAATTATACAGGAAAACCGTTCTCTGACGACTTTTGGTGCTTGCCAAGACAAAGATTTTGCGATGCAGAGCCTGTCAATATCTTGATCTTACTCGAAGTAATTGATGTTTTTCTCTTTTCTCTGTTTTTTTTTCTATAATGAAAATTGAGTAGGGTAAATGATCTTGGTTTGTCCAGTCGAAAATATGATCTGTGCGCTCCTGTGTCAAATCAGGCCTTCGAATGTTTGGAAACATATAAATGAAATTGCCTTTCACATCATTTATAGTAGTTTGATAGTATATTTTTTACGAAATCACATGTTTTAAAGGATTATAAAATACACCTTCTATTTGTGTCAATGCGCCCCTCACTCGAGCTAACTTTTAATCGATCACCAGATGATTATTTGGCACGTATTCAGACCTTTTCTGGATTACAACACTTATAAATATTGTAAACATCATGCTTGCTCACCATTTGTATCGGATTTACATAGCTAAACCATTAAATTAACGCATTTTGATGAACTCAATTCTTATCATGAGTTGTCCAATTCAATAATGTTGTTTTGTCCACATGATTTCTATGGCAACCGCTTGGCGCGCTGCAGTTTGTTTATGTTTGTTTATGGTGTGCTTCGCGCATAGCAGAAGTGGTCTTTCTGTGTTGATTGTGTTGAGGTGAACACTTCTAAAACGCCCAAGAAAAGGCAATATTCTGAAGAAAGCCTAAATTATGAATGAATCAATATGATGACAGTAAACTCAAGCAATGATAAATGCAACATCTAATTGTGAATTCGAATGTTTTCATTCAAAAATGGAGATTTCTAAAACCGGTCAAACCATGATCATAATTCTTCTTTAAGGAAAATCGTTAAAAAACATAAAAATTTGAATAATTTCAACACCATATGGTAGTAAAGGGTGTGTCACATCAAATTGCATCACGGAAAAAACGCTGTAGAAATTCGCCCAGTAGACCGATCCTTTTGAAATTTTAGACAGTAAAATAAAAACTATTAAACAACTTTTGGCATTTTCTATTCATTTATACTTCGAGCCCAAGCCCGTATGCTCGCTCCTTCCTCTTTACCCCGTCCATAAGTTTCTGTACAACGTCAGGTTGTAGTTTTTTTTGAACAGAAATCCATTTTCTCTTGAAGTCCGCCTCCGATTTGACAACTTTTGGGTTCTTCCGGAGGGCCTGCTTCATAATCGCCCAATATTTCTCTATTGGGCGAAGCTCCGGCGCGTTGGGCGGGTTCATTTCCTTTGGCACGAAAGTGACCCCGTTGTCGTCGTACCACTCCAACACGTCCTTTGAATAGTGGCACGAAGCGAGATCCGGCCAGAAGATGGTCGGGCCCTCGTGCTGCTTCAATAGTGGTAGTAAGCGCTTCTGTAGGCACTCCTTAAGGTAAACCTGCCCGTTTAGAGCAGATCGCTTGCCACACCATGTACTTTTTGGCAAACTTGGATAGTTTCTGCTTGCGAATCTCCTCCGGAACGCTGAATTTGTCCTCTGCGGAGAAGAACAACAGGCCCGGCCGCTGACGAAAGTCCGCTTTGACGTAGGTTTCGTCGTCCATTACCAGGCAATGCGGCTTCGTCAGCATTTCGGTGTACAGCTTCCGGGCTCGCGTCTTCCCCACCATGTTTTGCCTTTCGTCGCGGTTCGGAGCCTTCTAACCTTGTATGTACGCAGGCCCTCCCGCTGCTTGGTCCGCTGGACGAATGAACTTGACAAATTCAGCTTATTGGCGACATCCCGGACCGAACTTCTCGGATCACGTCTAAACTGCTTAACTACGCGCGTGATCTTTTTCACTGACGGAGCATCCATTTTTGCCGTTCTTCACCTTCCGGTCGATGGTTAGGTTCTCAAAGTATCGTTTTAGTACTCTGCTGATCGTGGATTGGACGATTCCCAGCATCTTACCAATGTCCCGATGTGACAACTCCGGATTCTCGAAATGAGTGCACAGGATTAATTCACGACGCTCTTTTTCGTTCGACGACATTTTTCCAAATTTACGAAAAATTGACAGTGAAGCATGGCCAACGTGATCTATACACTCTTATCTGATTATAAGCGAAAACTGAAGATATAATTCCTAAAAATTAAATTTCTACAGCGTTTTTTCCGTGATGCAATTTGATGTGACACACCCTTTATTAGCAACTAGAGACTTTTCAACAAACCCAAACTAGTATCGATTATGTGTGATTTTCATGAAGAAAAATCGATTTGCATTTAATAGTTGCGTAAAAACACCCCAAATTGGACAAACCAAGATCATTTACCCTATGTTTTGTTTTTCTCTATTTTTCGAATGTGACTCAGAAAGAATAACCAAGCAAACTATCGTGAGTTCAATCCCAGAGCCTCCATTGATTGATTGGTCTTTTCCAAGGCTAGAAGCGAATGAACTTTAAATCTTTTGAAGCTTTTTAAATGAATAAAATCAATCAATCCGAAAGAATACAATAAATTACATTTCTTATTAAATGAAAATATTATTATCTATGTATTCATGAAATATTTAAAAGAAATACACAAAACTGTTCTGGTCACATTTTGATTCGATTATCTATCTACTGGAAGTAGCAAAGGAAATGTATAGAGTAATTCCAAATGAAATCGACTAATGACAAAACATGAGTATTTTTGATTCGAATGAAAGTGTGTATTCCGTTTGGGTTAGAGGAAATATGAGTTTTCCACAGCAATTGGGAATTTTTTGACTCAAGCGTAACTTTTGAAAAGGGCGTATCGATTTTAAGAGGAGAAATTTTTGATAATTTATACCTCAAAAACTATGAGTCGTACCGCAACGTACCGTAACGATGTATTTGGAAAAGTTGTTGGAAATTATAAGCGAATTCATAAAATCTCATGAACATGATGGTATAACACGACAAACATATTTAAAGGGCCTATTTACTATTAAGAAGACAATAAATTACAAATATTTTTTAAATATCTCGAGAATGGCTACATTTAGAAAGAGATTGATAATAACCTTTTTTGTTTTAAATAACATCAGGATTCATAATTTGTGATTAAAAATGACTGCTAACATAAAAAAACTCGAAGTTTCGAAAATTCCTAAAAATTCGAAGTTCCACAAAGTTCGTCAAAAATAGTTTTACCATCTTGGGCTCATTTTTTAATTTTTTTTTAATCTACATGACTTCCATTTTATATGAAAAAATTCAAAAAAAATATAAAAAATACATATTTTTTGATATCGCAAATTAAAATTTTATGTTGTAAATAAAAAAAAGAGTACTAAATTTTATTCTCAGTGTATGTTTTTTCAAATTAAGCCAACAATACTCTATAACTCTTTCTAACACACTATTTTGGTACGACTCATATTTTTTGAGACATAATTTATCAAAGATTTCTCTTACTCAAATCGATACGCCCTTTTCAAAAGTTACGCTTGAGTCAAAAAATAAACCATGATGATGTATATGGGAAAGTTGTTGGAAATAATAAGCAAATTCATAAAATTTCATGAACTTGACGGTATAACACGACAAACATATTAAAAGGAATTATATATCTATCTATATATATATATAAAAATGGAGTGATGTCTGTCTGTCTGTCTGATTCTCATAGACTCGGAAACTACTGAACCGATCGACATGAAAATTGGTATGTAGGGGTTTTTGGGGCCGGGGAAGATTTTCGTGATATTTTGAGACCGCTCCCCCCTCTCTAAGGGGGGGCTGCCATACAAATGAAACACAAATTTCTGCATTACTCGGAAATTAACCAAGCAAACGAAACCAAAGTTGGCGTGTGAAAGTTTTAGGGTGCAATGAATGTTTCTATGGTGGTTAGATACTCCTCCCCCCTCTCTTAGGGGTGGCTGCCATACAAATAAAACACAAATTTCTGCATTACTCGAGAATTAATCAAGTAAATGGGCGGGACGAAGTTTGCCGGGTTAGCTAGTTTACTATAAAAAAGACAATAAATTAGAAATATTCTTTTAAATATCTCGAGCATGGCTACATTTAGAGGGAGATTGATAATAACCTTTTTTTGTTTTAAATCACATCAGGATTTATAATTTGTGCCTAAAAATGATTGTTAACATACAAAAATTCGAAGTTTCGAAAATTCCTTAAAATTCGATATTCCACAAAATTCGTCAAAAATAGTTTTTCCATCTTGGGCCCATTTTTTAAATTTTCTGCATAACTTCTATTTTGTATGAAAAAATTTTAAAAAAATAATTAAAAAATATGTATTTTGGATATTGCAAATTGAATTTTTATTTTGTAAATAAAAAAAGAGTACTAATTTTTTTTCTCAATGTACATTTTTTTCATATTCAACCATCAATACTCTATAACTCTTTCTAAGACACTATTTCGGTACGACTCATAGTTTCTGAGATATAAATTTTCAAAAATTTCTCCTCTTAAAATCGATACGCCCTTTTCAAAAGTTACGCTTGATTCAAAAAAATCCCAATTGCTGTGGAAAACTCATATTTTCTCTAACACAAACGGAATACACACTTTCATTGGAATCAAAAATACAAGTTTTTAAAATCTGCATTTTTAGGACGATTTCATTTGGAATTGCTGTATATCGAAAAATAACATCCAAAGCATCAAAGCAATACCTCACACATCCCATCGCCATCTAAACCCTACAAACAGCCAGTATGCGGATTGGGCATCGGGCATCGCATGTGATCAAATGATAAAACCGCCATTCAACCACATTGCATCAGCATCAGCAGCAGCAGTCGCATGAACTATCGAACTCCGTCGCCCTATGCTGTCACCATCCTCCTCCTCTCAGGTGGTGGGAAAATGTTTGCCACGTGCAGAAATGAAATAAGGTACGGACTGAAAAATGTCAAAAGATGACGATGACGGAAATATTCCGGAATACAAATTCGCCGAGCGCCGCTTAGCGTGGGCCACTTGGGTTGGGACGAACCAAAGTGACGAACAATGCCGGGATGAATAACGACACGGCGCGGATGGCACTCATATCGAGAGATATTTTCTGATTACTGCCTTGGCTGTGCCGCGCGCGGTGATACTGTGCGAGATGACAAACCGCGCGCGCGTAGACATCCGCATGGGGGAGTGCGGCTGGCGGAAGACAGAGTTATGTGACAAATCCTCGCGCGGAAACGGTTTGCACGTTTCCACGAATCGGTCAGAGTGTCAGAGCAGAGAGAGAGAGGTAGATGACTGCCGCACTTGGCGCAATCAGCTCTTTTATGACAGAGTCGCGCTCCAACATCGCCGCTTGAAAAGAAACAAAAAGCACGGAAAAGAGGGACTGCAGCGTCCAGCATCCAGCATCCAGTGCTCGCTCGGAGGGGGTGGGGACAGTGTCTCAAATCGGGAATTTCGCGCGAGTTATTACGTCGGAGCGCAAAAGAAGTGCTGCTATGTTACAATGTAACGGTGTGTCATTTAATTTGTGATGCGTGAATATTGCTCTCTGCGAAGTTGGATAGCTCCCTTGAGACGGGTGACGGAGAACGCGGTGCGGTATGCATTTGCGAGGGGCTTTCGATTTGACACGCACCCACGAATCGCTCCACGGTGAAGAAGATTTGCGATCGTAGTCCGGGGAGGAAATTGCTTTTGCTGTATCGCCATTGTGATATTATACTTTTCCGAAGCCATTTAAACTTCGCCATCACACAGGTTCGAAATATTGTCAGCTATCAAAACTCGATTGTCGTTTGTGATTAAGTGTTTTCTCTCTATCTGTGGCACTGCAGTCTAGTGAAAGCCCACGAGCCTTCGCAAGTTGTGTTTATGACGCGTGAGGCAATGCGGGCTTCTCCGCCAGTCTGAATCAAAAACTCCGAGACGCCAAGAAAGATGCTGGGTAAAGGAACGGAAAACATTGCACCGAGAAATGTCGGATAAAGTTGCAGCAGTTGTTTTCGGTTGACGCTCTTTCTCTCTCCCTCGCTTGCAGTTGATTGTTTTATTACGATTTATCCATGTTATTGTTTTTGCTCCGTATGACCGTTTCCCCATGGCCCCGCTTGTCCTCGCGGCCATACTTACCGGTGGCCGTTTCCCCGTTCGAGAGGAGCAATTTTTTCCCCGGATTCCGCTGAGCTCTTGTTGACATGACAGAATGAAAATGTGATTAATGCATATTTATGGGACGACAGATCTTTCTGAAATTTGTTGAGACGAAACAAATATTGCTGCAGCAGTCGAAGCTGGTTTTTGGAGGGCAATAAATTCAGGTTTGAGCCATTTACAAATTTTGTAAGAGTTGTGTTTCGTGTTTTTTTTCCTTCTTACTTTCAAGGAAGGTGTTTTGAAGCATCAATAAATTCATTTCGATTCGAAATGCTTTATCGTTTTTGTTCTGTCGATTCAATATGACAAGATTCGTTCTTGCACGGATTGTTTATTTCCTAATTAACGGACCAGTTTTGTCGGTGTACATTGTTTAAGACCTCTAGAGATCGAGGTTGGCTTCATTGGGTAGTTGGAACAATTTCAAAAGAACATTTTACATCCTCACACGTAACATATAAAAAAATTTTTTTTTTCATCGATTTCAGTATTTTTTATTAATAACATAATGTATTTTCTTCAAAAAAATGTCAGTGAATGTTTGAATAAGGGCCGTGGTCTGCTGTTCGACGCAACTTCGTCACGATGCTCTCACAAGAACGTTGTACGGCACTTACGTCCATTTTCCGGATACAATTCCGGATTCTTGTAGTCAGTTGCTTCGTGTCCTTGGCCCTCCAATTGTTTTTATACACTAGGGCACTGAGTGAGCCAAAGAAAACCTCTATTGGGCGGCACTGGGGCAAGTTTGTTGGGTTACGATCTTTCGGCACGAACGGTATCTTTTTCTCCTCAAGATACGCCAGCGTCTTCTTGGCATAATGGGAAGACGCCTTGTGCGGCCAGAAGACGTACTTCCCATCCGCGTGATGCTCGTTCAGGAACGGCAACAGGATTTTATCGAGGCACTCTTCTCGATAGATTTGTTGGTTGATTGCCAGACCGCTCGGCTTAAACCAAAGCTTTGAAATGCCCCAGTCGGAAATGGCGATGTACAACATAACCTTTCTTTCAAACTTGTGCTTGAACTTGTATTTCACTTCAGGCGGTGTGGATGACTTGTCGCTGGAGTAGTAATTATCATTTCCTGGAATATGCGTTTTGGACAGCGGAAAATAGATTTCGTCGTCCAGAACGAAAGACGTCCCGTGGTATTTTTTGGTCATCCACCGACACTGTGATTTAACCGTCTCAATCTGCTCCTCCGTGTACTCCGGCGACCTCGTCTTCTTCCTGCAGACGATTCCTTCCATCTTGAGGGTCCGATGGATCAATATGTGGGAGCAGCCATATTTCCGACCGGCGTCACGCAGACTGGTTGCGTCCTTGTTGTCAAACAGCTTCTTTAACGATGTCTTCCTCTGCTTCGTCATTATCGTCACCGGACGACCACTTCCGACCTTCCGCTCTACGTTCAGGGAACCCAGGATACGATATACCGTACTGACAGGTACATTGTCTTCCTTAAAATGTGCCACCGTGAACTTTTTTCCTTGCTGGAAATGCGTTTCGTAGAACCGTACAATGCGTTCGCGGAGCACGTGCTGTTTCGACGCCATCTTTGCTTTGACTAAATTCAAACTAGCAAAACCAAACACGCCTACTGTTTCTAGGGAGCCCAAAGAGCAATTTTCTTGGAGAAAGAAAATTTTACGCTCTTTATTTGAGTTACTGAAAGGTATTGAAAAAAATCTCATTTTTTATTTAACACCCGTTAGCAATCTCGCACATATGTTTGTCACGCTAAAATCCGAGAATAACTGCTTCTCCAGCTAGAGAATCCAATCAGCCCACTTTCAGCTTTACTCGATGGCGGGCATGAAAAAAATCAGCATGGGGAAGTCGACATTGTAAAATAGATACAAGCTGCGAGTATTTAACACAGACTTCAAAACCATGAAGCCTGGGGAAATTGGCATAGCAAATTAGATGCAAGCAGCGGGTACTGTTATACTCGTTTGCGTTTTTGCAAATTCGAATGTTTCCCTAACACAGATCTCAAAAACATGGAGCCTGGGGAAATTGACATTGCAAAATAGATGCAAACTACGGGTTCTTTTGTACTCGCTTGCATTTTTGTAAACCGGAATGTGTTTTCCCAATACAGATTCCGAAACCAAGAAGTTGGGAAAATCGGCATTGCAGATGAATTCAGGTCGGCGATACTTTTATACCCCCATGCATTTTTACACTCCGGAATTCGTATTGCTAACACGGTCCACAATAGCGGATACAAATGCGTCGCTTTGGCTCGATTTTTCAAGACTGCATTGGAAGATATCTCGTCATGTCGCCAGCTCACTGAACTTCTGCGATAACTACTACTATAATGCATGAATTGACTTAAATTGGTATTTGTTTGCAATTCAATTCGTAAATTGTTTCATTCATTCTCTAGTTTAAAGGGTGTGTCACATCAAATTGTATCACGGAAAAAACGCTGTAGAAATTCGCCCAGTAGACCGATCCTTTTAAAAATTTTAGACAGTAAAATAAAAACTATTAAACAACTTTTGGCATTTTCTTTTTATTCATACTTCGAGCCCAAGCCCGTATGCTCGCACCTTCCTCTTTACCCCGTCCATAAGGTTCTTCACAACGTCAGGTTGTAGTTTTTTTTGAACAGAAATCCATTTTCTCTTGAAGTACGCCTCCGATTTGACAACTTTTGGGTTCTTCCGGAGGGCCTGCTTCATAATCGCCCAATATTTCTTTATTGGGCGAAACTCCGGCGCGTTGGGTGGGTTCATTTCCTTTGGCACGAAGGTGACCCCGTTGGCTTCGTATCACTCCAACACGTCCTTTGAATAGTGGCACGAAGCGAGATCCGACCAGAAGATAGTCGGGCCCTCGTGCTGCTTCAATAGTGGTAGTAAGCGCTTCTGTAGGCACTCCTTAAGGAAAACCTGCCCGTTTACCGTGCCGGTCATCACGAAGGGGGCGCTCCGCTTTCCGCAAGAGCAGATCGCTTGCCACACCATGTACTTTTTGGCAAACATGGATAGTTTCTGCTTGCGAATCTCCTCCGGAACGCTGAATTTGTCCTCTGCGGAGAAGAACAACAGGCCCGGCAGCTGACGAAAGTCCGCTTTGACGTAGGTTTCGTCGTCCATTACCAGGCAATGCGGCTTCGTCAGCATTTCGGTGTACAGCTTCCGGGCTCGCGTCTTCCCCACCATGTTTTGCCTTTCGTCGTTAGGAGCCTTCTAACCTTGTATGTACGCAGGCCCTCCCGCTGCTTGGTCCGCTGGACGAATGAACTTGACAAATTCAGCTTATTGGCGACATCCCGGACCGAACTTCTCGGATCACGTCTAAACTGCTTAACTACGCGCTTGTGATCTTTTTCACTGACGGAGCATCCATTTTTGCCGTTCTTCACTTTCCGGTCGATGGTTAGGTTCTCGAAGTATCGTTTTAGTACTCTGCTGACCGTGGATTGGACGATTCCCAGCATCTTACGGATGTCCCGATGTGACAACTCCGGATTCTCGAAATGAGTGTACAGGATTAATTCACGACGCTCTTTTTCGTTCGACGACATTTTTCCAAATTTACAAAAAATTGACAGTGAAGCATGGACAACGTGATCTATACACTCTTATCTGATTTTAAAGCGAAAGCTGAAGATATAATTCCTAAAAATTAAATTTTCACAGCGTTTTTTCCGTGATGCAATTTGATGTGACACACCCTTTAGCTGTTTCATACGTGTGAATAATTTTCATGTACGATACAAAAGAATGTAGCTTACCCTGTAGCGTATGTCAAACCACGTTGAACTCAAACATCGATGCATGCAAACGTACATAGGAGAGAGAGAAAGAGAGGAACAAATTCGTTTTGGAGGAAGTCACTTCAAAATGCAATGAGGACAATTCGACTGGGAAGAATAAAATGATATAGTCGAGTCGGTAGAAGGAGATAGCGACTAAACGCCCGATTGACTGTTTAGTCGTTTTGGTGGAGAAACTGCGTGAAGAAGCCAAAAGTCATTACTAACTGAATACGGATTTAGTCAGTCAGATAGTCAGCTGACTATTCTCAGTTGACTATGACTATGCAGAGCCCTGCGTACAAATATAGTAAATAAGACTTGTCGAGGAAAGACAGTGCGGAAAAAGGCAGCTGCTGTCGGAAGAATCAACTCTAAAGTAAAGAAAATCATAAACAAGTGGGAATACGAAGGAACCATGGAAAATCTCCCATGTAGAGGACGCGAACGGATCTTATCTTCTGATGATGAACCAGTAATTGTGCGAACATTGCGAAAGAGCCCTAAAACAAACATTCCTAAATTGACTATCGAAGTAGCCGGCATCATTGGAAGACCTGTCAGCGCAGACACTGTCCGGGGAGCAGCATACAGGAACAATCTGAGAGGTCGTGTTAACCGTGAAAAGTATTTCATCTAAAAGGTGAATATGAAAAAACGACTACAGTTTGCTAAGGCATATGTAAACAGACTTAAAGAGTTCTGGAACATTCTGGGTATTTTATACGGATGAGCCGAAAACCAATCTCTTTGAATCGGATGGAAGACAGATGGCGTGGAGGAAACCTGGATCGGTGCTTCAGATTAATCATTTGGTTACCACAGTAAAACACGGCGGCGGTATTCTGTTGATGTACTGTAACTATACACCCAAAATTGATTTTTAGCTCATGTTTTGTCTTCCCGATTTATGATATTAAATGAGACATAACATAACAGTTGATGTCATGACTCACAAATACTGGTAAGCATTTGTATAATATACATGGTACAGCAATCTAAGATTAATAGGAGCGAGCAAAACAAAAGACAAATAAGCTTTCCGCATACTTTGCCACATACACGGCCCAGACCGAGATAGATATTGTTCTCCTTCATGCGCTGCTTTTTTACTCTTAGAAAACACTTCCCAACTTCATTTTATAATCAGATGCAATATTATCACGTATTTACTGAACAACTGCTGAAGCATCCTTAGCAATGTGGATAGCGTGGTCGCGTAAAATAGCTTTGCATTCCAGCCGACCTCGGTTCGATCCCCATTGACTTCGTATGGACTTTTTCTTTTTACATACCATTTTTAAGCTTTTAAAACAGCTCATTTTTTGCGCATTTGACTCTCCAGCAAACTAAATGGCGTCATTTCTGCCAAAGATAAAATGTTATCTGCCAAGGCTAGTTTGGGTGTAGAGTTTATCGATTTGGCGATGGACAGTATTGCTTAATTGATATTCCTGAAACGTAACCCGCAGTCTTCCGTTCAAAATTGGGTCTCCCTCGTGATTACTATTTTCAACAGAAAAAAGACCCGAAGAAAACTGACCTCATCGTGCGGGAATGCCTACTCGAAATGTCCGAATCAACTCAAAACACCTCCGCAATCACCGGACTGGAACACAATTGAGTATCTATGATGGGAAATCAAGAACCATCTGAAGAATGAAAAATGGGTGGGTTATAGCTATGATATAACCGCAAGGTTGACGTGGGACTAGCTTAGCTTAGCAATCATTTGTTTGTATTGATTAAATTTTTGATTGAATTGAACAATTTCCGAATTCAATAGAATTTAATATATTTGTTTGTGAGTAAAGAGATTGAACAAATGCCATGTAAGGTCAATTCATGCATTGTGATAGAATATGTCCTTCGTTACAAGTAAAGTTAATGACAGTCCTTTCACGTTTGGTATGATGCCAAGGACAAAATATGTGAACGGAAGAATTATCAAACGATTATTTTATTTTACATTTCCCTCTGAAGTTTGCACCTCTCAAGTGCACGTACTTTTCGAACCGCGAACTTGTTTGATTTGATAAACTCCAAGCACTCAGTGCCATAAATTCAGTGAACAGAAGATATGAAGGCATATCCTTCAATGCAATCTTGAATAACCGAGCCAAAGCGTTTTGTTCGTACTCGTTTTTGTTAGGAAAATACATTTCGGAGTGCCAAAAAAAACATGCGGGTGAGGAAAGTACCCCCTGCTTGCATTAATCAACAACTTCAACTTATACTTTTTATATTATAGAGCCTTTAGACTTGAAAGTTCATTCGCCTTTAATGTCTGCTGACTGACCGATAACTGATTAATTAGAGATGTTTTAAACTTTTCAGTTCATTCGCCTCTAATGTCTGCTAGATTTTTCCAGGTTCCTAAGTTTAGAAGACCGTGTTAAGGAAACATATTCTAGTCTGCAGAAAGACAAGCGAGTACAAAAGTACTCGCAGTTTGCATTTATTTAGAAAACCGATTTCCCCCCGCTCCTTGGATTTAAAGTCTGTGTTAGGGAAACACATTTCAGTCGGAACAAAAATACCCCCTACCAGCATGAATTCGCAATGCCAATTCCCCCAGACCCCTTGGTTCTGAAGTCTGTGTTGGGGAAACACATTTTGTGCGGAACAAAAATACCCTAGACTGGCATTAATTTGCAATACCAATTTCCCCACGCTCCATGGCTTTGCAGTCTGTGTTAGGGAAATACATTTCAGTCGGAACAAAAATACCCCCGACTTTCATGTGTTTGCAATGCCGATTTCTCCAACACTGCTTGGTTTTGAATTCTGTGTTGAGGGAACACATTTTGGTGAGAACAAAATTCCCCATACTTTCATGTATTTGTAATGCCGATTTCCCCAAGGCTGCTTGGTTATGATGGCTGTATTGGGGAAACCGTAAATCGGGCCAATCAAAACGAGACAGTTAGAGCGTTTAGATAACGCTTAACATTTTACAGTTATTCAATTATTTATCGAATGAAAAATAACATTTTATTAATTGCGATGGATGCGTAGAAATATAGGGAATATTTCTACGCATCCAATATATATTCAATTGATGCAAACATCTTTCCGATGAGGTAAGAAATGTTCGAGTTAGGGGCTGTCCACATACCACGTGGACAGAAAAAGCACGATTTTACACTCCTCCCTCCCCCTCCGTGGACAAGCGTGGACATTTTCATACCCCTCCCCCTGTTGTCCACGTGGACATTTTTGCTTATTTAATTAGAATAAATGAGTAAATAACTGGATTGCCCTTACATTAAATTTTAATTCCATTTAAGTTTTTTTTTCAATTTTTACCTGCTGTACCCTGCATGGCTTTGGCTATCTAGTATGCCAACACGGAAACGCGCAATATACAGTTCAACAATCCGAACCCGAATCTACATCACCCAATTCCAAAGATTGATCTTGAGCAACGCCAATCGAATAAAATCAAATGGATTTAAAATCATTATCGGATAAAATTTTAGTTCACGATTCTTTAAACACTTGCAAAAAAAATGTGTTGCTACCACATAGAATACGTATTCAATACTAGAAATTTGATTTACGCTCACAGCTTTACTCCAGAAGTGTGCTTATTCCGTCTGAAAATCTTAAAGCTTCCTGAGGGGTAGGTAGTAGCAACAACTACGATTGGTCACAGGAAATGTCGATTCATTTACACATTCGCTTCACTTTAAGTCATCAGCGTAATGAGAAACCTATACCGCAATAATTCCGGGAATTTTCAAGGGGTACTAATAGCGTATTAGAAATATTTTCAATGTATATTTTTTTAATTCTTCAACTGCTTATTGACTATTCTTCATTGAGTGTCTAGATGGCTTTCAAAATGCTCGCGGGGAAAAACTACCACCCCAATTCTCCATTTCGATCGATTCGAAATTTTTCGATCGACTTGATAAAATTCCATTCTTTATTCCGTTCAAGTTGTTTTTGCATTTCGTTCAATCTGCTTCTCTTCAAACATCAAATTGGCAAAAAAAATAGGGAATGCAAAATTATATCTCAAACGAAAGAATGGTTTCGAACGGAATGCAAATCCGGCGGAATGTAGAATCGGGGTATACATTAGAAAATTCACGACTCATTGATTTTTTACTAACTTGCCCGAAAAGTTATTTGCTTTTTGGTTTTCCTCCGGTAAAATCCTTATCAAATTAGAACAGTTTACTAAAGAACAATGCAACGCCAAATTAATCGCTGCCTCGATCATCCCCATTTTTTTTTAATTTGTACATTTTTGGTTTGAAATCTGCTGCCCGATTGAAATAAGTTTTTGAGAAATCAATCAATTTAATAGAAAGTTAATTGATTCCTCAAAAACGTGAAGAAATGTATAACCCATTTCAGGCCAATGGTTTGAAACATCGAACAGCAACTTTAACATTTTTTCATGGCTTTGGAAAGCTATCATATGGTAAGGTTTTGGCATCAAATGATAGCTCATTTTTTTAACTATCACTTATGTTTTTGTTTGGCGATTTTTCGGTTTTTTGTCATTTTCCGGAAAACGGAAGGACGCAAAAAAATAATTCTTGAAGATTTGGGTTTCTGTAACGCCATCAATCAAAATTACACCAATGGTGTTCGTTCAAAAGATAATTTTTGCAGCTTGGACGTTAATGGGTTAAACTGCTGAGAAAATTGAACTTGAGACCGTTTTGTTTGCCTTAAACTGAGTTTCATTCAAAAATTACGCTGCTTAGTACGGTTCAATTGCTTTCATTTGGGAAAATTGTGCATAAATTATGTTGTGAATTATTTAAATGTTTGCAAGATAACAAAAAGGATAACAGTGTAGTGTCAAGGAAAGAATTGTAGAATGGTTTGACAGCTTCAATTTGGTTAAAAGAAACAACCCAGTTTATCATGCATTTTTGGAAAATTTATAAAAACCTAAAAAAGCACAAAAATTTATGTTTCATCTTTACCTAGGTTCCATTAATTTAAATGTTTTACAACTGCATTCTACGCAATTTGTTTTTTGTCTTTCAAATGAGTAGTATAATTATTCTAAGTAGAGTACTTTCTAAATTGGAGTCAGTTCAAGACATAAAATTCAACTCAAGAAAAGTTCATCAACTCTAGTTGAGAATTGACCAAATGCGTAGAATTTTTTCATCAAATATGATTCTCTATCACCTCCTGAAATATTCCGAATCAGCTACCTAATTCCACGTATATTTTTATCAGAACTCCATTTTTTGACGACTAGACTTTTTAGAAATTGATGGAATTAAAATACTTTGGAAAAATGATTTTACACACAATTCTGAAAAAAATGGAAAACAAAACTGAAAAACTATACAGACATTATTATCCTAAGACTAACTGTTCTCGAGGAATAACAAAGTATATAGAATTGAATTATATTTGATGAAAAATCATTTACGCTTATCATGAAATTTCAACCATTATGGAATCGTTTAATTTTTCATAGTTTTGAGCTATGAGTGTCTATGCATACCCCGTAGCTATAAAAGTTCGATCACAGGAAACAGATTGGTCATTAACAGTTTACGTGAGATATTTTTACAATACAGATTACACTGAAGAAGATCAATTATATGAGAAAAAAATATGAACGTTTGACTGGGCAGCACTCTCAGGCGGCTCAATCCGTTTATTGGTAAATACGGAGAGTTTAGATATTCTGGAATATGTGTTATTTAATTTAATTTTCAATGTATAGTTGGTTGTATTAAAAAAAATATTCTTCCTGTACACGTGGACTTGATCTATACCCCCTCCCCCCTCTCCGTGGACAAGCGTGGACATTGTCTTACCCCCTACCCCCCCCCCCTAATGTTGTCCACGTAGTATGTGGACAGCCCCTTATAAGCATACGGAATCTTTCATTTTTTCTTGCATGTTCTGTGTTTATGTTTTCATTTTACCCCCCATATACTCCGGTTAGACGTAGTCCCACGTCAAAATCCAGGAAACGAAGCGGAACTCAAAACGACGATTACGGAGATCTGAGAGGCACTTCCGTTAACAGTGACCAGAAATCTCGCCTCGGCGCATGCAGGAAGTACTGGACTCCAAAGGAGGGTCATATCAAATACTAGGGCATTTATTTTTGTTATCTGTTATCATTTCTAAACTGATTTCAATTTTCTTTTTAAGAAAAACTTGAACTGTACACTTAATTTTTCCACGTCTTAACTGGACATTTTTTGTTCTTATGTATGTATTGTATGTAACATGAAGTGAAATGTGACCATTTTCAATTTCTCTTATCACTACTTGAGAGATCGGTTTTACGATGAATATGAATCGCATTTGATTATTTACTTTTTAACCCCGAACAACTCAAACATAACAAAGCAGCTCGAGGTGTATACTGAATTTTGGTATTGAATGTATATAAAGACGCAGTATTGGAATGTCCGTAAACCATATGGTCACAAATACTTTCGATTTGTTAAGGTGAAGGTGGAAGCTAGCCATTGTAGTAGTATAGGTAAAACCACGTGTAAAAATGGGGTAATAGTGTTTGTGAGAGAAGAGCAAAGCACATGTAAATAGATCAATTCACTTAACAGACTGTGTGGCGCTTCATTGACACGAGTCTTTGAATACATTTGAAAAAAAAAATAACAATTCAATACTGAAGTTAAATGTATGAACGATATGTTCCGATGAACCAAGCCAATTGCAAACATAAATATATAGAAGGGGTATTTTTGCATATGAAGTAAAATTCTGATTATACGCGAGCGTAACATGAACAAATTTGTAACACATGCGAATTGGGGCTCTTTTGATATTAACAAGTTCTACCGCATAGTAACTCGATGCTGATAATTCCTCAATATTTTCCTTCGTTGATCGTATTGTTTTCACATATTCACGTTGGAGAACCTTAACCCTTCTCTTCGGTGGCTGAGACATTTTGATTGAATGTAATACTTTTCCGTTTATCGTTTTTGAAAGCATAGGCAGCCGTGGCAGTGTTCCGAGCTCTGCAATACAATTTTCTTACCCAATATTAAAGTTGCTAAAACTTACATTATAGACCCATTAAACGTAAAAATAATGATTGTATTGATATCAATACTATTTTATTCTATTGATTTTCATGACATGAAAGGCTATGACTCAGGAATAATATTTTATTGAGTGGTTTTGATAGCTGTTTCGATGATGTTGTCTGGCATCAGTGTCGAAAAAATAACGATGCTTTCACTAATACAAACAAAACCATTGCCGAAGATTGAAAAATGAAAATTTTACTTTCAGAGCACTTGCTCGAGTTTTCCGACGTTTTTCACTATACAGTGCGACAGCAGATGAAAATTTAATATCTTGTGAGTAATCGATTAGATTTTGGTTGATATTACTTCATGGGAAGTGTGCGAAAACGATAATTTTCTTCACATAGTTTCGCGCAATTATTGATTTTCGGGCGAGGGGTGAGGGACGGAGATGAAAGAAATGAGCGCCATTGTGGCAGCCATTTGTGGCTAGCTTCCACCTTCACCTTAAGTCACGATAACCATCGAGCCCATTAAGGTGCCGAACGCCATCTGGAGAATTGTTGGTGTGAAAGTTAACATTTCTTCAGCACCATAAATCCAGAAATCAATTGTCACCACATCATCCCACTTGCTCGGTGAGTAACTACTCATCCGCATTCGCTAAGTCGTCATCTGCAAAAGTGCTCAAAGCGCAAAACGATCAGCGAACTCCAATCCCGTTAGAAGCGTCAGCCGCAGCAGCAGCAGCCATAATGGTTGCTAATCGGAATGATAACGGCCGCCGACACATCTTGAATGCCGCTGCTGCCTTTGCGCAAAACAGGTCTTCTTTGGCGGCCTCTCGCGAGACGCGATACGTGACCGTGATCGCAAGAAATGACGACGAGTCGCGGTCAGTCGCAGTGACGCACGAAAGTCGGCGATTTCATGTTTTAAGGTTTCATTGGCTCATCGATGGCTGCCAGATTTGGTCCGCGCTTTTGTTCCTTGCTTCTAGGCGCGTTGATCACGGAATCGTTTCGAGAGAAAAGAGAAGATGTCCGGCTGGGAAATATTGAGTGGTAGAAAAAAAAATAAAAGCAACAACTGTTCAAAGCTTTTGCGCGAATGGTTCGAAGAGACAGTTCGCGCGCGCCTTCAGTTCTGCCTTAATTACCATAAAGTGGTTTCCATTCGTTGGCCTTTTGGGTTGCGAGATGAGACCCCGCTTTTTTAGTCGACCCCAACAATGCGTAGCTGTGTGTGAATTACCATATAAAATTAAGACTTACGCTATTTGGCAAAATTAAAACGACCGACCGGCGAGAGCTGTTTTTTCGTTTTTTGTATCCTCACTCGACTCTAGAGTCGCCTCTCGGCTCGAGTGAAGAGCACTAAAGAAGTTCCATTTGTTTTGTCCCTGTCAGTGTGAAGCTGCACTCTGATAGCGGGAATTAATCGTGAGCTAATGCAAATTAGGCAGGGCTTAAGGTTGGGAAACTTTTTGTTTCGCCTTCCAGATTTGCGATTACGATTGCGTTGTTTTATTGCGCCGATTTAATTGAGGATTTGCGAAATGGTTGGACATAAACACGAAGAGTTAGCGGCGTGGTTTTCTCTAGCGGCAGGAAACCAGCGTTAACAGCGGAATAAGATTTGAATGAAGTCGGCTGGGGGCAATGGGAATAAATATACTTGTACGCATCCGCCAGTCAAACTCATGGAACGGTTCATCCAATTTGCGTGAAACAACATATAAACCAAATCCGACTCCCCCTATTACTGCTCGAAAGGTTCGCCGAAAAGGGCAGTAAAAACCGCTATCAAACCGAGCCCGCCAAGGGCTTCGATAGGCGCACACGCAGACACCTCCGAAGTTTCATACCGAGGATAACACTTTTTTATAATATTTACATCCACATCTGCCGCTATTTATCGTTAATCAAAAGCAAACAATTGGAGCCAACGATCTTCACCCTCTGCCTCTCTCAAAATGGGCATAGGATGAATGAAGTTGAAATGGCCAGGTGTTTTAATTTTGACAATTGCAATGGTATCTTTGGAGCACACGAGACAAGTGTGGTCGATATTTTTAACGAAACTAGGGGTTTGTTAGCATTCAATATTGAAAACAAAATAAAGTACGCACCTCTTACACTTTCAAACATTAGTGATTTACTTAAAATACGCAAACTGTCTGCTATAGGAAGATAGTTATTCAAAGTGTTTGAACAAATATTAGCAACGTAGTTGTATATCTACGATCTGTTATATGTTTAGGAGAAGATTGATCTTGGAGAATAATTTTTCTAAACGACGTAGGGATCGATATACCGATAAAGTCGGTACCAAAGGATTGATCTTTGCGAAATCGATCTTTCAAATATCGATTTTCTTTTTTGCAATTTATTTACTTATTTTATGTAAGAATTGTCCTTTGTTTCAACGTGGAATAAACATTTCACATTGCTATTCAAACATCAGAGGTATTATATTCTAGTACTCAGCATGGAGGTCGCAAAAAAAACTTTTAAGCCCAGAAAAAAATGCGTTTTCCAGAGCATTCATCTTGCACCGTTAAATGATTTAATTAAAAATTATTATAAGAAATCCAACAACTCATTCATCCAGAACTTTGCTGACCATAATCCCATAAAATCCAACGTCTAGCATTTAGTCGGCATCCTGGTAGCAGTTCCAGTTCTAGAAAAGAATGCTTCAGTCAGACCTGATGTCACCATCCAATTCCGACAAAATTTTCACTTTCAGCCTAGTGAATGTGTTCGGGATTTCAAAGAATTACACCACTGTTTTTGTAGCAGCTTCAAGGCAGCTCAAACTGCAATTTAATAGTTCCGGTAAATAGTGCAATTACATTAAATGATATACAACTTACAATTAATAGTTTTCTTCCACCTCGTACAACGTGTGTCGTGGAATTTTGCAGATATTTCTCGTCCACAAATGATCTGTATGAAATCAAATCGAGTTCTAAAAACACTTCAAATCGTAATGTGTTGTACTTACTATCTATCTAGTAGTACTAGTACTAGTTTAGAAATTTTTGCCGTTTAAAGGACCACTGATTTCTTTTTCGCAAACCTAATTTGATGTTTTGAAATAATAAACAGTATTAAAATAGAGAAAAATGACTCAACTAAATTCATTTAGTCTACCGTATATCGTAATGATTCTCTAGTTCCTAAATAAACTTTTTCTTCAATATATTTTTCGTGCTAACTATTTTATGCCAAACTTATTTTTTTTCTTTTAAATCAACTTTCATCAACCTCTAATTTGTTCTTTTGTTTTGATTCTCATTCCTATTGGGCATAAACATTCAACGACGGTACTACCACTGTAGACCGGCGTCGCATGTCTCATTATTTGCGTAACTAATTTCATGGCAGGCCGGTTGCGAGCACCGTTAATGCACAGTGTTGCCAACACCCCCCGCCCGTAACTCCGGTAACACTTCATCGTTGTCCGGATTTACCACCAATTTCTAGCACTGCAAGGTTGGCTACTCCGCGCCGGAATAAACCATTACTTGTTCGCACATCTGCCTGTCGAACTCTACCATCAGACCCTATGATTGTTTCCTCGACTATTCCTCTGATCCAGCTTTTTCGGTGCTGACCATCTACCACAAACACCAGATCTCCTTTCTTTAACGATCTTCTTTCAGAGAACCATTTGGTGCGTTTATTGATTGTAGGTAGATACTCCTTGTACCAGCGTTGCCACATCTGGTCCGCCAAATACTGCGAACGTTTGTACGTATCGCGCAATGCTTCTGCGAAGTCCACCGATCCGTCTACATGACGATCCACTGATTTGGTCGTCCCTCTAAGGAAATGATTCGGAGTAATCGTTTCAGAAGCTGATTCCTGAGATACATATGTAAGTGGTCGACTATTCACCATATCTTCTGCTTCTGCAAGAGTGGTCAACAAAATTTCGTCCGTTAACCGTCTACCATCGTCGAGTGCCTTCATCGCCTCCTTCACTGATCGAACCATTCTCTCCCAGATACCTCCCATATGCGGTGTACCAGGAGGATTGAAATTCCATTTTATTGAACTATTAACTACCGAATCTGCACATTCGTAATTCACCCTCTTCATCCATAAAATCAACTCTTTGCTGGCTCCTTTAAAATTTGTCCCATTATCGGAGAAGATTTCATCGGGAACACCTCGTTTGCAAATGAATCTTCGAATTGCCATTAAACAAGCTTGTGTCGTAAGTGTGTGTACCACGTCCAGGTGCACTGCTCGTACGGCAAGGCACGTGAACAATGCAATCCACCGTTTTTCTCTTCTGCGACCAACCGTAACTTCAACAGGTCCCAGATAGTCTACACCCACTGCACTAAACGGTCTTGTAGGTTGGGTAATTCGTTGAATCGGAAGTGGTGCCATCATAGGAACCTCAGCATAACACCGATTTACTTTACACCAGATACAATCTTTCATAACTCGTTGAATTTCCATTCGCATCTTCGGAATATGGAATTTTTGACGAAGCTCATTCAACACCGTTTCCCGATTCGCATGTCCAAACTTTTCGTGGTAATATTGGATTAATCGTTTCGTCACTGCGTGTCCCTTTGGAAGAATAATCGGAAACTTCATGTCAAATGGAATTTCCTTGGATTTAGCCATCCGACCGTTCATTCTAATCACACCGAACTCGTCTAATATCGGAGTGAGTTTATACAATGGACTTCTCTTCCCGATCTGCGCTGGCTTCTGGTCCCCTTTTATTGTTTCATTTCCCAGCAGTATCACTACTTCATTTGGAAATACCTCTAATTGCGCCTGTTTCCACAAAATTACTTCCGCTTTCATAAACTCGTCCTGTTGCAATGGTTGTTGTACTGTGTTGAGGTTCACATGTAGTTTGCGTTGCTGATGCTTGTTTGACATTAGCGTACGTATCGGAAGTCCCTTTACCTTCCGACGAATATTAGTGATAAATCTGATTACGCAAGCTATGATTCGCAATAACTTAATCCAGCGCCACGTAACTTCCACGTTGATAATGGGTTCTGGAAACTCCTTTGTTTCATGGTGAAGAAAGTGCATTTTCATTTCTTCCTCAATATTAGTTACTGGTAGTCGCTCGTTTGGCCACGACTCTTCAGGTTCATACAGAAATCTTGCACCCTTGAACCATTCTCCGTCTGAACTCAACGGTGGACCTTGTCCCCATTTCGTCAGCGCATCAGCGAGGTTCAACCGGGATGGAATCCAACGCCAGTCGGATGATCCGGTCGTCTCCAAAATCTCCCCGACTCTGAATGCAACGAATTGTTTATATTTTCGCTGATCAGACCGCAGCCAACTCATGACTGTTTGCGAATCAGTCCAAAGAAAACAACGATTGATTGGCAGTGAATGGTGGGCTTTAATAGTTTGCCACATTCTCGCCCCGAGGACAGCTCCCATGAGTTCTAGCCGAGGAATAGATTGCATCTTCAGAGGAGCTACTTTCGATCTAGACATCGCCAATGAACATTTCACTTCATCGCCGATAGATGCACGAAAATACGCTACACACCCATACGCGTGAATACTGGCGTCGGTGAAAATATGTAGCTCGAGTTTGTCGATTTCTGATGATCTAGTTCGACCAAAATATGATCGTGGAATTCGAATCTGTTCCACTAATGGCAGTAACTCGATCCATTGCTGCCATTTGACCAAACATTCATCATCAATTTCTTGATCCCATTCGCAGCCATTTCGCCACAAGTCCTGTACCAGGATTTTTCCATGCACGGTAAAACATGATAATAATCCCAGTGGGTCGAAAAATCCCATAACGCAACTCAACACGATACGCTTCGTCGGTTTCTTGCTGCCCCGCAAATACTCTTGCAAATCTTCGCGATGTTCGGTCGAAAAAGAGAACACGTCTTGAACTGTATTCCAAATTATACCAAGAACTCGCTCATTTCCAGTCTCTTTGTCTTGGTTGAAGTGAATAGTTTGAACTTCTTTTGATTCCCCGAGAGAACTGAGAACTTTTTCCGAATTGGATACCCAATTGCGTATTTCGAAACCCCCCTTTGCATGGATAAGTCTCACCTGCTTCGCACGCTGTATCGCCTCTTCGATGGTATCCACGCTGTCGAAGTAGTCGTCAACGTAATGTTTCTCGACGATTGCTGCTACGGCTTCAGGATTTTCCACTACAAACTCCATTGCGTTCATGTTCTTCACGAACTGGGCTGAGCATGGAGAGCATTTTGCCCCAAAGGTAGCCACGTCCATAACATAAATACAGGGTTCGTCCCTAGGATCATGTCGAAAAATAAACCGCTGTACTCTTTTGTCAGCGCGTCGAATCAGCATCTGATGGTACATTTCGCGAATGTCACCACCGAAAGCAATTGGCCTTTCACGAAATTTACAAAATACCGTCAAAATTGATACCAGTAGATCGGGTCCCGTGAGAAGCAAGGAGTTGAGGGATGTACCATTCACACTTGCTGCCGCATCCCAGACGAGCCGTACTTTGCCCGGCTTTCTAGGGTTGACCACGACGTTAAGGGGCAGATACCAAACTTTCCCCGGTTCGGTTTCGGCCAATTCTTCAGCGGTTGCTGGATGCGCGTATCCTTTCTGCTGGTACTGCTCGATCTGACTACATACGTTCTCGAATAGCGCTGGTTGTTTCAGTAGACGTTGTTCCAGACACTTCATTCTCCTCACGGCCATCGGATAACTGTTCGGAAGCTCTGCATCTTCTTTGTCCCACAACAGTCCTGTTTCGAAACGATTTCCTACTCTTCTAGTGGTCTTTTCCAGAATTAGGCGCGCTCTTCTATCCTCATCCGATTCCGGCAGCTTTACAATCACAGAGTCCTCTAACGCATACTGAACTTTTAGTAAATCGTGAAGATCTTGATTGCTGACTGCGTCGTGGTGCCCAAGATACACTTCCGAATCCGACGGCTGCATCTGATTTGGCCCGTAAACTGCCCATCCCAGCTTGGAACGTACCGCTATCATATCGCCCAGCTCACCGATTTTTGCTTCCATCGGTGCAATCACATGCAAGTTATTCAAGCCTATTAGCAAACCAGGGCGTTGATTTTCGTAGGACGCTATTGGTAGTCCACGAAGATGCTTCATCCGGCGGCTGATTCCTGTTGCGTCTATAGTTTGTTTCGGCAGAAGCAGCTCATCTACCGTCCTGACCGAACTGAGCTGATACTTCTCTGAACTTCCACTTCCAGAAATCAGTAAGTTTACCCTGCGTGATTCCTTCTCTACACGCGTTATATCGGCCGTCCATTTGATGGTCAGCTTCTCCTTGGGTCCTTCGGCCCCCATTACTTCGGCTAATGACTTTTCAATTAGAGTTACAGACGCACCCTCGTCCAAGAAAGCCAATGTGTTTACAGATCGCTTTCCACAGTGTAACGTAACTGGCAGCATGCGGAATAGGATTGTGCTGGTACATCGGAAGTGTGCATTGATTGCTACTGTGACGGGATGGAGAAGAGGGTTGTGTCGTTCTCGACAGTCATCGATGTTGCATCGTATTTTGAATTTGCACGGAGCGTTACCGTGATCATTAAGGCATATGACGCATAGTTTCCCTTGTTCTACCAGTTTCAGGCGGTCCGCCAAAGCCAGTGCTCTAAAGTCCTGACAGAATCGAAGACGATGATCAGTACGCTTGCACACTCTGCACGGTTTCGGATAAATCTCATCGGCTCCGACGGAAGACCTTTCCACAGCACTGTGGTTGTATACATGAACGCCTTTTTCCTTTATTTTGCCCTTTCCCGCATACTCATGCGCTGCTGGCTGCTGGAAATCCATCTTTACATTGGCCTCGCAAGCTTCTGCAACGATTGTTGACACAAAGTCGGTAAAAGTACGGAGATTAACTCTCTTTTGCTGGTTCTTGAACCGAACCCACTCACGCTTGTCATGAGCAGGAAGCTTGTCGACCAAATCCTGGATTAAAAGAGGATTTGTGAGATGTTGCTTCAATTTAGCCGCTTCCAAATGTTCACATAGCTGCTCTACAGTATTCCCAAAAGGAACATATGTTGCCAATTTATCTGGCTTCGGAGCTTCCAGTCGCCGCACCTTTTCGAGATGACATTGCAGTAGTTGTTCCGGACGTCCATACAGCTGACGAAGTTTGCTGATGACTCTCGGTACGGATTTTGGGAAAAGCAACTGTCCTCGAACGCTTTCTAATGCTGGACCCTTCAAGCTCTCCTGTAGTCGAACAAGGTTTTCAACGTCATTGAATCCACAAGCATCTGTGGAAGCTTGATAAGTTCCAATGAATAATGGCCATTCTTCCGGCTTCCCGGTAAAGACTGGAAGTTTCTTACTAATCCCACTCCGGGCAGCTAGTTGTACTTTAGACGGAGCCTGCCTCTGCTCGGGGTTTTTTCGTTTCTTTTTTGATTGTTTCTCTTCCTTTACTTCTTCATGACCAGATTCACTCGAAATAGTATCATCATTGGATCCGTCTGAACTGCCATCGCTCTCGTCTTCGCTACTTGCTTCCTCGGATTCATCTCGTTCATCCTCTGGCTTATGCTTATTGCGGTTATCTGATTCCTTTTGATTGTGTACATGCGCATTTTCCAGCGGAATTCCAGTATTCGGTGTCTTTACATTCTTCGAGGTTCCTTCTCCCGATGATGCGGTTTGTAAACCACTAGATTTCAATTTCGATAGATCCTGCTCGATTTGATTCATTTTGTCATGATACGACTCTCTCAATTTCTTCATTCGGTCTAAATGTGTTTGCTTTTCGAGCAACGCTTTCTGCAACAACTGTTCTTCCTGCCGTAGTTCTTTGGCCCGGAGCTCATTTTCCATCTTAATCCGCTGCTCTTGTAGGATTCGGTTCATTTCCATCCGCTTTTCCCACAGAACCCGTTCGTTACTCATCTCCAATTCTTTCTTTTTTCGCTCCTTTTCTAGAGCTCTTAGCTCCCGCTCCAATGACGAACCGGACTTTCCGTCCGATCTCAAACTAGATTTATCCGATATATCCTCGGCTGTCTTCTTCTTGGTACCCGTCTTAGAAGTCTCTTCGTCCAGTTTTTTCTGGTTCTGACAATCTTCCTCAGGGCAATACCATTTCTCCTGACTTTCGACTGCTGCTGTGACACCTACGCAACGGTAATGGTACCAAACATCGCAATTGTCACAGCATACCATGCGCTCATTCACCTCGGACACCAATCCGCAGGCTCCGCAGGAAGTCGTTGTCATATCCGCAATTCCATCCATCGTTTTGAGGTTGGATCCCTATCTCTTATTAATTTTTGAGAATGTTCGGGATTTCAAAGAATTACACCACTGTTTTTGTAGCAGCTTCAAGGCAGCTCAAACTGCAATTTAATAGTTCCGGTAAATAGTGCAATTACATTAAATGATATACAACTTACAATTAATAGTTTTCTTCCACCTCGTACAACGTGTGTCGTGGAATTTTGCAGATATTTCTCGTCCACAAATGATCTGTATGAAATCAAATCGAGTTCTAAAAACACTTCAAATCGTAATGTGTTGTACTTACTATCTATCTAGTAGTACTAGTACTAGTTTAGAAATTTTTGCCGTTTAAAGGACCACTGATTTCTTTTTCGCAAACCTAATTTGATGTTTTGAAATAATAAACAGTATTAAAATAGAGAAAAATGACTCAACTAAATTCATTTAGTCTACCGTATATCGTAATGATTCTCTAGTTCCTAAATAAACTTTTTCTTCAATATATTTTTCGTGCTAACTATTTTATGCCAAACTTATTTTTTTTCTTTTAAATCAACTTTCATCAACCTCTAATTTGTTCTTTTGTTTTGATTCTCATTCCTATTGGGCATAAACATTCAACGACGGTACTACCACTGTAGACCGGCGTCGCATGTCTCATTATTTGCGTAACTAATTTCATGGCAGGCCGGTTGCGAGCACCGTTAATGCACAGTGTTGCCAACAGAATGTGATAGTGTAAACTTAACTTGTGACCACTTGTTTTGTAATGATCAAACTTACAAAACTCTTCTAAATTTACGACTACTAATTTGACAACCAGGATTTTCATAAACATTGGATTCCCTAATGGAAAAAGAAATGTCGTATTTCTGATCGAAATTTGACGCTTTATTTAACATACTTAAAATTATCCAATTTAAGTCAAATATGCGCCGTTTTGTTCGCAAACTTGTTGCCATTTAGAAGGTAACTTCATTATCCCCCCCTTATGAAACCCCCCCTTCCTTATTTGCAAAAAACTTAGACAGCCAGTTTTCGCAAGCCTCTTTTAGTATCACCGAGAGCTTTTTGCATGGACCGGAAGAGATGATATTCACTTGGAGCCAGGCCCGAACTATACGGTGGGTGCAATAGGACATCCCATCCGAGCTCCCGTAGCTTCTGGCGGGTCATCAAAGATGTGTGAGGCCGAGCGTTGTCCTGGTGGAAAACAACACCATTCCTATTGATCATTTCTGGAGGCCTCTGGTCAATCGCCTGCTTCAAACGGACAAGCTGCTCACAGTAGAGAACCGTGTTGAGGGTCTGGCCATAGTTGAGCAGCTCACAGTAGATGATTCCCTTCCAATCCCACCAAACACACAGCAAAACCTTCCTGGTCGTCAATCCGAGTTTGGCGATGGATTGGGCCGGCTCATTGCGCTTCGACCACGACTTCTTTCGCTTTAGGTTGTCGTACGTGATCCACTATTCATCACCAGTTTTTCGAACAACAACTTTTTTATGTTTTTCTTTGAAAAAATGCTATTAATGTTCTATTCGTTACATTTTTATGTATAAACTATCGCAGTTTGCATGATCTGCTAACTTTTTTTCTATTTAGAAACATGTCATGAACATGTAAAACGTGAGAATTTACACACAAAAATGTCACGAGCAAAACATTATTTTTTTCAGGAGTCTCCATACAAAAATGAATTATATTCTAAAAGCTATAAAAGATATACAATGAATGTTGATGTCTTCGACAAAAGTTCATATTTTAATAACATCTAAAACTTTGTCGAATACACTATATCGCTATCCTGACTTTAAACAAAATTAGGATAAGTTGTATTTTTTTCAAAAAAAATATGAAAAAGTTGTTGTTTGAAGAACTTTTTCCCTGTAAAAGTGTCCATCTTACGATGTATGGACGACTTGTTGGAAATTTGTGAGGGTTATTCATATTTATATTTTTGGGAATTTAAAAAAATACGTTTATGGGAAAAATGAATTTAAAATTTTTAAATAACTTTTTGGTCAGGGATTTTTTTCCAAAAAATTTTTGGTATTTTTTTGTAAAAATTGAAACAATTTCCTACATTTCATCCTTTGACAAGAATTTTTTTAGGTATCATAGTTTGTAAGCTAGTGTCAGTTGTTGGATCAAACGAATCCGACCTGCAAGGACCCTTACAAGATACTTTGAACAATTTTTCAAACTGGGCCATTGGTCTAGGGATCGAATTCTCCACGGAGAAAACAGAGATTTTTTCTAGTTTTTTCTAGGAAGCATAGACCAGCAAAACCAAAGCTTCAACTTTTGGGTAAACCGATCACTCATGCTATGTCATTCAAGTATCTTGGGGTCTGGTTCGACTCCAAATGTACTTGGGGGGTCCATATTAGGTATCTGAGTAAAAAATGTCAACAAAGAATAAACTTTCTCCGTACAATTACCGGCACCTGGCGGGGAGCCCATCCCGAAGATCTCATAATGTTGTATCGAACAACTATTCTCTCAGTGATGGAGTATGGCAGTTTCTGTTTTCAATCAGCTGCCAAAACACACCTCATTAAACTCGAGCGAATTCAGTATCTTTGTCTCCGTATTGCGTTGGGATGTATGCCCTCAACGCATACCATGAGCCTCGAGGTTTTGGCAGGCGTACTCCCACTAAAAGATCGCTTCAATTTATTATCTCTTCGGTTCCTCATCCGGTGTAAGGTTATGAACCCATTGGTGATCGGAAATTTTGAGCAGCTGATCGAGCTAAATTTTTATTCTGGATTCATGAGCTCATATCATGAATTCGTCTCCATGCAGGTTGATCCTTCTTCGTATATTCCCAACCGTGTTTATTTTCCTGACTACATCAATTCCTCTGTATATATTGATCTGTTCATGAAGGAGAAAATCCATGGTATTCCAGATTATCATCGATCGGGGATCGTTCCTACGATCTTCAATGCAAAGTATGGGCGTATCAATTGTGATAATATGCACTTTACTGATGGGTCCTCTATGAATGAGTCCACAGGATTTGGAGTGTTCAACGAATGTTTTAGCACCTCCCACAGTCTTCAGAATCCTTGCTCAGTGTATATTGCTGAATTGGCAGCAATACACTGGGCACTGGACAGCGTCGCCTCACGACCTGTTGAACACTATTACATTGTAACGGATAGTCTGAGCTCTGTCGAAGCTATCGAAGATGAATTGGGCCGGTGGCTCCACTCAATTATCCCTAAGGTTAGCCTCAAACCATGGTTCAAAAGTCTGGACTTGAGTCGGGACTTTATTCGCACCTTCTCCCGACTCATGTCCAATCACTGTTCGTTAAACGCGCTACTCTTTCGTTTTGATCTTGCCGACAGCAATATCTGTGCCTGCGGCCAAGGTTACCACGACGTCGAACACGTTGTTTGGTCGTGCGAGTTGTATCTTGTCGCCTGATCGAATTTAGAAAACTCCCTTCGGGCTGGAGGAAAGCAGTCCAATGTGCCAGTGAGAGATGTGTTGGCTCGGTTAGACCTTGATTACATGTTCCAAATATATGTTTTCCTTAAAGCTATCGATCTTCGAGTGTGATTGTTCATACATCCTTTTCCCCTCCTTTTCGTCCTTCGCGAGCTATCGGTTCCCTTCCAACTAACATTAGAATAAGATAAATTGTAAATACATATCTGATGTAAGGATAGTTTTAAGAATTGAGTGTGAAGTGTCAGTGTGAATGAGAATGTGAATGTGAATGTGAGTGCGAGTGTAAACACACATCTCCTTACATCCCATCCTTTTCCTAATGAAAATGTGTCATCCTTCTAAACTCGAGTCGACCGCGAGTAATCGGTTTCCTATTTCATTAACCATAGAATTAAGGAAACAACATGTTGATATATGCTAGTTGAAATATATGTAAGAGTTTGGCTCCATTAAACTTATGTAACTGAGCCTGTAAAAATAAACGGATTAATAAAAAAAAATAGTTTGTAAGTTATAAATTTTTGTAAAAAATCAAGAAAAAAAATTGGCTTTTTCCAAAAAGTAGTCTAATTCTTTTTCGAATATTTCAAGCATGCAAAGTTGCCTAAATGACCCATATCTTTACACCCACAACGTTTCACTACTATCTGAGATGGTGCTGCCAACTCCTAAGATGAGTTGGCATGAAATTCGTCTATAATGTATCGGTGAGGCACATTTTCATACGATTCAGGCACGCTTAAGTCGCTGCAAATACAGAGTTCGTTTGAGGGACACTTCGGAAAGAGAAAAAATTGCAACTCCGTCCAACAACTCATTGCAACTCATTGGATACAAAAATTCGCGATTTATATTATACAATCTTGTTCCAGCCAGCGATCAGTCAGTCTTAATTAATGCGGTATCACACATACACAGCGGTTTTGCAGAATATGACACGCAAGAGCACCATAGTGGAAGTTTGTTCGAAACATCAAATCCAAGATGGAGGTTCGATGAAATTATGTACCGTGTTGTTCATGTTGTTTGGTGGAGAGTGCTTGCGTATTGTTGCATCACAAACGCACTTTGTCGCTGTTTTTGACGTAGGATAAGGAGGAACTAAATATCGATCGCGTCACAAAAAAAACATACAAATTTTGAGTGCTAATTGCTCAGTCATTTCTTGATGGGTTTAATATCCAATTTTGGACGCTTGCTAACAATCTGTTGCGATTCTCATATTATAGAAATACCGTTGAAATGAGAACTTGCGCCGTGGATCAGTATCCATAAAGGTTGGCTTTCAAGATTTCTATTTCTGGAGGCTGGAAATAATTGAAAAGCTGGAAAAAGCAGAGAGAATCGATTTTTATTTCTTCTCAATTTTGTTTATACTAACAAAAAACGTAGAAGGAGCACGGACGGAAGTTTGACGTAGGACTGTGATTGCTCAAAACAGTTGTTCTTTTAAATGTAATTCATTTCATTGTTCAGAAATCTGTTTTTTTATCCCATTTATTTATTTCAGGCTCATTAGCATTTTAGCTGTAACAGAGCCGAATTTTAATCGTGTACATGTCACATGGTTATCATATCTATAATTATAGCACATTACATTACACAGTTGCCATTCGCCAGTATTCCTTCTATACCATTGCATATGATGGTACATTTACACAGTAGCCATTTAGGCGTAAGAGTATTCTGTATTGTATTTTTATTCCATTATCCAGTAAGACCACCGGACAGCGGAGAAAGTTGATTGATCATTGTTGAGCTATTTATAGAACAGCAGCCCGATGTGTCTTGCAGAGCAGAGCAGTTGTATGGATGAATCGATCTAATTTCGACCGTGGATCGATCTCCATCGCTGATGATTGTTGCGTGGACGTAGCTATTCTGTAACAACACAAAGATGGTCAATGAGGGTCCTGAGTTTTGAACTCACGATCGATCGCTTACTAAGCGAACGCGCAACCAATGTGGCTACGGAGACCCCCTCAGAAATCTGTTAGTTCAACTCTTTTGAAACTCCAAAGAGTAGCCTTGAAAAGGGACGTTAGTTATATGTACCCATAACCGTCAACCGGTTTGTAACGAACAATAAAAGAAAATTAGCTTCTGGCAGGAAGTTCAACTGTCTACTGAAAATAATTAATGAATATCAGTGTGATACATAACATGATGGAATAAAAGATGAAGTATATGTGTATTGGTAACAAAAAAAAATATCGTCATTGAATACATTGAATATAAAGTATGGGGAAGAAACAAGTTAAAAATACTTACGATTTCGTGATGTTTTGAGGTAAAATACGCATTAACTCATGAAGTTGCTTTGTTTTTAATGGATAGATAATGGATAATGGATTGTAAATTCTTTCCATTGTCTTATTCTAATTATTACTCTTATTCTAAGGCATCGGTTTGCAGACTATTACAATCAAGTCGTATTGGTTCTACTGCTCAATCTATC
The DNA here is from genome assembly GCF_029784135.1 of Toxorhynchites rutilus septentrionalis. Lineage (NCBI taxonomy): Eukaryota > Metazoa > Arthropoda > Insecta > Diptera > Culicidae > Toxorhynchites > Toxorhynchites rutilus. The sequence goes on from NC_073745.1 coordinate 33,529,660, forward strand.
ATAGAAGTAGTTGAGTCATTGAAAATTATAAATATGAGTCATGAATGAAGATTATTAATATTTCATTTCGTTTCATTTTTTGTGATGTAATGTCGATCTCTATAAGTTCTCGCATGATAATCGCAGCCATCCTCCTAGTACTGAAATCATTTTTCGCTGTACAATTGCCCATGTTCCTGCAGCCCGGAAGACACTCGCTTAAGATGTTTGTCACCCCGTCATATACAGAAGTCATTCGATAACTGGACTATCTTCAACTGGACTTACTTATAACAGGGCGTACGTTAACTGGGCTGCAAAGCAGTTATGTATCAATAATAGATGTCTTCTTCAATTTGAGGTATTGCTTTTGCTTTTTTTGAGTTCAGTTAGCGAGAAAAAATCGATAATTGTATTGATTTTCTGGCCCAATTAACAAGTTGACTGACACTGAGTTTACGCTCAGGCTGCGACTGACAGTATAACATATTATAATAAAGGTAACTAAATAAGACGGCGCCAGTGGTTGTGTGGTTAGCGTAACAGCCTCATAATCCGATCGGCCTGGGTTCAATCCCAGTTGGGATTTTCTGAGGCGAAAAATCTCTGGTACCGTCTTCCTTCGGAGGGGAAGTAAAAGAAGTTGGTCCGGCTCATGAGCTGTTGAGTCTGATAGGTAGGAACAGGTGGAGTCGCCTCCCTGATATCGGTGATTGGCACTGAAGGGGCGGAAATAGGCCGACGGAAAATAAGCGAAGATAAAAAAAAGGTAACTAAATAAGCATATAAGCTTATAAGCATTCCCTTTCGAACAAAAATAACTTCCACTACGATTAGAAACGATGGCCCTAATACGTTTAAAATTTCCATAGAGTCGTTCTAAAACCGTGGCACTTAACGTGTTAACGAACGATCACTCTATGGGTGACACTTTCCTCGTTGCTTTGATGGAATCTTGCATTAAATTTGAGTGATGCATGAAATCTTGCATCTGATTAGTTCAACATTTTTACATTCGAAAAGGGTTTTCTAATTTGTTCGATAGAACGAATTATTGCACACAATTTTGTGTTGTATACAACATTCATGGGGACGAAGTTGAAAAAAAGAATGCATAATACATGATTTACCTTCGCATCCGCTCGCAAAACATACCTCTTTTATTTGTTAAATTGCTTACTTGTTTTATTATTTCCACTGTTGATGTCTCAGGCGAAAAAAATTTTGGATAAATTTTCCGTCTAATGGTATATATTATAACATATATCTTATGAACGATTTTGCGTAATATGCATTTGAAAACACTTAATAAACGTTACATTTTTCGTAGAGAGGCCCCCCTATATAGAAATCAAAGACGTAGTCCTACGTCAAAAAATACGATATACAATGGAGGCGATCTGGCGTAATGGTAACATCCATACCGCTCACACTGAAGGTCACGAGTTCAATTCTCACTCGCGACCTTCTTTCGAAATGGTAGGTAAAAGTGACGAGCCAGACTTTAGACTTTTGTTTCACATTTTGTGTCATTCTGACTAACTCTGACTTTTCTTAATGCATATCTACATCAATTTTGGAAGCTAGAATTCTTCGCATAGCTTTTGTTCCTGTTCAACTTCTTAACTCTTTTTGGTTCAAATTGTTTCCAATAAACAACCTTTCAGCGGTAACTGAGGAATGCGGCAGAATCAGAATTGTTATATAAGTCACGTGATTCCAGAGCTCGGAATACATTCAAGGCGTGTTGTTTGGCTTAAGAAATCTCAACTAAGTATAAATAAATGACGCTAGTTAATGCACACGTTGAGACGGCAAAAGTTCCACAGGGAACGTTAACGCCATTCAAGAAGAAGAAGCAGATAGATAGATATAAAAAGAGAAGGACGATGAACGATATAAAGGTCTTCGATGTAAGTAGAGCAGAGCAGGATTCTCACAACTGAAGAAAGAATATTATTTTGGGGAGTAAAAACATGAAATTGACGAAAAAAAATTAAAAATACCTAGATGAAACTATACAAATGCAAAGAAAACTGGAAATGTTTTGCCTTCTGCTGTTTCGCTGGCATGCTTAAAAAACTGGCAATATCCAGGAAAATTGGAAGGTTGGCAACTCTGGTGAACAGTCAGCGGCATATGTCGAAACGGGGAGTTGATGCGTCGGCTGGCCAACCTATGTCCTATGTCACCCAAGGGGTACAATGTGATTTCGCTCACATTTGGGCAGTTAACTAGGTGTTCCCGTGATGATTTTTTATATCACAGAAAAGATATTTCGGATTCAAAAAAAATTCAAACGAAAGAATATTATTTCGTATATATTTGAACGCAAGACAATTACAAGGGAAAAAAAATTCCATCCATCCATTTATGAGAATTGATTGAGATGCACCTTCAAACACATGATTACTATGCCATTAATAGCCCTAAGTTAACCTTGCGGTTATATCACATATAAAACCCACTCCTAGTTTTTCCATTTTGGGTGGGAAAAGCTGCAGATTTAAATAACGACATCCTTCAACAACTGGAAGGTCAGGGTTCAGTTTTAATGATGTCCCGTTCGCAGGCTATCGACCGCTCCAACCATGTCAGGATCAAATGAGGGAGTTCAAATTTTGTTGAAAAAGCAAACCAAAAAAACAAGCCTCGTTCATAGGGTTTGTAGACAACTCTTTGGGCTTATGAGGGCAAAGGCACAGTCCCTCCTACCAGCAGTTTATTGTTTGATACATCTGTGTTATCTGTACTTTTGATGCGTTGTACTACATGAAGTAGATCTAGTGCAGAATATTTACAAACCAAAGTAACGTTGTTATCAGACTCAATGCACTGGTAATTCTCCTCGCTTTTGAAAGGAACAGTCTAGTCGAAATGGCCATTAAAAAGGTTTTATTAAATCCATTGTTTAAAAATTTGTTAGACAAGTTAAAATGAGCAAACCAGACGAGAGATCTTTCGGCCACTTTCCAACGATAGAAGAGGGAATGGTGGAGAGCATAGGATATTTTCTTCGGGTATTACAAGAACGGTCAAAATCGTCTAACGAAGAAACCGATTTTTTTAATATTATGAGTACCTGATAACAAACTGAAAAAGTCGATTTGACAAACTGGCAAACAAGATTCCGAAGTCATTTAAAGGCCGCTGGAATTAATCCTAATGATGTCATTAATGAGATTGCATTGGATGGGTAACAGTCCAGCATCAATTGGGACTTTCATAATTCGGTTCCGAACTATACAGTCAACGATGGGGCAGATATGTTAAATATGTTGAGCACTGTATCGTTATAGCTGCGCATTCATTGATCCCGCAACAAGAAAGCGAAAGCGCACTTAACAGAAGCACTTGTACATTATCAGTGTCGCTCTCATTTCCCAAAGATATTAATTTGATAAAATTTATTTGAGTCACGACATTTGAAAATATTTGTATATTTGTTCTGTTTTGTAACTGTCAGTTCCAATGACCAACGAGTGAAGATTTTGTGATTTACTCCTATCTAATATTGGAATAAATAAGTTTCACTTTTGGATAAGTTTGGAGGGGTGACACCCTAGTGACCTGCCCCGGGTGTCACCCAGTCACGCTACGCCACTAGGGCCAACAACAAGAATTCGGAATTTGAGACAAAACGGTATCGTTCCCACGACAGAACGGGAGAAATGAATCATGAATCAACCATCTTCAGCTGTATCTTCAACATCCGCAAACTATCCGCCCTATGCAGAGTCGCCATAACATCCAGCGGAAAGGTTATTTTCAATATTTTGATGCATTCTGAAATAATATCCGACGAAGAAACAAGCGAATTAAATAAAATTATTCCGTAGCCCTGCGATAGCCTCCTTGTCGCCATGTTTGGGAACAAGAAAAAGTAACAAGAGGTGAAATCTGGACTATAGAGTGCGGTAAAGTTGAAGTTACAATTTTTTCACCAAACCTCGGAGGCATAGACTGGCGCATTGTGGTGATCAGGGCCCAACATTTTCGGAGATGAAATATGAAAATCTACTCTCCTCTCAGTCACTTTATTTCGAATAGGGCTACTTTGGCATTCCCGTTAACATGACTAGTTTATCAGTCATCCTCTTCCTCTTACGCTCGTCAATTCATTTCCAGTCAATTTAATTCAATTAATTAATTTTATGCGATTTTGTGCGATTTAGTAACGATTAATTAAGAAAATAATTAATAATTAGCAAATACTTTTTCTAATGTAACGTGACGAATGCATTCAAATGCCTCTTCATTCAACCTGACTTGAATCCACCACTACTACTCCGTCTTGACATATACCTCGTTACCCGCGCACACAATCTAATTTTAACTTGATTTCTTATGTAAAAAACTAGTTACACCATTGATGAACGACTCCACTGTTTACCCGCCGTGAACTCGAACATCGATACATGCATACATGATACATAAGAGAGTAACAACGTAAATAGAATGCCAGGTATATTATATCGTCTGTGTGATACACACACTCTCCAATACAATGTAGCTTATTTTAAAAACACTGTATAACAGACATGTTGAAATCATTATTTACTTTTTTCTTTGCCTACCACTACATGAAGAAAGCGCGGAGTAATATACCTGGTAATCTATTTACGTTAAGGGAGAGAGAAACGAATTCAGTCTGGGGGGAGTCAGATCAATATGCCGTGAAGTCCACTTATCGGTAAAGAGCCCTGGTTGTGATCCAAGACCCAGCCGTTTCAAGTCGCGCATGGAAAATGCGGAGTCGCACGCGCTCCTGGACATCAACATATAATTTTTCAAGAACTGTTTGGCTATCAGGATTGTAACGATGATTGATTTCACGAATATTCTAAAAGAAAAGACTTCCTCTCTGCAATGATCTCTTCTGTTTGATGTTGGAGTGATTCTATTGCTGACACTTTTTGTTCCACCAGCTTTCGTCATATTTCATCCGGAAAGTTTTTGTAAAATCAAATTGGAAGCAATGAAGATCAATTCATCCGCACTCATATACCTCCGGCCTCGTCTACTGATCTTTAACATAACCCTGAACCAATCGTCCGGACATGTTCTCACCGTTGCCATGCTCTTTTGTATGTAAAATTCCAACAAAAAGAACTGATAAAACAGATGCGTGACAGATGTTTTTTCAACCCCGTCCAATGAATTTCACGTACGATCGCATCTGTTCCATTATTGACAATCGATATAACCGCTCCAAGTACTTTCATTACATGAAAAGTGTCATTACATTATTATTAACATTCTGCAGAAACATCACCTAAATGATCATAATGATAATCGGTCAGAAATGTTCTACGAGCATTCTTGAAACAATCTACACTTAGCGAGAAAGTACCCATGAATGAAAAGCTATATGATTTCAACGAAACATTAAGCCGAAAAGGTGTGCGGAATTGAGTCCAATTTCTTTGGTATGTTTAGTGTCTGCTTAGACTTCTAACGATTTCGCTGATGATTTGTATAGATCGTACAACGCCGCGATCGAAGTGAAATGTGACACCCGATATTCGATGGTCGAAATTCCTTAATCGCTTGAAGCTCTAAATCGTTGCTCAAAGCGCTTCGCACAGAATAGAGTGATCACTTGTTAACTCGTAAATTCTTCGTAAATCGCTGACTCCTTCTCAGACACATGAAAACATTTGAAATATATCTGTGGAGAAAAGCCTACCGACGCCGTTCATGTTTTTAAGAACATTCCTCGCCATTGCACTTCTCTTTCCGAAAATTGCGTTAGCACAAAGGATGGCATGGTGGAGATAACACCATGGTGAGTATGTTCTACACACTTCAGCAAGATAGATCATACTGATTTTTAGAGGGAAATTATGAGGCTTCCATGTTGCGAGTTGCGAGATCTGGTGGCATTAAATGCTATTTATGCCAATATTTGTAATTTTCCAAAAAGTCACTCGTACTCTCCAATTCTATCTGTGATAGATCTTCTTCTTATTAAATGGCACTAACGTTCCTAGAGGAACTTCGCCATCTCAACGTAGTAGTTATTACTTGCGTAATTTTTATTGGTAGTTAGTTGGTTGTTAGATTTTTATTGGAGGTTAGTATTAGATTTATGCCAAATAACACGCCTTGAATGCATCCTGAGTGGCAAGCTCTAGAATACGCGTGACCACAGTGCAAGTAGGAGGAATTTTCTTTGACGAAGAATTCCCTCGACCGAAACAGGAATCGTACTCGAACCCCCGGAATGGTAGGTGTGACGCTAACCACTCGGCCACATGTGCATAGCATGTGATAGATCTAATATCATTGATTCAATTATTATAACTAGATAAAATGAATGAGTAGGTTCGTACTAATTTCTTTAATGTGAAAATAATTGTTTCGCTAAAACATAATTTTATCCTCAAAGGAATTCGGCTGATTCAACAAAGGGAATTTAGATAAGAAAGTGTGAAACAATTACAGTTGTATCATTGATCAAACGAGATAACTTTTGTGTTTCATTATTCAGTAAAGAAATTAAATGTTTAGCATGTTCATTTTACCCGATTCCCTTGTATCGACAGCCGCGCCGCGCGTCTGCGTTATCGATCGCATCAAACTTTGTTTGCGTGCGAGTTGTTGTTGTTTTTGCTGCTGTTATCTTTCGGGCACTTTTTTTTATGACATTCCGCTTCTCGCGACTGGTGTTGTCTCACAGCGCAGTTCGAATCGTGTGAGTGGTACTTTATTGGAATTCCATAAAGCCAAACGAGACAAGCGAGAGCGAAACAAGCGTCCACCAAACCAGCCGTAAACTGGATCCCATGTTGCCCCCCAAAGAATGGCCCCCAGAGGAAGCAGCGTTCCGCTGCCGCCCCGTCTTCTTCATCGTGTGTCGATGTGATCTTATCACGGACCATGCGATGATCATAGATGCGCTGTGCCGCCCGTAAAACTGGCCTCGGGCGAGGACGAGGGGGGGAAGCGCGCAAGATGGTGGGTTGGAACATTTCAATCTATTTATGCTCCGTCCGGTCTGGAGACGTAGACGAAGACGACGACGACGACGACTACGCTGCTGATGATAGGCCAATTTAGATGACTGCCGGGGAGATGATTTATGACCGTTTGATACACTCAAATTGATATGCAGCCAGCGTGTGTGGAAGGGGCGCCTGAGAGCGTGAAATTTCACTCAATACACGATGTTATCCACGGTTTCATTGATATTCAATGCGCCATTGTTGGGCAAACATTTCATTAATCCAGAATTCCTGTTTTTCACACAGCTGCTGTTGCCACCAATAACAGCAATTTATTGCCTACACTCAAAATCTATCCAACTGGCGCACAATAAACGAATGAAACGACAAAATCAATTGTCAACTCTTAAAAATTAATAAAAACTGCTAAATTATGAATGCCACAATAACGACCCGCTTTTTATTCCGGCAATTCGGTGAAAAGTGGATCAGCTTAATTAAGCTCTCACCGGCGGCCATGTGCATCAGCATGGTCTTCCCGTGGATCCCCTGCCCTCACGGCTTCCAGCAGTAGCAAATGGGACCAAATTCTCGCACTATCGAATAATATCCGCCGGCCTATTATCCCCGTTTGTCGGTTGGAAGCTTTGTTACGCGGTATAATGTTGTTTGGATCGAGAGGTGAAACTATTTTCGGTAGCTCACACGTGTTTTGGAACCAGTTCCTCATCGTGTCTTTTTCTATGGCGCTATGCGCCATAAAAAACCTAAACTTCTCAAATTGATATATTACCAGTGTTAATTTAACTGGCGCTCTGTGTTTATAATCCGATGCCAAATAACACGCCTCGATAGCGAGTGTGTATGATTAGCACTGCCATCGCTAACCACTCGATCACGGAAGGGCCCCCATCGCACATTAAGCATAAATTTGGCTTTTGTTTGCATTGAATTTCGTGGTCAATATAGTTTCTCATACTAATGTTGCTGTTGCTGTTGCTGCCGCCACTTGCTGATACGTCTGCCATAAATTATATGCTCAGAGGTATGCTAATGAACCAAGCGGAGAGGTTTTTTGCACGGAAATTTTTGTTTGTTTGGAAAAGTCGAAAACAAGGTTTCAGAACATTTTATTTAGATGAAGCCATAGTGTCATATGATGGTTAAAAGGTTTGCTATCTGTATTTAGAATAATGGTTTTCACTTTTAAAAGAATTGCGAATGTATGAAAATTGACTCAAACTCATAATCGTACTCTGGTTGAAATTTCAACTCGATTCATAAGGCGTTGATCAATTTCAGGATCCCATCATTAGTATGGTATCCCTTGTTCATTGAAACTATCTTTAGCCATCATCTACGAGTTTTTTGGTGTATTCGTAAGGAATATTCATCCATTTTTTGATCAAATGGTTTTTTAAATCGTTATTTTTAGAAATTTGATGGTTTCTAATTTCCTACACAGATAACTTCCATATTTTTTAACTGGGATTGATACCGGGAGATCGGGGAGGAGTACCAATAAAACTATATGTGACATGTGCTTAGGGTTATTGTCTTGGTAAATCTTGAATCCTCGATTCAATCTCATTTTGTTCACACGTTACTACATGTTTTTCTTTAAGATGTTCAAGTAAACATTCTGACCCAATACACCATCGATGAAGGCCAAGTTAACCCCTACATGTAACCTCATACCATCCCTCCACCACCACCATGTTTATACGTTGCTTTCAGATTTTCGCGCTCAATTCATCGTTTTCCTCGATACGGAACGACAACCATCGGAGTCAAATAAAGGGTGTGTCACATCAAATTGCATCACGGAAAAAACGCTGTAGAAATTCGCCCAGTAGACCGATCCTTTTGAAAATTTTAGACAGTAAAATAAAAACTATTAAACAACTTTTGGCATTTTCTTTTTATTCATACTTCGAGCCCAAGCCCGTATGCTCGCACCTTCCTCTTTACCCCGTCCATAAGGTTCTTCACAACGTCAGGTTGTAGTTTTTTTTAACAGAAATACATTTTCTCTTGAAGTCCGCCTCCGATTTGACAACTTTTGGGTTCTTCCGGAGGGCCTGCTTCATAATCGCCCAATATTTCTCTATTGGGCGAAGCTCCGGCGCGTTGGGCGGGTTCATTTCCTTTGGCACGAAGGTGACCCCGTTGGCTTCGTACCACTCCAACACGTCCTTTGAATAGTGGCACGAAGCGAGATCCGGCCAGAAGATGGTCGGGCCCTCGTGCTGCTTCAATAGTGGTAGTAAGCGCTTCTGTAGGCACTCCTTAAGGTAAACCTGCCCGTTTACCATGCCGGTCATCACGAAGGGGGCGCTCCGCTTTCCGCAAGAGCAGATCGCTTGCCACACCATGTACTTTTTGGCAAACTTGGATAGTTTCTGCTTGCGAATCTCCTCCGGAACGCTGAATTTGTCCTCTGCGGAGAAGAACAACAGGCCCGGCAGCTGACGAAAGTCCGCTTTGACGTAGGTTTCTTCGTCCATTACCAGGCAATGCGGTTTTGTCAGCATTTCGGTGTACAGCTTCCGGGCTCGCGTCTTCCCCACTGCTTAACTACGCGCTTGTGATCTTTTTCACTGACGGAGCATCCATTTTTGTCGTTCTTCACCTTCCGGTCGATGGTTAGGTTCTCGAAGTATCGTTTTAGTACTCTGCTGACCGTGGATTGGACGATTCCCAGCATCTTACCGATGTCCCGATGTGACAACTCCGGATTCTCGAAATGAGTGTACAGGATTAATTCACGACGCTCTTTTTCGTTCGACGACATTTTTCCAAATTTACGAAAAATTGACAGTGAAGCATGGCCAACGTGATCTATACACTCTTATCTGATTATAAGCAGAAGCTGAAGATATAATTCCTAAAAATTAAATTTCTACAGCGTTTTTTCCGTGATGCAATTTGATGTGACACACCCTTTATTATACGCTTGGACCGTGATGACAGATACGGAACGGTGCTATTGGGGATCAATAAGTACCACTCATCATTTCGAATTGACCTTCCACCTATTGGAGGGATCGAAGCTGTTGCTTGTCATGCAAACATCAGAGGCAAAGACCTCTGTATTGTCAGCTTGTATTGGCCTCCGAGAGCTGTGGTTAGCCCCAAGCAACTTGTTGACATGTGCTCACTCCTTCCTGAGCCACGATTGATCTTGGGAGACTTCAACTTTCACGGAACTGCCTGGGGGGAACAGTACGACGACAATCGTTCATTGTTGATATATGACCTTTGTAACAGCTTCAATATGACCGTTTTGAACACTGGGGAAACAACACGTGTTCCTAAACCTCCTGCTAACCCAAGTGCTCTTGACCTCTCGCTTTGCTCGAATTCACTATCGTAAGATTGCAAGTGGAATGTAATCCAGGACCCCAACGGTAGTGATCACTTGCCAATCAAAATTTCCATCACCATTGGGTCGAATTCTTCAGAATCTATAAACATGGCATATGACCTCACAAGACACATTGACTGGAAAAAATATGCGGACGCGATTGCTCTAGCCATCAATTCCAGAGATGGCTTACCTCCATTGGAGGAGTATAACTTCCTTTCTAGTTTGATCTACGACAGCGCAGTTCGCGCTCAAACGAAACCCATCCCAGGTTCCACTATTCGCCGAAGGCCTCCCAATCTATGGTGGGATAGCCAGTGTTCCAAGCTTTATGTAGAAAAATCGAATGCATTTAAAGCTTTTCGGAAACGTAGAACCCCTGAAGATCAATTTAAAAACTTAATCAAAGGGAAAAAACGTGCTTATTGGCGAAATTTCGTGGGAGGTTTGTCACGAGAAACGTCAATGAAAAAATTATGGAAAGTGGCTCGAAACATGAGAAATCGCTTTTCAACGAATGAAAGCGAAGAATATTCACATCGATGGATTTTGATTTTGCACGGAAGGTTTGTCCTGATTCCGCTCCTGTGCAAAAAATTGTTCGAGATATACCACAAGATAGGTGCGATCTTGATTCCGAGTTTTCGATGGTAGAATTCTCTCTTGCTCTCCTTTCTTGTAACATTTCTGCTCCGGGATCGGATAGAATTAAGTTCAACTTGCTGAAAAACCTCCCTGATGTGGCGAAACATCGCTTGTTGAATTTATTCAATCGGTTTCTGGAGAATAATATTGTTCCAGATGATTGGAGACAAGTACGAGTTATAGCTATTCAAAAACCCGAAAAACCCGCGTCCGACTTCAATTCGTACCGCCCAATAGCAATGCTGTCTTGTATACGGAAATTGTTGGAGAAAATGATCTTGTTTCGCCTCGATCGATGGGTTGAAACGAATGGCCTACTCTCAGATACACAATATGGGTTCCGCAGGGGCAAGGGGACGAATGATTGTCTTGCGTTGCTTTCTTCAGAAATTCAAATGGCTTACGCCGAAAAAAAACAAATGGCTTCAGTATTCTTGGACATAAAGGGGGCCTTTGATTCTGTTTCAATAGAGGTTTTGTCAGACAAATTACACTCTCGGGGTCTGCCGCCTCTATTGAATAATATGTTATATAACTTGCTTTGTGAGAAACATTTGAACTTTTCTCACGGAGATTCGGCAGTAAGTCGGGTCTCTTACATGGGCCTCCCCCAGGGCTCATGTTTAAGCCCCCTTTTGTACAACTTCTATGTAAGCGACATCGACAATTGCCTTACACAAAATTGCAACCTAAGACAACTTGCAGATGATGGAGTGGTCTCTGTCGTAGGATCAACAGAATCCGACCTGCAAGGATCGTTACAAGATACCTCGAACAATTTCCAACTTGGGCCATTGGTCTAGAGATTGAGTTCACCACGTAGGAAACAGAGATGGTCGTCTTTTCTAGGAAGCATAGACCAGCAAAACCAAAGCTTCAACTTTTGGGTAAACCGATCACTCATGCTATGTCATTCAAGTATCTTGGGGTCTGGTTCGACTCCAAATGTACTTGGGGGGCCCATATTAGATATCTGAGTAAAAAATGTCAACAAAGAATAAACTTTCTCTGTACAATTACCGGCACCTGGTGGGGAGCCCACCCCGAAGATCTTATAATGTTGTATCGAACAACTATTCTCTCAGTGATGGAGTATGGCAGTTTCTGTTTTCAATCAGCTGCCAAAACACACCTCATTAAACTCGAGCGAATTCAGTATCTTTGTCTCCGTATCGCGTTGGGATGTATGCCCTCAACGCATACCATGAGTCTCGAGGTTTTGGCAGGCGTACTCCCACTAAAAGATCACTTCAATTTATTATCTCTTCGGTTCTTCATCCGGTGAACCCATTGGTGATCGGAAATTTTGAGCAGCTGATCGAGCTAAATTTTCACTCCGGATTCATGAGTTCATATCATGAATTCATCTCCATGCAGGTTGATCCTTCTTCGTATATTCCCAACCGTGTTTGTTTCCCTGACTACATCAATTCCTCTGTGCATTTTGATCTGTCCATGAAGCAAGATATCCATGGATATTTAGATTACCAACGATCGAGGATCGCTCCAACGATCTTCGATGAAAAGTATGGGGGTATCAATTGTGATAATATCTACTTTACTGATGGGTCCACTATAAACGAGTCCACAGGATCCAAATCAACAATTCAATGTGTTCAACAATTTTTTAGCACCTCACACAGTCTTCAAAATCCTTGCTCAGTGTATATAGCTGAATTGGCAGCAATTCATTGGGCGTTGGACAGCGTCGCCTCACGACCTGTTGAACACTATTACATTGTAACGGATAGTTTTAGCTCTGTCGAAGCTATCCGTTCAGTGAGGCCGGAAAAGCACTCGCCGTACTTCCTTGAGAGAATACGAGAAATTTTGAGTGCTTTATCCAGACGCTGTTATGTCATTACCTTTATCTGGGTCCCTTCACATTGCTCCATTCCGGGTAATGAGAGGGCTGACTCATTAGCAAAGGTAGGTGCAATTGAAGGCGATATTTATCAGCGTCAAATCGCCTTCAATGAATTTTATTCTTTAGTCCGCAAAAATACAATCGCTAATTGGCAATGCAAGTGGAATGAAGATAAATTGGGCCGGTGGTTTCACTCGATTATCCTTAAGGTTAGCCTCAAACCATTGTTCAAAAGTCTGGACTTGAGTCGGGACTTTATTCGCACCTTCTCCCGACTCATGTCCAATCACTGTTCGTTAGATGCACTACTCTTCCGTTTCAATCTTGCCAGCAGCAATCTCTGCGTTTGTGGCCAAGGTTATCACGACATCGAGCACGTTGTTCGGTCGTGCGAGGTGTATCTAGTCGCCAGATCGAATTTAGAAAACTCCCTTCGGGCCCGAGGAAGACAGCCCAATGTGCCGGTGAGAGATGTGTTGGCTCGGTTAGACCTTGATTACATGTCCCATATATATGTTTTCCTTAAAGCTATAGATCTTCGTGTGTGATTGTCCCTACATCCTTATACCCTCCTTTCCTTCCTTTGCGGGTAATTCGTCCCCTTGCTATAAATAGTAGAATAAGTTGAAATGTAAATACACTATAGATATACGAATAGATTTATAAATTGAGTGTTCATCAACATTGTTACAATTTCCTTAAATCCCATCCTTCTCCTAAAAATATGTCACCCTTCTAATCTCGAGTACACCGCGAGTAATCGGTTTTCCACCTTACTAACCATAGATGTAAGAAAATTGTTTATATATATAGTTTTAAAATAATATTTAAGAATTCGGCTCCTTGAAACATAAGTAACTGAGCCTGTAAAAATAAACGAATTAATAAAAAAAAAAGTTTGTGTAACCCAATCATATGCTCGTAAACCTCATATAATCTTTATGAGATGCAACTATCGTGTTTCGCTTTTTTCACATCTAATAAAGCTCGAACAGTTGTGAGAACAAAACTAAATATGAAACGTTGTCAAATTGAAAATGAAATTTGTCAGCAATAATTCAATCAATAGCATAACTGTTTTCCGTTGATATTTAGGGAACCACTTCAAGGGTTCTTAAGTGTTGATTCAGTGTGACATCCCATACCATATGATGAGGGTTCATCCCATCAAGACAACGCAATTCATTCCGCTCACAGTTTCCCAAAACAGGAATACACAACCAAGCAAACCTCAACTCAATAAACATCAAACGGTAGCCCCAAAGTCACACAATTCTAACTTTTTCGCACAGCACATTTAATGAGAAACGAGCCGATCCGTAATTTCGCGCCTTGTTTACCGTGCCTTCCGCAATCAAAACCACTCAACAAACGTGTGCGTGTATGTGTGTGTGTGTGTGTGTGTGTGTGTGTGTGTGTGTAATGACGGCAATGGCACCGGGACCGGTACTCAGCATCCAGTCGTCGACACAATAAAGTATTTGTTCGTTACCTTTTCTGGAGAAGAATAAACCACCATTCGGTCGCCCCAACACGTTTAGCGGAATGATAAATGCCATATCATAAATCCACCACGCGTAATTAAATTTTGTGGCTCACCGCATCATTTTTTACACTCGATTTTGACAACGGGTTTCCCACTCTTCGCTTTATTTTGTTTTTTTTCTGTTTTCGCTCACCGCGCCGCGGTGATGGTTCTCCGACGCAATTTGGGATATTTTTCTGTTGACTTTCTCCCCGCTCCCCCGATTACCAACGATGGGCGCCTTTGGACGCCTTTAGCGAGATGGCGCTCGATTCATCCTCGGACGGTCTGCGTGTTGGTTTGTTGTCGCGACGCTAGAGTCTCGTCACTAGAAGATCCTCCCGGAGAGAGAGAGACTGGCGGAAGTCCTAAACGAGCTAAGCTAAAAGTAAACAACTTTTGAGCGGATTCATAACAGGGGTCGCATTTTTATGGCCCCCATTTGCTTCCCGAGCGGAGGAAGCGCACAGTATTTTACCGCCATTCTACGAGCGCAAAAACAAGGAAATATTGCCACTTCTTAATAACTTTGGCGGAAATTGAATGTGTCCCGTAAACGGTACGAAAGCTGGCGATTCCTCAGCCAACGACTGGCCGGAAAAAAGATACAGCAAACAAACAAACAGCTGTCAAACGCCATCTGAACAAGCCACGACGCCCACGATAACACCTCCACTCGACGTCATCCCTCGAGACTTCCAATCAAAACACATTATCAAGATTAATGGGACTGAACACTTTTGCCGGAAATGATAATAAAATTTATGATTTATGTATTCGCCACATATGGCGGCGGCATGCGAGCTCCCCACATCACAATTTGCGACAGGGAACTGCTTCATATGTGGCGCTATCTCTCTCTCTCATTTCGCCAGTAGTGCTGCAGTAGTGACTGAGAAGGACGAAAAAAAACTCCTTTTTTGGTATATGTGACGCATGCAGGAGTTCTGTGTGAATTCTTGATATCCCCGTTCGGTCGGTCGGTTGGTCCACGTGCGGCGGTGGGAAGCAGGAACAACGTACTGAAATACTGCTTCATGAAGCAATTTCGTAATGTAGTGTTCCTAACAAAACACCCCGAAAAAAAAATGGAATGGATGGGGTAGACGACATTGGGCCGACGTTTTTGTGCAACCCACATCGTAGGCGCATGCAAAAGTTTTTACCATTTGCGTCGTCATTCGGAAAGGTCGTTAGTGGCCACCGGGCGAAGATACTGTCGGACCAACGTTTCTGGCCTAATGACCACCGACCGACCGACCAATAGGCAGCACAGTAGCTAAGATGGGATTTATGCACTATGCAGCAGACCATGATTCTTGGCTTTGACTGCATGGCCACCAGCTGAGAGTATACCTAATACTACGGTCAATTGTTTTTGCTTCAATGCGTCGATGTGGCCCCAATGTGCTGCTAAAAGAGGTTAGGTGGAATTTCGGCTCGATGGCAGGTATGCAAATTGTGGTCGTTTCGGCCGGTGATTTATGATTGATTCTTTTTTTCGCTGTGTTCTTGTTCTCGGGATAGTGGCTTTCGAGACGCTTAATTTGTATTTCAAAACGTTTTGGAAGAGATCGGAAATTGTTTTTTTTCTGATATATCTAAATTATGGATGATAATCCCCTCCAATTGGGGGAATTTGTTCCCAGGACAACGGTGTTAATACGGATTCGGAAACATTGGAATGCAAATTCGAAAATTTAGCGCCTGAATGCTGAATGCTTTTCGTTATTTTGGGATTTTTTTCCAAAAAAGAACACTATTGATGGTAAACACTATTTTTTTTATCATATTAGCGCCGCAATCTTCGAAGCGACCTCTGAAACTCGTTTCCCGGAATGTTGTTTAGCGCCTTTAACGATTTCATCGTTATATCATATCAATTTTTGCGCAACCTTCTTATTCACACGGAATTATTTTTTGGTACCGTTTTCTCTCAAATTCCGAACACTTAAGCTTTGTTGGCCATTGAACAGCGTCTCATTACTCAAAATGGTACTGTTTCGCGAAATTAATTTGCCTTTTGGACACAATGAAGCCTTTTTTCTTGACTATAATAAAATTGATTTGTAAATACCTTTCCGAATCATATTTCGGACAGTTTCATATTTCGGACACTCTTTAATAATAACTTGAAATGTTTAATGCCCTGATGATATAACTATAAAATAAATATCACAATTGATTCTTCAGAGTAACTTCTACTATTCGTACGATCACTCCTCATAAGTTCTTGTTGGGTTTTGATCTGGTAAACAAGCTGACCAGTCCAGAATCATTAAACCATACACAACTTTCCGGATTTTATGAATTGATGCTAAATTACCCAATCAACACATTGTTTTTTAAACGAAAACAGCAGTAAATGATTCTGCAGTACGTCGTTGCACTTCTGACTGTTCATTCGTATTGATGATAAGCTATCTAAATCAGGCCTTTCTGAAAAAATTCTCCCCAAATCATAAAAATCCCATCTCCAAAGCTGCGAGTCCAAAAACTAATGTGGAAGCTAATCCCATGGGTTTCACTATTTCAGGAGAGCTTCTCTGATAAAAACGAAATTCAACTGGAATAGAATTTCTTCATACTGGAAGGACTTACGGACTTACCTGGTTCAGATAGCTTTTCATCAACACGAATGCACAGTCAGAAGTGCCATGAAGTACTTCAGAGTCATTTACTTCTGTTTTTGCATCATAAACACCGTGATAATTGAGTAATTTGACATCAATTCATAAAATCAGAAAAACCATGGCATGGTTTAATGAATAGGGGCTTCAGATTCTGGACTGATCAGGTTGTTTACCAGATCAAAACCCCATCAAGAACTTATAAGGAGTGATCGTACGAATAGTAGATGCAGCTTACAAGCAGTATGAGTGATTTGGGGAGTTTAAACAAGCAGTATCCTCTGCGTAGAACGAGATACACACTACAACATGGCGCAGCTTGGTCAAAACCATCTCGAATGTAATGGGTAATGGGTTGAACTGATTGAGAACTAAAGATGACCTATGAATTAGAAACTTATTGTAATTCATGTGAAATTGACGTTAATTTTGTGAAGGAGTAAGAGTTTTCTATAGTTATGAAACACTGGAATTAGTGCAGGAAGTGTATTAAATAAAGACCGTCTCATTAGGAAACTATAAACGTGGTGTTTTCCCTTTTCCGACAAATCTAGTTTTTCTGGAATTGAGCCGATCCTGGGAGGGAAAAGAAGGAGTACATGCGGGCAGCTGGGCGTAGCAAGTCCTTTCATACTTTTTTTTTGTGGTAAAAGCTTGCAATATGTTTAACTACATTTGTCTCAAATTCCGAACGCCATTTTTATCACTGACTCATATTCCGAACATTTTGTCTCAAATTGCGAATAGCAAAAATGCAATTTGAAGAAAAAAAACCTTACTTTTGAACTAGACCGACTTAGATGATCAACATATCAAATGAAATTCGATTAGTTTTGCAGACTAGTTTTGCAATAAAAATATAGTATTGATTGTATTTGTTTTTTATAGTTTACATAGCTTCGAGATCATTTTTTAAAATTTTTTTCTTGAAAGTTGAGGTTTCCCAAAATCAGGAATCTGACTTTTACTGTTTTCGAGTGATGATTATGTTCCGAAAAATTGAATTTTCCTCTTTTTTTCCATAAATGACTTTTTCAAGAAAGATGAAGCTTTCAAGGAAAAATATCAAAAATATAGCGCCTTTGGTACCGACATCATGTAAACTATAAAAAAAAACCAAATACAATCAATAATTACGAAAAGTTGGCAAAATAGGTGGTACATCAAAAAGTATGCTACGTGAGACTATTCTGTTGCTTCCGCTTGAAAAATGAGGAAAAATTAAATTTTATATTTTTTATATGTTTCATATCTAAATTGGTAGATTTAAGTAACATTTTGAGAGTGGAAAACTTAAACGTTAGTGGTTATATCCCAAAAAATGCATAATAAACATGATTGTTTCTATACAAGCTCCCTTATTTTTTTTTTAAATATAAAACATTTTTTTCGAAGTATATATATTATAGTGCAAAATTATATATAATCGAATCATATATAATCGTATCAGTATATGTATCAGTATATCGACTCTGTATATAATGGAGTCCAATCTGTTACTTCAGGAATCCTGTTTCCTTATCGTGGTTTTAGTTGGAAACCTGACCAAGAAAATCAAATTCGCTCTCGTTGGTTTGCGCCTGCGACCTACGTTTTGCAATAAAAGAGCTTACAAACATCTGTTTTCAAATGGTGTTAGGTCTATTTTTATTCTGGCTCCAGAATTGGACTGTCCTTGTACCCTAATTTATTGCTCTATTGCTGTATTTGCCTGAAAATAGAGAGTACGAACATCTACTGTTCAGAATATGAATCATGCGTCGAAACTTGATTGAAATTCCGAACACTACTTTAATAGTAATTTGAATGAGGATATCTGCATTTTATTTTTCCATCCATTTATAGTAGACTAGCTGAGCCGGCAAACTTCGTCCCGCCCAAAATTTATTTTTCGTTATCACATTCACGTATTCTTATTAAGCGCACGTTCATGGGTCCAATAGCAGAACTGTTCATTGATTGATCTTCTAATCTACCCTTTAAAATGACCTTTTACTATAAATTTCCTAGTACTTCTACCAAAACTCGACATTATAATATCAGTTTATTTTCAGACACAATTTATGTGCAAGATTCTTCACCCACTTGCAAATAATATGTTTCTCCGTTACATGGAATAAATGTTTGATACAGAAAATATGATAGAATGAATACAGCCCTAAATCGGGCAATTCATTTCTCGAGTTTTGCTCTTACATCCAAACTAGCGTTGTCAGAGAGCATTTCATTTTCGACAGAAAACATGTTATTTCCTGCCTTTTAGCGTCAAATAGACAAATAATGTCATATGTCCCCCAACGCTTCAAAATGTTTGTATGTATGGAAGCAGACATCTCTTTCTTTTTTCATTTTTCATCTTTTTTGGGATTGCACACAGAAAAAAGTTCAAACGGCGTCAACGGGGATCGAACCAAGGCCGGCTGGAATGATATAGTAGTGCATCGAAATCCGGACGCTTAAGCGCTTACGAATATAACTTCGACTATTAAAAAATATTGACATATCATTAAAATTAGCGTTCCGATGGAATTAGAAGGCCTTCATCTATGTTATGAATCACAGAACTCCACAAAATCATGTTATATTTGTTCAAAATTTTAAATTTCTTTAATCGTGTCGTGATTTTAAATCCGGACTCTTTTTTAATTATGCTTTGAAATCCGGACACTTTTGCTTTTAAATCCGGACACCTGTTTTTTTGCAATTCTTTGAGAGAAATTATTTATTAATTATTGTAGAACTGATTAACGGGTGCTTCTAAATAGCGGAGCTAAATGGAAACGGGTTTGGTGCAAAAGTTTTTTATACATTCAATTATTTATTGTATTTTCACAAGATGACTACTACAAAATGGCGCCAATTATATATATTTTCAAAATCCTATCAATATGGGTATCAAATGAAAGGACTTGATTAGTAAAATACCGAAATTTAAATCCAAGATGGCGTTTTAGTTTGATACTCATATTGATGGAGTTCTAAGAAAATATGTATTCCCCCATTTTGTAGCGACTGTCATCTTGGATTTACATTTTTCATCATTAATTGTGTTCTACTAATCAAGCCCCTTCATTTGATACTCATATTGATGGAGTTCTGAGAAAATATGTTATCCACAATTTTGTAACGGCCGCCATCTTGGATTTATATTTTTCATTAATAATTGTATTCCACTAATCAAGCCCTTTCATTTGAAACTCATAGTGATAAGATTTGGAAAAAATTATATATATATGGCGCCATTTTGTGCTGGCGGCCATTTTGGATTTGAATTTTTCAGAAACAACTGTGTCCTACTAGTCAATCCCTTTCGTTTGATACCCATATTAATGGGGTTCTGAGAAAATATGTTATCCACCATTTTGTAACGGCCGCCATGTTGGATTTACATGTTTCATCAATAATTGTATTCTACTAATCAAGCCCTTTCATTTGATACCCATATTGATAAGGAAAAATTGGAAAAAAAATGTAGATGGCGCCATTTTGTGCTGGCGGCCATTTGGGATTCGAATTTTTCCTAAATAAATGTGTTCTACTAGTCAAGCCCTTTCGTTTGATACCCATATTGATAGGGTTTAGAGAAAATATTAAATCCGCCATTTCATAGCGGCCGCCATTTTGGATTTTCAATATTATGAAATATGCAGTTTTATAATGACTGCAGAGATAAAGGTGTGTTCCAAATGTCATATCAATCGACCAACAGGAAGGGGGTTGAATTTTCATTAATGTGGGACAGCGCTGCAAACTAATTTACAAAGTTAGTCACGTACATACAAACGGGTCATATAATCGACCCCGTCCTGTATACCGAAGAGTTTTGCGGTTTCCCGAATCGAAAATCTTTGGTCCACACTCCATACTCCATACTAAGGTATCTAACATACACTTATGCAACTACTTCAATGAGAAATTTAATCGTCAACTTTTGACCGTCCGGATTTAAAATCATTTTCTGAATGTGCTTTTTATTCCGGACATGGGCATGTGAAATTCACATTGATTTTTGATTTTTAACATTTTTGGTGGCAACTAGGTACCATGTTTGACACTAAACTAAATTAACACAATAATAACTATCAGTCACATCAATTCAACATACAAAAAATGTCATGGTTTTGGCATAATATTTTTTTTTATCCCATTTATTTATTTCAGGCTCATTAGCATTTTAGCTGTAACAGAGCCGAATTTTAATCGTGTACATGTCACATGGTTATCATATCTATAATTATAGCACATTACATTACACAGTTGCCATTCGCCAGTATTCCTTCTATACCATTGCATATGGTACATTTACACAGTAGCCATTTAGGCGTAAGAGTATTCTGTATTGTATTTTTCTTCCATTATCCAGTTAGACCACCGGACAGCGGAGAAAGTTGATTGATCATTGTTGAGCTATTTATAGAACAGCAGCCCGATGTGTCTTGCAGAGCAGAGCAGTTGTATGGATGAATCGATCTAATTTCGACCGTGGATCGATCTCCATCGCTGATGATTGTTGCGTGGACGTAGCTATTCTGTAACAACACAAAGATGGTCAATGAGGGTCCTGAGTTTTGAACTCACGATCGATCGCTTACTAAGCGAACGCGCAACCAATGTGGCTACGGAGACCCCCTGGCATAATATTGATTGTAATGAAAAAGTGTCCGGATAAAAAAGCGTCCGGATTCAGAAGCATCACTGTATACTGTTTTACACGACCACGCTATCCACATAACTAATGATGCTGTTACGCAGAAGCGTGATAATATTACAATATTACATTAAAGTTGGAAAGTGTTTTCTAATTTTACTATTAGAAAACACTTTCCAACATGGAGGAGAACTATATCCATCTCGGTCTGGGCCGTGTACATATGTGGCGAAGTAATGCATGCATCGGGATGACAAAACATGAGTTAAAAATCAGTTTTGGGTGTATCAACGATTGTGTCACATTTACCCGAAACCCACTCACCCGAAAGACATTCACCCGAATTCCACTCACCCGAATGCAACAATTACCCGAATGTAACATCTACCCGAATGCGAGACTTACCCGAAAAAAGATATATTCGGATAATACTCAAATTTTATTATTAGGAAGTATTTGTATATTTAATACTGATTTCTGATGAGTGATCATATTTGTCTTGAACGTTCATTTCCGTCTAAAAAGTTCGTATTTTTCGTGGGTAGTAATCCATCTAACGAACGAAGTCTCCATCTAACGAGGATGAGGAACCCAGGCGGCCTCAAGCCGACAAGGTGATGCAATCTGGGCTGGCCGACGACCGTGATGCACCAGGTAAACGTATGCCGTCCTAACCTAGCTAGAGAATCGTCTTCTATGTTTCAAACAAACCGGGCAATCGGTGGAACACAGGTTTGCTTGCGAGAGGCCGCCGCTTCCGACGGCGGGTCAGTGGTCGACTCGGATTGCGTCACCTTGGCGGCTTGGTGCCGCCTCGGTTTCTTATCCACTTTAAATGGGGACTTCGCCCCCATTTTGTTTGACCTCAGAATAAATTTCATCACGAAATAATGAATTCATGATAAAAATCGTGCTGTGGTGGTAAATAGGTAAGTACCATTTTTTATCTATTCTTTTTACATAGTCATGGCATTTATGCTTTATATTTTTTATGCTAATCTTTTCACTGCGGCCCAGTCTTGGAGGAATCCATCAGCAGGTACGGCGCGTTATGCGCATGTCGGTCGTTGTGTTGCGCCGGACCAGTGACTAGTGAGTAAAGTAGTACCCGGAGTTTTGATACCATTCTTAGGATTTAATTGCAAATTGCAATAAAATAAAAATATTCATATATTATTTATTTTAAATAGCTTTTTAAGCATAGCATTGAACTCAACTTAGGGATTTTGTCAATTATATCAATTAACGGAACAATTTAATAATTACTATCTGTATGGTATATCCTAAAACATGGGTCAACGCATAAACCAAAATCGCATTCTTTGCATTAGTATCTACTTTCTCGACGAATGTTATGTTTGCTCAATACAATTGTGGAGAAGTGATAGACTGGCGAGAGCGTATATATACACCTTTCGTAGTGAAAAGGTTAAAATGTTATCTGCTTAATTTTCGAAATATTCCATAACCCATGCTCATTTTTCAATGATCTTAGGGTCTTAAAGATCAATACGGGAAGGCAAGAAGACGGCATGTCACTTGTGCCTACACTAATTTTTAAAAATGATACCGCGAAGTCTTCAAAATCATTTTCAAATTTTCTCATTACAATTTTCATTTCACTTCGTATTTTTGTTACTTTTTCATGTTGTTTTGATTTAATCTAATTTATCAACAGGAGATTCGACGAAACTCATCATCTGATTTATCGGAATCTTTCCTTCTCATTCGGGTAAACATTCAATTCGGGTAAATGTCGCATTCGGGTATTTGTTACATTCAGGTATTTTTTTGCATTCGGGTAAATGTCCATTCGGGTATATGTTGCATTCGGGTATTTGTTACATTCGAGTAAATGTATTTCGGGTGAATAGGACACAACCGTATCAACACATTCTGCGATCCATTTTTATTTATATAGATAGAAGACGATATATGAGTGCGTTTTATCACATTAAAATTCATTTCCACTTTAGAACAATGATCAATTTTGTTACCGCAAACAAAATGGACTAACAACGCTTGTCAATATGTAATTGTAGAACACATGTGAATTAAATTTTTCGAGTTTTTCCAGTTTCCTTCAGAGTTTTCCGAAAATTTTCAATAGTCATAGTCATAGGTTGGAATATGTGCATTATTTTTATGGGACCCTCTCTCCTTTCCAGAGGAGGAAGGGTTGTCATACCATCTTAGAAACATTTCTCGTACCCAAAAACCCTCACATCCCAAATTTGGCTCCAATTGCTTCATTAGTTCTCGAGTTTGTGTTTCTCATTTGTATGGCAGCCCCCATGCCCTTAGAGAAGGGGTAGGTGTGTCGAACCACCATAGAAACGTTTCGTGCCCCGATCAATCTACTTGAGTAGTTCCCGAGTTATGCAGAAATTTGTGTTTTATTTGTATGGCAGTATATAACCACCATAGAAACATTTATTGCATCCTAAAACCTCCACATGCCAAACTTGGTTTCGTTAGCTTGATTAATTCTCGAGTAATGCAAAAATTTGTGTTTTATTTGTGTGGCAGCCCCCCCCCCCCCCCCCCCGAATTATTATAAGAACCTTCCCCGACCCCAAAAACCCCTACATACCTATTTTCATGTCGATTGGTTCAGTAGTTTCCGAGTCCATAAGAAACAGACAGACAAACAGACATAAATCCTTTTTTATATATAGTGGAAGGGTGGTAAAGACGGACACCCTAAGTAAAAGTTGATTTTTTCGTGAATTTCACAAAAAATATCTAGCTATCTCACCACAAACTGATAGTCTAGGTCTCTTTTTGTAATAAAATTTGTCTATGTTGAAATTTGTCTATGTTGAAATTTTGAAAAATGAATGTGTCCGGCATTTTTGAAAAAATAAGATCGAATCGGGAAAGACAGACACTTGGCGGGAAATATGGACACTCGGGGTGGGAAAGATGGACACTAACTGAAAATTCACCTGTATGTACTCGATAAGTTTTGGAGTTGTTTAGATATGCCTTAAAGATAATCTAACAAAAAAAAACTAGACTAAAATTAGGCTTGTCATTTTTCTCATTTTCATGTCTAAAATAGCTTCCGGCATTCGAAATAACAAATTCGGATTACATTTTGAAAACCGCTCTACTGATTCGCCCATGATATGTGGTTGCACTTGCAAACGTAGTTAGTGGGCATCTGTTAATAAGAGAAGGAGGAGATAACTTAATTGTTTTCAAAACAAAATGTTTGTTTTTTGTCGGTGGAGTGTCCGTCTTACCCGACTTGGTTAGTGTTTTATTTTCGTCAATATTTTTGGTGTAAAAATGAGAAAACTTCACCGCTGATTCGATAAACTGGAAGAGAAGAGATGGTAAAACATTCACGTAACGAAATATACCCCAAAAAATTACTCGATAACAATGAGAACCTTATTTTCTGCAGACGAAAACTTACATCGAGCTGCTCTTTGTAGATTACTTTTTTGTTTTTATTTACAATTTTAACAGAAAGCCAGCTAGGTGTACACAGTAAGTGTCAAAGGTATAAATACACTGAATTGAAAGTTTGTACATCATTAAAATTTGAAATAAAAATGTAATTTATCATTTATACAGGGGTGTCCGTCTTTCCCAGCTTTCGCAATAGATGCTCATAGCGAACTCAGTATGCATCGCGAAAATTCTTCTCGTGCTAGAAACTTCTTCAGCCGGTATAGAGGCATTAACGCTCAGATCCTTGCACCCCAAACGTAACGCTCTCATTTTCTAAATTTGAACCGTACACCCCAGTACAGATACACAAACGAAATATAGAATGCATAAATATAGAAGCACTCTTCATCAGACGGCATGAAAATCGGTGCGGTGTCTCCACCGAACGAAATTGCAGCACTGTGTGCTGCTGTCTGCTAGCTAGAGCGAGACTGTGACTTGAATAATGATGATAATGGTTTGAGTTATAGAGGCTTTAAAATTTTACAGATTATTCGCCTCTATCTTTGAAAAAGACCAGTTTGGAAAACTGAACTAAACACTCGGTCTTGAGAAAGGCTATTTGGAAAGCTTTTTGCCGACTGGTCGTTAACTGGATGACTGATGAATCGTGAATTCTGTGGAATTGCTAATAGCTTGTTTATACTCAAAAAATTCAAGACAGATGGTGCTAGAATTACTATATATTATCTATCCACATTTTCCGTAGCACAAATACTGTGAAGTGAAGTATAATAATACAGTGAAATCGGGCGGAGTTTACATTGCAATATTTCCCTTATCCACAGTATCCGTAAAATGAACACTGTTTTAGCACTTCGAGCAAGCGATTTACGCGCAACTGACACATGCACGAAAAAATGGGAATGCTTTAAATTTTCGTTAATTTAAACCGTTTACAGATTGAAGAATCGTAATATGTAATATATTGAACAAATCTTAGAATATTTCCGACATTATTGGTGTGCAAACCATCAAAACGCATTCACAGCAAAAATAACTAGCAACGTTGAAACTATTTCATGAAAACGTGACATGTTTTCTGATTTGGCACCCTTACTGGGAGACGTAGTTCTACGTTAAAATTATTGAGTAACTCACATTAGCACAAAATTGCGCAACGCAGACATTGAGAATTGGTTTGTAAAAATACTGATTCGTCGTGACATTTTGATTTTAATACATTGAAATTAAGTATCCCGAATAAAAATCCAAACTAAACATTTTTCGTTCAACGCGTTTGAACCAATGACCAATGCACTTTTTCTATTTCGATCATGATTTATTGCATGGGATGTTGAATGATCATTGCACCATACGTGCATTTGCGAAATGTGAAATTTCATATTCCCTGTAAAAAGTACACCGAGTTCGTATGACATATCATTTTGAATTATGTCCTATATAGGGTACCGTCAGACATTTGAAATCGGAAAATTGTAAAAAAGGACACCAAATAAGGCGGATGCTTTAGTCGAAACCTCAAAACCTCTGATAAAGGTCACAATCTTTTGAGTTTGGGTAGCTAAAATGAAACACAAACTTCGAACTCCGCATGCGAATGACGGATCTGTGTAGTATCATGTCCGAAAAAGAACCTGAAACTATTGAAAACCAGAGCAGAGTGCCTAAAGCCCCTAAGGAGAATGGTTGTAATACATGTTATGCATGGTTTTTTATCTCATTTGTTTATTTATTAGGCTCATTAGTATTTTAGCTGTAACAGAGCCGGGTTTTAATCGTGTACATGTACATCTATTTATGGTTCTATAAATTGTAAAATACACAGTAGTAATAGCCATTTAGGCGTAAGGGTATTCTTTCTGTTCTTCATTGTTCAGCAGACCGGTGGAGACAATTGATATTGATCATTGTTGGGTTATTAATAGAACACCAGCCTGATGTTTCTTGCAGAGCAGAGCAGTTGTATGGAAATCGATCTTTGTTCCACCGTGGATCGATCTCCATCACTGATGATTGTTGCGTGGTCGTAGTTATTCTATAACAACACAAAGATGGTCAATCGAGGGCCCTGAGTTTGAACTCACGATCGATCGCTTAGTAAGCGAACGCGTAAACAAGTGGCTACGAAGACCCCTTTGCATGGTTATTATGCAAAGGAAGAAATTGATAAACTCTTAAGCACACCACTCACCACGGTGAATCCTAATTCTTACTTCCCCCCACTAACAACTATCCCTTCCTTGATAATCGCTAGGGAACCATGCTACAGATGCGACCCTTCTGGCCTTCGGGTGGCAAATATCATAGACGAATTTCATGCCAACTCGTCTTAGGAGTTGACAGCACCATCTCAGATAGTAGTGGAACGTTGTGGGTGTAAAGACATGGGTCATTTAAGCAACTTTGCATACTTGAAATATTCGAAAAACAATTAGACTACTTTTTGGAAAAAGCCAAATTGTTTTCTAATTTTTTACAAAAATTTATAACTTAAAAACTATGATACCTACAAAATTTCTGTCAAAGGAAATATTTAGAAAATTGTTTAAATTTTCACAAAAAATTATCGAAAAAATTTCGCTGACAAAAAAGTTATTTTAAAAATTAAAATTCATTTTTCTCAAAAACCTATTTTTTTAAATTCCCCAAAATATATATATGAATAGCCCTTACAATTTCCAAAAAGTCGTCCATACATCGAAAGATGGGCACTTCTACAGGGAAAAAGTTTTTCGAACAACAACTTTTTCATGTTTTCTTTGAAAAAAATGCAACTTATTCTAATTTTGTTTAAAGTCAAGATAGCGATATAGTGTATTCGACAAAGTCTTAGATCTTGTTAAAATATAAACTTTTGTCGAAGACATCAACTTTGTATCTTTTATAGTTTTTGGAATATATGTCATTTTTATATGAAGACTCCTGAAAAAAATAATGTTTTGCTCGTAACATTTTTGTGTGTAAATTCTCACGTTTGACATGTTCTTAACATGTTTCCAAATAGAGAAAAGTTAGCAGAGCATTTAAAATGCGATAATTTATACAAAAAAAATGTTACGAATTGAACATCAATAGCATTTTTTCAAAGAAAAAAATGAAAAATTTGTTGTTCGAAAAACTTTTTCCATGTAAATGTGCCCATCGTCCGATGTATGGGAAACTTGCTGGAAATTTCAAGAGCTATTTATATCTATTTCTTTCAGAATTTTGAAAGCAATGTTTTCGAGAGAAATGAATTTGATTTTCCAAAACATTTTTTGATAATTTTTAATGAAAACCGAAATAATTTCCAAAACCAAAATAATTTCCATTCCATTCTTTGACTAAAATTTTGTAGGCCTGATATTTTTTTTGTAGGTTTTTTTTTAATTTTGAGTTTTTTCAACTTTTTTTTGAAAAATCTTAATTAAAAAACTATAACATCTACAAAAAGATGGTCAGAGAATGAAATGTAAGAAGTTACTAGGGTTTTCATTAAAAATTATCAAAGATTTTTTTAGAAAAAAATTTCGCTGACCAAAAAGTTATTTTAAAAATAAAAACTCATTTTTCTCGAATTTTTTTTTTAAATTCCCAAAAATATATATATATGAATAGCCCTTACAATTTCCAACAAGTCGCCCATACATCGGAAGATGGACACTTTTACATGGAAAAAGTTTTCCGAACAACAACTTTTTCATGTTTTCTTAAAAAAAAAACTATTAATGTTTAATTCGTAACATTTTCATGTATAAATTATCGCAGTTTACATACTCTGCTAACTTTTCTCTATTTGGAAACATGTGACGAATATGTCAAACGTGAGAATTTACACACAAAAATGTTACGAGCAAAACCTTATATACAGATACTACTAAAACCAAAAACAGATACAATGTTGACGTCTTCATTCACATTTTAATGAGATTTGAATTTTTGTCAAATACACTAATCGCTATCTTGACTTTAAACAAAATTAGGTTAAATTTTTTTCAAGGAAAATATAAAAAAGTTGTTGTTTGAAAAAAGTTTTCCCTGTAAAAGTGCCCATCTTCCGATATACGGACGACTTGTTGGAAATTGTAAGGGCTGTTCATATATACAGCCATTCCATGGCAAACCGATATAGTGGTTCTCAGATTTTCGTGAAAAGTGGTAGTTTTGTTCTTTATCGCAAAACATTAGATCCGTATTTTTTTATTTTTTTGTTAAGATGTCCATTTTCATTTTAGGCCGATCCGAAATATCGACTTTTTCCCCATTTTGCCAAAAATGACATTTTTCAAAAATGCATAAGTTGTGAACTACTGAACCGATTTAGACGGTCGACATATTAGCTAATCATTCTTGGAAAAATGCTTCGCTTGCAAAAATTCTTGGTTTTGGTTTTGTCATTATTGATTGTATTCGTTTTTATTAGTTTTCATGGTGCTCCCATCGTGCTCCCGTGACCGAGTGGTTAGCATCACACCTAACATGCCGGGGGTCCGGGTTCAATTCCCGTTCTGGTCGGGGAAATTTTTCGTCAAAGAAATTTCAACATTCAAGGCGTGTTATTTGGGATAGAAATCTCAACTAAGTACTAATAAAAATGAAGCAAGTAATACTACGATGAGACCGCGAAGTTCCTCTAGGAACGTGAGTGCCAATAAAGAAGAAGAAGAAGAAGAAGAAGAAGAAGTTTTCATGGTCTCAGGACCTAGGACGCTATATTTTTTTACATTTTTTATGGAAAGCTGAGGATTTTTCACATAATATATCTCGAAATCAGAGAGGCGTTTTTTTTTCGTTTTTGAGTTATGATTTTTCAAAGTTTACCAAAAAATGATTGGTTTTTTTCGGAAAAATTTAAATAATTTCCTACATTTCATCCTTTGACAGAAATTTTGTAGGTATCATAGTTTTTTTCGAATATTTAAAGTATGCAAAGTTGCTTAAATGACCCATGTCTCTACACCCACAACGTTTCACTGCTATCTGAGATGGTGCTGCTAACGGCCAGTCGAGTTGTCATGAAATTCGTCCATACTAACATTCCTTCCCTTCTCTTGGTGACAGTAAGAACGTGGCCGGCGTCGTTATCGACTATTTAAAGCTCAATTCACTAGCACAATGAGAATGATTTGCTACTCCCAAGTATCATTCGGTGTGTTCTTAGTGCAATTTCGCTGATTCAGACCAATCAAGGAAAACAATTCCACAGTGTACAGTCTACCTATGGTCAAGCTAAAATGGAACCCAAACTTCGCTGATGACACCTCCTCCGCATTAGTCTCCTTAATTTCGTACACATACCGCGAGATCAACGTGCTCTCTGGCGTTTTGCTGCGAAAAAAACATTAATCGCACCGAAAGTAAATCCGCAAGTTCGTTCAACCACCGTTACCCAATTACGAGAGGGTACGAGAGAACGGGGGCTGCCGAGCTGTCCTCAAGTAACCACCATCGATTCATCTTCACACTCGTCAAAAGCTGGTGCCGTGCCATTGCGAAATGGGCGCTGTTGTGGCAAATAGTAATTACTGCCACGAACGCATGAGTAATGATGTGTTTGTTACTGGAAGATGATCCCTCCCCGCATTAGTCTGGGGAGATGGGAATGAATGTGGACCGTTGGGAAAAATATCACCGCCGCGGCGCGTCCATGATGAATTGTTACAGCGGCAGAAATTCACCTTATCGGTTTCTCCTGCGCCGAGCATCGCCTCGGCTCGTCACAACGCTCGCGGGCAGAAGTGGAGATGAGTACTTCTTAGGTAATTAGTGCTAGATGCGATAAAGCGGGCTCCAAGAGTACGACAACAACAGCAGCGCACCAACGACAACAAAAATAACATAAATAAGTGAACGGCGAGACAAGTCAGAAGGCGAAAGATTTCATTAAGATAAGATTTCGACCGGAATTTTCCTTGCGAATTTTCCACCCCGGACCTCGTTCCTTCACGCGGCATTCATCCCCAACGGCACATCTCAGGGCGACAGTGATACCTGGAACACAACGCCAGATAAATGCTCGTTTCCTCTTCCCATCTTTTGGACCGAGGCCCGAGGGCCAAGCCAAGCGGTGGAGGAATGGCTGCAATGCATTTCAATGAGCGAGAAAATGATTTATGGATGCTGTGCGCTGCAGAGTAGATATGACAAAAACAAGCACTTCAGCCCCGACGTCAGCAGAAAGATGAACACCCCGGAATGTCCCTCTCGAGTCGGTTGGTCGGTGGAGCGAAACAAAACAAAAATGGCAACAGCCGTCATTCTTGCAAAGACGCGTAATGAACACAAGTTATTATGTAAGAATTCACAGTATCATTTACTGGGTGCAGGCCGCGTCCGGCTGACCATCAAGAGTGGGCTTGTAAGCTGTAACTCGATAAGGAAACATACGACACAACAAATACATGGGGTCGAATAACATGGGTTACAATCCAAATGCAGTACAAATTTCTCCGGAATCGTCAGTGTTATGGAAGTTTGTCAGAAAAAGCAGATTTTTTGGACCATCGGGTAACTTTGAAAAACCATAACTCAAAAACGAAAAAAAAGCTTCCCTGGTTTCGAGATATGTTGTGTGAAAAATGCTTTCCAGAAAAAAATTAAAAAAAACTATAGCGCCTTTGGTCCCGAGACTATGAAAACAATAAAAAACGAATACGATCAATAATAACGAGAGCAGAATTCAAATTTTCTGCTGGTATAGTATTTTTTTCAAAAAAGACCAGGTGATTGGCTTTGATTCGATATGTCGATCATCTGAATCGGTCTAGTGGTTCAAAAGTTATGAATTTTTGAAAAAAGTAATTTTTGGCAAAAATGCGAAAAAATTGTTTTTTTAGACCACCCTAAAATGGAAATGTTCACCCTTCTTCTGTAGGAGCATTGTACCACTGCGACCATTAGTTTGATCTATTGTAGTGAATGTTCACCCTAACAAAAAAAAATAAAAAACATGTGTCTAATAATTTGCGATAAAGAACAAAACTACCACTTTTGACGAAAATCTGAGAACCGCTGTATCGGTTTGGCATGGAATGGCTGAATATGTAATGTTTTTTAAAGTTTGCTGATTCGCGCAAGCGGAAAGGGCATCGAGTGCAAAGGGTTAATAATTAAAAGTTAGTTCAAGGTAAAAGCGCCAACAGGAGGACAGGGATCGTGATAAATTAGAACAACTATTTCAGGCTAATGATACTCGCAAGTTCTATGAGAAGGTGAACCAATCTCGTAAGAGCTACACACCGAATCCAGACATGTGTAGGGACGCGGAAGGAAACCTGATTACAAGCGAGCGCGAGGTGGTCAACAGGTGGTAGCTGTTCTTCGATAAGCACCTCAATGGCGAGATAATAGATGAAGGCGTAATGGAAACCTACCTGGGAGTGCCTTCGAACGATGATGATGTCCCATCCCCCGATCTCCAGTCGATCCAGCAAGAAATCGGGCTGCTGAAGGCGAATAGAGCCGCTGGAAAAGACCGACTTCCGGCCGAACTCTATAAACACGGTAAAAATACACTAGCAACGGCACTTCATTGGGTAATATCCAAGATTTCGGAGGAGGAGAAATTACCGGAAGAATGAATGGAGGGTATTGTTTGCCCCATCTATAAAAAAGGGCGATCGGTTTGAGTGCGGCAACTACCGCGGCATAACGCTGACAACGCCGCTTACAAGGTGCTCTCCCAGATTCTAATACGTCGTCTATCCCCGATAGCAAAATGCTTCGTAGGGCAGTACCAAGCGGGCTTCATGGGGGCCCGTGCCACTACAAACCAGAATTTTGCCCTGCGACAAATCCTCCAGAAATGTCGGGAGTACAACGTGACCACTTATCACATATTCATAGACTTTAAGGCAGCTTATGATACAGTCGATCGAGAACAGCTATGGCAGATCATGCACGACTACGGTTCTTCGGACAAACTGACACGGCTGATCAAAGCTACCTTGGAGCGAGTTATATGCTACGTGCGCGTTTCGGGGGCACTCTCGAACCCTTTTGAATCACGCAGAGGTTTAAGCAAGGGGATGGACTATCCTGTATGCTATTTAATATAGCCCTTGAGGGTGTAATCCGACGCGCGGGCATCGAAACGATGGGCACGATTTTCAACAAAAGTACCCAACTTTTGGGCTTCGCAGATGATATTGACCTAATAACAAGAAACTTTGCGATGGCTGAAGTAAACTACGCCAGACTAAAAGCGGAGGCCAGGAGGGTGGGACTACTAATTAATGCGTCAAAAACCAAGTACATGGTGGGAACAGGCTCAAAGGAGAAAACGGTGAGTCTCCCACGGACAGTGACAGTGGACGGCGATGAATTGGAAGTGGTTGATGAATTCGTGTACTTGGGATCTCTCGATCCAATTTTTGACTTCATCAAAATTGACCAGACCATGTTGCATCGGTCGAGAAAGGTAGTAATCGGACGGAGCAATGTCTGGAGAAAACGGCGGGTTAGATAGGACCTCCCATTTCAGCGTTGCCAAGTATGTTTCGACCGGTTTCGCGACATACGAGCATTGTCGTGCTGCAAAATAACTTTATCGTGTCTTTACTTGTATTGTGGCCGTTTTTCCTTCAGTGCACGGCTCAAACGCATCAACTGTCGTCGGTAGAGGTCCCCCGTAATGGTTTCATTCGGTTATAGCAGCTCATAGTACACCACACCCAGCTGGTCCCACCAAATAGACAGCATAATCTTCTGGCCGTGAATGTTCCGCGCGGCCGTCGATGTTGATGCATGGCCGGGGTATTCATACGTTGCCCGACGTTTAGAATTGTCGTAATGGACCCACTTTCCGTCGCCAGTAACGATTCGATGCAAAAAAAAACTCTTTCTTTTATGTCGTTGGAGCAGTTGTTCGCACGTGGAAAATCGGCGTTCGACGTCTCGTGGCTTCAATTCATACGGCACCCAATGTACTATCTTTCGGATCATTCCCATTGCTTTTAAACGATCGAATATGGTTTGTTGAGCTACTTCAAGTGTATCTGCAAGTTTTTTTTTGCGTTTCTGACGGATCTTGATCGAGTAAAACGTCCAATTCTTCATCTTCAAACTTTTTTAGCGGTCCGGAGAGTTCTTCTTCTTCCAAGTCAAAATAACCACTTTTAAACCGTGCAAACCACGTCTGACACGTTCGCGCAGTTAGAGCATGGTCATCATAAACTTCCACCAAAATGCGCAGCTTTTTTCTTCATATTGAAGTAATGAAATAACACTCTCGTTGATACGAATCTCCGATCTCCGATTTTTGAAATTAATCGTTCATCCGCTAATCGAATACTTTTCAGCAGTTTGTTATTCGATACGATAATCGATTAATCGATTAATCGTCACACTGAGAGAAATAATCAGTTAGACTAATATTTCTCATTTGTTAGAAAGCCATCTGGAATCAAAAAAGTGTTCATTCCACCTGAAAATCAATTATTATCTTTTACGTTCCTCTAAACTCGTAAACGAAGCTCATTTCGCATCGACGGCATTGAGCTTCTTTTAGGAGTTTAGGAGAGCGTCAAAGATAATGATTGATAAAACAGCAGCGGCCGTACGGTTATTTTGCTCTGGGTTTGGATCGATTAATCGACGTAAATTATTCGTTCGCTCGATTATTGGTTGTGCAGTATTCGTTCGATTAATAATCGATTTCTGTAGGAAATATTCGATTAATCGATTAATCGAACGATTATCGGGGATCACTAGGAACGAAATTCGAAATATTCGAAGTGGCAAAAAACTATGTTGTTTACGCTTCAATTTTTTGATATATATGAAGATGATGATGATGGCCCACCTCATACCCCTACAAAGGTTTGAGCAGGACGATTTATCTTATAGATAATAATTAAGTTTAAAAATATCAAGAGACCAGTATTATAAAAAAAACGAAGCGAACTGGATCTGTTGCAGGCATAAATATCTATTAATAGAACAGTAAAAATAGGCACAAACTGCGAAAAAACAAACAATGTTCCTATCCATATTGACATTGACATAGTCATAGTCTCAACTTCAGGCCCAATGTTTTTTTCTAAGGCATGTCAAGAAAATTTCCAACCCGGGAAGATCCTTGACTGATTGGGAATTGAACCCAATATTTAAAAGTTTCTACTTAGAACATAAAAGAGATCTGCTACAATCAGAAATAATCGATATAACCATCTGATGAAAGATAGTTTACGACAATTCCGAATGAGCTATCCCAATTCCAGTTTCCACTCCAGACCCTATATAAAAATTTCATCATGTGTCAGTTCATTATTAACATTCGTCCAGGACCACCAAACGCGCGCGAGGCTCAAACTTTCGTAGACAACACTCATTTTTTTTAATAATAATCTACAATTTTAACAAATTTAACAACAAAAAAAACATCATCATCATCAGTACGAACATGGCAGTTTGAGATACCTGTGAATAATTTTTCTAATTTCAATTGATATTAAACATAAATAAATCATTTGACAAAAAAAATACGAAAATCTGTTTACAAAACAGATTTTACGTGGGAAATACACATTCTCTTAAACTCTGCCATTGTTGCCGCACGTTTTATTTCTCTGGGCATCGAATTGAAAAAAATATATTCCTTTGTATAACAACGAGTTCTGCGACCTACTGAATATAAAGTTAGGTGTTCTTGCATCATCCGCGTTTCTAGTATTGTATCTATGAACATCACTCCCTCTTTCAATTTGATCACACAAATATCGAGGCAGCATACCGTTTAAAATTTTAAAGATGAACACCATTATCAAATAGTAAATTCTTTGCTTCACAGATAGCCACTGTAGCGCGTCCAACATCAAATTAGAGGAAGTGTATCTACTACATCTTAAAATCAAACGCATAATTTTATTTTGTAAACGCTGCAATCTCGTTAATTGTGTATTGTTTGCAAGGAATAGGATCGACGAGCAAAAGTCTATGTGCGGTGAGATCAATGATTTATACAATTTAATTTTACTGTTCACCGTCAGTTCTTTCTTCAAACGACACAAAACGCCGTACTTCTTGGCAATCTTCTTGATGACATTATTAATGTGAGACTTGAAAGTTAAATTGTCATCAATGATAACTCCTATTTGGTATTTGATTTCATTCACGCGTTCTAATGTCTCACCATCTATTTCAAAATTTACGTCAATACTGGAGTTTGCTGAAGAAATCAGCATGTATTTTGTTTTGCCAACATTTAATTTCAATTGTTTAAATTTAAGCCACTGAGCCAGAGAATGCAAATCTTCGTTTATGTGTCCCTCGGTTTCTTTTATATTCTTAGCTGCGATGAACAGGACAGTATCATCCGCGAACAAATTAATGTCACAATTTCGTAAAACCCGTCGCAGATCATTTATATATAAAATAAACAAAATGGGCCCTAGGACACTTCCCTGCGGCATCCCGAGTGAGTTGCCGATGGGATCGGAAATAGAATCATTAAAACGAGTCTTTTGAGTTCTGTCGCACAAATAGCTTTCGAACCATTTGTACGACATTCCTACAATTCCATTGCGCTCCAATGTTTGTAACAATAAGGGCCTAGAAATTGTATCAAAAGCGCGTTTAAGATCCAGAAATACCGCAAATATAGTTTCTTTCGCTTCGATTTTCTCTTTCCATTTTGCTAACACCAGATTCAGAGCGGTTTCACAAGAATGTCCCTCTCGATATCCCGACTGTTCCGGTATTAGCAAATTGTTGTTATCTACTAAATGCATCAGCTGGACTTTCACAACAAGTTCTAGTATTTTTTCTAATGTGTGCAACATGTTAATAGGGCGGTACTCTTCGGCTTTATCCGTCCCATTAACTTTGGGGATCCGAATCACAAGGGATCCCTTCCAAACCGTTGGCACGTGCCCAGTTCGTAAAGCTACATTAATTAGGTCCAGTAGATCGTGTCCAATGACATAAAAGCAATCTTGTATCACTTTTGCGTTGACATTATCGATACCAGCCGATTTTTGTAATGAAAAACAAATATCGCTCAACTCAGCAAAAGTGATGGGTGAAAAACAATCTAGTCTACACTTGATATTAATCGGCTGTATTATTCCGTCAGGTTCGCTGACCAAGTCAATACTTTGGTTAATCAGCAGAACACTATTGACGAAATAACTGTTGAATTTATCGGCAATAGTTTGGTCTGACTGTTCTTCTGGCCCTTCGAAAACTATATATATACTGAAATATACTGAAAAAGACGCGCAATGACAGTAGCTTTTCAACGGATGTCTGGAAATTTGATTCTCTGGAATAATAATCAAGTTACGCCATTTGTTATAAAACCGAAAAAAAACTTACCGGTACACCTAATAAAGTTTCTAAGAAAAATACTCCAAACATCTGTTTTTAACCGAAACAATTCAGTGTTTCATGGTTTTGAGGTAACGAGATCAAAGAGATCCTAACTGTTTATATCGTTCTTGGAGAACTGAGACTTTTTTACATAAATTATGAAGATTTCAGAAATTTTTTTTTTCATGCTAATTTTTCTCATTTTTTTATGCTGATTTCAAAGGATATACCGTGAAGCTCCCGTATACGAGCCAGTGCATAATTCCGCTCACTTGACATAAAATACTGCTTTTCCCACTAGCTATCTTATTTCTTCTGATAAATTATATTTGTGTATACTCACTAAACTATAACTATTCGAAAAATTGGCAACCAAGTACTATTAGTTACGCTTAACTGTATAAATTTCAGCCATTATCGCTCGTCCCACTGTGGCTAACAGCATTGTGCATTGTTGTTATCAATTTACAAAGTGTAAACGATTGAAAATCTCCGAAAGCAATAAAAACTGAAGGATACAATTACACTGCCCCAATTTTTTTGTTTGCTGATATCTTTTCATTACAAATTCGATAAGTTATCACCAAAATAAACATGGCTGGAACAAGGATACCCATGTTTCAACTTGTTTCTTATTCCACCCAACAGATCTCATTTGCTACATTGCGATGAATAAAACAAACACCGGTCAGAAACGCACGCAATAGGGTAGGTCAAAAATATCAGACGCTGTGGAAATTGTGAGAACCAGATTTCCCGTTCGAAAGACGGCCAAATTGCACGGGATTCCGTATTTAACACTGTGCAAGCAAGTCTTAGCAATGTTTTCCAGATCACATCCTGGAAAAGCAATTGTTTTCGATGCCACAGAAGGACGAATAGTTGAATGCATGTTAGTCAAAGCATTAGCTGGATTCCAGGATTGAACGTTGGACATTAAGTGAGGAAATCAGCTCGATCCAATCCATTTAAAAACGGGATACCGACAAGTAAATGGATCAAAGGGTCAAGCGGGTTCAACGGGTGCCAAGCGTATTGTCCAAGCATCGTGCAGATGTTTCCAAGCAACAAATCAGGAGCTGGTTTCACGAAATCCATTAGTATTTCGAGAAAGAAGCGCTGTCCAATGTGTTGAAATTTTTGGAACTGATTTTGGACGAAACAGCAGCACGTACATTACCTACAAAGGGAACTGGTTTTAGCTGGTTCCGGCCAGACAAAGGTAGTTAACACCGATCAAGAATCTTACACTACACTGTTTTGTGGAAACGCAACATACAAATCCAGGATGCCAAAAGAGATCCTGGATTTGTATGGGTTGCCACTTATTGCACGGTTCATCTGGCAGAGATTGGTCGAAAGCTGGACCGCAGCAAGAACGGGATCGGGTTGGCCCGGATTGCTCCTGTCTCTCGAGGATGTTTTTTACCCTTGGCTTGTCCAGCAGAAAATATCGCTTCCTATTACAGTAGAACCCCCATTATCCGCGAGCGGATGATCCGCGGTGCGTTTTATCCGCGAAAGCGAGTTCCATAGTTATTCTATGAACCTACCCTAAATTTGATAATGAGTGGTAGGTTTTTGCTCTTTTCTCTTTTGTTTTGGTCACGACTTTCACATTATTTGACAACTGGTGTACACGACCTTACAGATGGATAGTTCAATGATTCCTGTATTGATGAAACATTGTTTTCATACTGAAATATCTGTTTTTTGTGTTTGCACGTCATTTTTAGTCATCTGTTGTGTTATCCGCGATTTTCGTGATCCGCGGTGAGCTAGCCCGACTATTCCGCGGATAATCGGGGTTCTACTGGACATAAGACACATGTCTGCTATCCATGCTATGCTGCTATGCACGAAAAACAACAGAATCCTGGTTTGTCTTCCACAAAATTCCACTCAAATCATTTACCCGCAGGACGTCAGCTTTTCCAGACCACTCAGAAGCTGTGGGTGGAATGACGAACCTACAATCGACATTGATCCAGCGGTTTCCGGCGATGTGGATTGTATCCGTTAAATCCTGATGTTGTTAATTACTCAGGTCTTATTGGAAAATCCAGTGAAGCATCTTCATCACAAGCTGTGATGCCAATAAATAAACGACATATTACAGGGTTTTCCAACTTTAAATTCCGAAAGTAAATTGAAATAAAACACACTTAGAATTCGAATTTCGATGAAACTTTTATTTCAAATTAAAGTTTGGTTTATGCCATTATGTGTGAAATACAACATCATTCAAATGTCCACCTAGGGCTTCCTCGCACACCTTGATCCGGAACAGGTAATTTTCAAATTACAGGGTTCAAATCGCATGATCTGGACGGCCAATTGGCATCACCAAAACGCGAAATTATGCGTCCCTCAAATTTCGTTCGCAATATGGCCATGTTCGGTCGTGTTGTGTGGCACGTGGCGCCGTCCTGCTGAAACCACATGTCATCCGTATCCATATCTTCAATTTGTGGCAAAAAAAAATCGGTTAACATGCGGCCATAGCGCTCACCATTCACAGTTACCGTCTCGCCGTCCTCATTTTCAAAGAAATACGGCCCGATGACTCCACCAGACCATAATGCGCACCAAACAGTGACTTTTGGCGGATGCAATGGCCTCTCAACAACCACGTGTGGATTTCCTGAGCCCCATATACGGAAATTTTGGGTGTTCACATAGCCACCGAGCTCGAAATGTGTCTCATCGCTGAAGAAAATTTGATGCGAAAATTCAGCATTTTGCTGCTGTTGTTCGTTCACCCAATCGACGTATGCCCGGCGCATTCCATGGTCACTACGCTCTAATTTTTGTACCAGTTGGACTTTATACGGATGTAGGTGCAAGTCCAAATGCAAAATTCGCCACAATGATGTGTTTGACAAGCCCAATTGCTGAGCACGCCGTGGAATCGAAACATTCGGGTCATCCTCCACACTGGCAGCAACAGCAGCAATATTTTCGGCCGAACGCACATTACGATGATGCACAAATTTCACAATATCCGCTACGGATCCAGTTTGTTTGAATTTACGCACTACATTAGCGATTCCATGACGACCAAAATCCGTCCGTAATGCTCGAAAAACATTTGCCGGTTTTTCATCATTTTTATAGTATAATTTAACAAAATTAAAATGCGATGCTAAAACGATCCATATTGTAAAATGGCAGACATTCAACTAACGATATGACGCTTTGGTTGACAGCTATGTCAAACGGTTGTCAGCGCAGGGCTGTATACTTTCGGAAGCCCGAAATGGAAAACCCTGTACTTCTATAATTCATTCTATTATTGATTTAGACTCATTGAACTTGTTTAGAACATAAAACATCATCAAATTTACTATTTGAAACGATTCATTATTATAACAATTTGATTATTGGAATTAGGAACACCAATTAACGGAATTAGGGAAATGACATATTTTGTTAGTTTGAATTAGGACTAAAAGGTTCAAAATGTTTTCCATCATTATAGGTAGTATGAATACAGCAACGCTCTCATCCGTTTTTTATCAGTAGTGGAAAAAATACCAAGCAAGTAGTACATTTAAGAACATTATATACGCGTAAGCAGTAATTTTTAGAGTACACAAACAATGAATACTGCCTTAACTGAGCGGTATATGGGTACTCATAAAAAACAATTTGTAAGTTGACTGACGGATTCTTAATATTTTTTACAAAAAAAAAATAGATATTTAAATGAATTTACTATGAAAAAAAATAAACTACGCCCCTAATGTATACTTTTAGGCGAAACATACAAAAAATGGTTTTTGAGGTGTCTGAATCCAAAGAGATTTACTTTTTATGTGATTTTTGGAAAACTGAGATATTTAAACATAATTTATTTATTGTTTATCTTCGACATAAAAAATCGTACAGATATTGTTACCTACTAAGTCTAAGCCTAGATACATGTTTTGATATATTAAAGTCAAACATAAAAGATACTCCGTTGAACTTGTTGCAGCAGACGTCCAATGAATTGTTCATACCATAGGTGGTGCCGTGATTCGATCGGCGATAAAAGTCCGATTGCCGCGTCACTCGAAAAGGTGCGTTGTAGCGAAGTTTTGTTAATAGGTCTGCACAGTCGATGAAAATATAATATATCAAAAATTCAGAGATCTGTGTATTCCCATTTCTGAGATAAATTTGCACTAAATGAAACATATAACTCAACATGTAGAAAAAAATACAGTAAGGCAACTGTGCAATAGAATTACTAATCCGTGTTATTCATAACTGATGCCATGTGTATTGATATCATCCAACAATCTTGCATCAATGTATAGAAAGTAATTGCTTCAATTATCCTGGCAACACAGCATTGTCGATCTAAATGGTTACGGAAAGTACACAACAAAAACTAATTGAATAATCAAAATGCGTTTGTAGGTACAAATATTGTAAAGAGTGATGATACTCACACTTATTCATACGCATTTCCACACATACACGCACGTTTCACTCGCAAACTCATAAAGACGAAAGTTACGAATCGTTCATTCTTAGAGTCGCTTAGCATTTTGTATTCTGATACGATTTGCGATTAAATGCTCCTCTAATTTACTCCAAACTTTGAAAAATCGGCTAGAAAAAATGGCTGAACCTATCAATATGGAACGTTCACGGATGTTTTGGGAATACAATAGGCTATAGCCTATCATCAAAACATACTTGGAAATGCTGAAATGGGAGGTCCTAGGCTAAAAATTTGCCTGCAAACATTAGAACTTACAGTGGTTTTTGTAAAGTACCATAAAAATCCTGTTTTTGGCACTTTTTTGAAATCGTTGCAAAAAATGAAAATAATTTTTTTTCGTCAAAGTAACAAATTATGCCTTTCGATTTGCGGTGCGATGGTCGTTTATCGAATTCTTCGTTCAAACCGAAATATATCTGTGTAGGAAGGTCCTACGGGAACGTTCTTGGAACCAAATGAAAGCTGGTTGGTAAGGTTAATTGGATTTTCTGTTGAGTTTGTTAGCAAAAATTTGTGTTAGTCCAGAATATTCTTGAAAAAAACTAAGAAAAATCGATTTTTCATTTCTTCCCGATATTGTTGCCCTATACACCTACACGCACCAAAATAAAAATATGTACGTAAAATATTCTAATACCTGAAATTTGTTGCTTTAAAATGATGTGCATCCCATCGATATGCGTTCATTTTCCACGAAGTTACAGAATGTCAAAAATCACTTAAATTTTATACTTCGCACTCTGTTCCTCTAATTTTTTTTGTCGAGTGTATATACAATTTCCTTCATTGTTTACCGTTGCCGTAAGAAGCATGTGCAACTCAACTAATCAGCATGTCTGGATTGCGACCCGGACAAGACTCCGAAATGTAAGTGTGGTGTTCGGCGGACAGCAGAATTCAAAGCGAAGATTATAAAAAGGACAAGAATCAATGGAACGGCATACAAAAATAGAAAGAGAAAGGTTCAAATCTCGCCACTGTCTAACGTCTTTTTCGGATTGTGCTTGTCCTGCCACACAATGCACGATTGGATGCTTTGGAAAGGCATAGTAAGCCCTCAATAAAGAGCTGTTGAAGTGCACGAAGAACACTAAGTTGAATGGCAGGGAAAACCCAATAGTACTCTGTACTTCTCATATATTACGTAACGCAAAAAGTATTTTAAAATATCCTCTATCTCCCTCCATATCGTATTTTTGTATTCCTTATGTATTAAGAGTCAAACAAATAATACTTATCCGACCCCCCTTACCCCTTCCTTCTTTGATACAGAGCATACCTTAAAAACAGTCCTATTCTTACTTGGTATGAGCATAATGAATATTAAAAGTACATAAACTTATATTGAATCACTTTAAAGCCGCTGAACATACCGCTGATTTCTCGTTTGTTTGAGAAACACCCAACGTTATATTTTGACCTTAATTGAATTGAGTTGAATTTTTCGAATTTTCCCATTTTCCTTCAGAGTTTTCCCAAAATGTTCAATTGCGCCTTATTTTGGTACCTTCTCTCCTTTCCAGAGGAGGAAAGGGTGTCATACCATCATAGAAACATTTCTCGTACCCAAAAACCCTCACATCCCAAATTTGGTTCCATTTGCTTGATTAGTTCTCGAGTTATGCAGAAGTTTGTGTTTCATTTGTATGGGAGCCCCCCCCCCCCTTTAGAGAGGGGGAGAAGTGTAGAACTACCGTAGAAACGTTTATCGATCCCTAAAACCTATACATGCTAAGTTTGATTCCATTTGTTTGATTAGTTCTCGAGTTGTTCAACACCCTCCCCCTCCCCCTAAAGGGGGGAAATTAGTATCAAACCACCATAAAAACATTTATTGCTCCCTAAAACCTTCATTTTCCAAATTTGGTTCCATTTGCTTGATTAGTTCTCGAGTTATGCAGAAATTTGTATTTCATTCCTATGGCAGCCCCCGCTTAGAAAGGTGTGAGGAGTGTTTAACCACCTTAAAAATGTTTCTTGCCCCCCAAAACCTCCACATGCCAAATTTGGTTCCGTTTGCTTAATGAGTTCTTGAATAATGCACCCCCTCGAAGAGAGGGGGGAAGAGTATCTAACCACCGTAAAAACATTTATTGCACCCTAAAACTCTCACATGCCAAACTTTGTTTCATTTGCTTGATTAATGCTCGAGTAATGCCGAGATTTGTGTTTCATTTGTATGACAGCCCCCCCTTAGAGAGGGGGGTGGAGAGTGTAACCACCATAGAATCATTTATTGCACCCTAAAACCTCCGTATGCCAAATTTCGTTTCATTTGCTTGATTAATTCCCGAGTAATGTAGAAATTTGTGTTTAATTTGTATGGAGGCCCCCCTTAGAGAGGGGGGAGGGGTCTCAAACTATCACAAAAACCTTCCCCGGCCCCAAAAACCCCTACATACCAATTTTCATGTTGATCGATTCAGTAGTTTCCGAGTCCATAAGAATCAGACAGACAGACAGAAATCCATTTTTATATACATAGATTTTCTATCATTCTATCATTTTCAATTTCGATTATCTCATACCTGAATTACAAATTGAATTGGGTGTGTATGCGGCTATAGAAAATAGTCACAGTGTCGAACATTCTACTTTTGACGTAGGACTACGTCTTTCATTTCTATACCGGGGTGTAAAATCAAAGTTTCGAAAA
Organism: Toxorhynchites rutilus septentrionalis; assembly: GCF_029784135.1. Classification (NCBI taxonomy): domain Eukaryota; kingdom Metazoa; phylum Arthropoda; class Insecta; order Diptera; family Culicidae; genus Toxorhynchites; species Toxorhynchites rutilus. Next base: position 33,574,133 of record NC_073745.1, read on the forward strand.
CGAAAGCGTTACGCCGGAGACCGAGATTTTGAGTGTTAATAGCTCCTAAACAACTGAACGAAATGGTATGATAAACACTTCATTCGAAAGATAAAATGTCTACGCGTTCTATACTTGTTACTTTCTGATCCAAAAACTTGTTTCAATAGTCTTAAATTTGCTTTCAAAATAGGCTATTGAAATCACCAATCGGTATATAAGCGAGCGCCGCTCGGAAATCCACTCAGTTCTAATTGAACAGCGATTGGAGCATGTTGTCGCTGTTGTGGTGAAGCTCTTCATTTATCATGAAAGCGCGGATGAACGGTGTCACCAAGAGCCTGTTTGTGCACCTTAGGCCAGAAGGGAATCCATCAGGAGGAGAGTGATGCTACAAACGGTTCCCCGGGAAGATCTCGAAGCAGCCGCTACACACACACACATACACGCACGGAATTCTTTCCATTTGGATCGAGAAAGATCCGGAAAATAATCTGCCAGTTCCTCTGGGAATTTAAAATTACATTCATATGAAAGAGTTTATTTTAATGTTTTCTACCCATGTAACACTGTGACCAAATACATTAGGTTTTGTGATTTTTCAATCAATCGCAATCAACAGGATAGCTTCTGAAGATTATTCTTCCCCATCAGTAGGATATTTCCGTATCCAATATTGGATGCATAAAACCTTGTGCCTCCAACGTAACGCTCTCGTTTTCGAAGTTCTCCAAATATTCATTCATTCAGAATGAATTCAGATTCAACTTCATACAAATGATCTCTAAATCAACGATAGTCCTACGTCACCCTTGCGGTTATACCATAGATATAACCCACTTCCTGTTTTTTAATAAGCAGTAGTTTTTCAACAACAAAAATTGTACGTTGAGGAAAGAGGAAATTTTAATATGAAAGAATTAGCATTGAGGGGTAATAGTCAATTGACCTGCGAAAAAAATATGATATGTTGAAAATGACAATCAAATTTCCTCATTTGACGGAGAATTTCGTTATAATTGCAGTCGATTCATTGACCGATAATAACGGCTTGCCCAGTAAAGCTATATAGTTTAAAGTTATTTCTTAACAAGTAGGTCCAGACGGAGAACCATTAACTGCTCAGCTTAGTATAGATAATAAACTCCAAATATTAGCACTAAGTTTTTATGCAGTTGATTTCAATGACCAGAATATGACATATCTGAAAATCAGATTATAATCAGAAGCAAAGTTTGTTTAATAATAAAAAAAATATATACACTAGTCCTCAAACCAGTTCATTAGACTGTAGCTTTCCAAGAACGACAATTGCAATCGCCTAGTAAACGACTACAAAACGGCTGATAAATAATGTACATAACATTATTCACCACTTGTTGTATCCAAATGCTAAACACTATCGAAGCAAGGGTGGTAATTACATCTAACAACCATTATCCTCCAACAGCATTCAATTTATCATTTAAACTCACCTTTTTTCCAAATGACTCGCGCTGGTGACAACAAGTCTGGCGGCTTTGCGCGCTATTTCTGTCCTTCCAACACAGTCGGCTCTATTAGGTGCTCGCTGAGGCCAACATTCATAAGTCCATCAAAAGCCGCCCACAATCGAGTGTATAACTCGCAAGCCAAATGAGAAACTTCCGTACGATAAACAAGAGGTAACCGCTTGACGACCCGCTAAAAATAAGCGATTTTGTGTGTTTCTTCGAATTATATCGCACTCTTTTTTCCCCCGCTAATACTCTGTCACCACCTTCGTGTAATGATTGCCTTCAAAACGAGATATGATTATTATCCTCCAGACTAAGCACTTTTCCTCATCATCATTATTTCTCGCACCGTTGTCAACATTCCCCAACACATCATATACCATACATATATATTTGGTCTCGTAGAACCAACAATTTGTCACATGCTTCGCCGCCTCCAGCAAAGCGAAGCTGCGCCCCGGAAGAAAACACTGAAAATCAGCGGAAAATCAAACCCTCCGACGAACGAACGAAAGAACGGATACACCGACTTCCCGGCCGCCAGCGAACGGCACCAGGAAAAACGTGAGTAATTTGGGTGAGATTTGTAGTATTTATTATTCACGACCGGGTTGATATCGTTTTTCCTGGTCCATACATTACATCCTCCTTCTTCTCCTCCTCCAGCTGCTCCTGCTCCGTGGCTGCACGCCACCCCCTTTTCCACCAATACAGCTGCACTCTATAAAAACGCACTCACTCACGCAAACACTCCCAAACCCTGCTGCCTGCACTGAAGATTTCCACAACGGGCCACACTTTTCACCCCACTTTACCGCTCAAAAGAGGACTGATCCGGGGATAATTTTTCACGCCGAAACCCACCCGGGTGGATGTCTTCCCCAATTAATTTACCACACACATATAAATCCAAAGAGCTGTTTTGCATACGGCGGAAGCAGCAGCCCCCGTCAGTTTTGTTTTGACAGCTAGGCGTCCGTGTGCTGTCTACCAGCAAGTGGTCACCGGTTGGAGCTTTTTCTCAGCCAGACGAATCCCGACAGACAGTACTCTCTCTCTCTCGGCCTGTGCTCACACACAATTGCACACATTGATTCCGTCGAAGGATTCTTGCGTCGAATTGCAGCTAATTTTTGTCGTCCAGGCTAGAACCTTGGCGAACCAAGGGTGCTTCAGCAGGCGTTCGGCGAAATTTCTGTCTGCCCACTTTTCATAATTTTCCCAAAACTTTTCCACCGTTTACAATTTCTCGCGACGGCATTTTCCACACAACAAACACACTCACAATCTCCGACGTTCGTAACCGAAAACACTCCTAATCGATTTTCATTCAGAGCCTCTTGGTCGGCCCGACCCGACTTTTACGAATGCCACGGATTGTTCCGTTCCAAGAGGGATATTATATGCACAATACACATCGAAGGGATGCCTTCCAGGAAGCTTTTTTGCCCAACTGTGACAAGTTCTTTACATCACCGAAAACCCCCAACCGAGGGGCTAGTTTTCCACGCAACCGACCGAGTGGTTCTGCTGTATTTCTCGAAGCTCAATTATCTTCCTCTTGCCACGATGTGGAACTGATGGTGGTGGCGGTGGTGGAGGTGGAGAGTGTCACCATATCCCACAGCGTAGGGTAGAAAAAAAACTTACCACCCACTCAGAACAATCGAGTATCGAGTCTCGCTCATTTGCGAAAAACCTAACCGAACTGACCGTGCGCCAACCAACGACTGACACTGAGACACCACCGCCGGATGGATCGGAGCAGGTTGTTTCGGGCGAAATACTTTTTTTTTCTCCTTTCACAAATCCCGCGCGTGGCACACGAAGTCATCCAGAATCAACATCTCCATTCGCCATTCGTGTATTCGTGCTCACGTTTCTCACGGCGGCCGAATCTGCTGCCTCTCGCGCCGTCGCTCCCAAATGTGTGAGAGCGACGAAGCCCGCGCTTTTGTTTTTTATTATTGTTTTGAAGTCCATACGCTACGACGGGGTAACGGGGCTTAGCCCATTCGTCCCTACGATTTGTACGCTCGCTCGGGTCATTCATAAAACAGGGAGCGAACGATGGAGACAGGTGAGAGAGCGAAAAAGAGTGCGACGGCACGCGCGCACCCGCGCATTGTCGTGCGAACACGTGCGGTGAGCGAATCGGCACAGAGAGAGAATTGGAGAGCTTTCGGATTTGACGGCATGAGAGAGAGAGAGAGATCTCGCAGTTGCCGATTGCTTCTCCGATGTGTATGTGTGTGAACGAGGCTGATGATAGCTTTTTGCTGGGAACGAGAGTTTGAGCTTTTGTGAGACGTGAGAACGGTGGGCGGTGGGTGGATTTTTCTATTGATGTAATTTTATAGGAGAGCTCGGGCTTCATACGGTTTATCCGTTCCATTGCACAATGATCCAGGGGATGCATTAAAGTGGAAATAAGCATTTAGAGCTCGACAGTTATTCTCTAGACAAAAACTGTCTTCGACAAAGTTGTTACGTATAATAGAGCGCTCATTTTCATGTTGCCAAAAATAGGGGACCAACATTTTCGATGAAATAAAAAATCTAACTTTCTTAATTCTATAGATAGAGGTGTCACATTCACTTTGAATGCAATGGATAATGGTAATCAAGTTAAAGCTCTATACACTGACTTTAGTAAGGCTTTCGATCGTGTTGATATACCCTTACTCCTTCTTAAACTTCAAAAAATAGGGATAGAAGTCAAGCTATTGAAATGGCTAGAATCATATTTGACTGACCGCACCCAAATGGTAAGATTTAATGGGGAAATTTCAAAACCAATATTTGTTACATCCGGAGTTCCTCAAGGCTTTCATTTGGGGCCCCTTTGTTCATTTTATTTGTTAATGACGTTTGCGTTTTTCTTAACAGTGTTAAGGCACTTATCTACGCAGATGATATGAAACTGTATATGTACTGTTTCTACTGTTCGGTTGCCACAGCGTATACAGTTTTCGTCATTTACACGCTGCAACACGAAAAATAATTTCCGATGCTCGATCTTCTCATTCACCAGCAAGTATAGTTTCGTCCGCTGTACTGACGTAAGCTGCTTCGACGCGATATTTTGCCACGTGCGTCGCCAGTTATTTTCCGGTTCCACCCTTGGTATTTCAATTTGATTGACGAAATGCTGGTGAATTTGATCGGCGGAGGGATTCTGTTGGATTTGATGGGGAATTTGGGATATGTTTGACAGGATTGTTTTAGGGTCAGGAAGATCCATTGAAATTTGGGGTCGAGGATTTGCTTGGAAAAGGAAGGAACTGTAATAAGGAAGGGATCCGATCTCTTTCAGATGACGGTTAATAGCGAGCGACTTACACTTAAGCGCAGGTAATTGCAGCTTCAGGCCACCCTTTTCCTTGCTGCGAGCCAACTGCATCATCGGGACGCGAGCAACTGTCCCTCTCCAGAGAAACGTTCGCATCGTTGATGTAATCTTCGCTGTATGTACGTTCAACGGTGGTAGAATGGACGCGAGGTACCATATCCTGGAGGTGCCGAACGTGTTCAGCATGGTCACTTTTTGATGCAGCGTCAGCATACGCAAAGAGTGCAGCCACATTAGTTGTGAGAATTTCCCCACCAGCGCATTCCAGTTCAGTGTTGTCATTAGTTTTATTGAGTTTGCGAAAACTACACCCAATATTTTAACTACATCGGCTGTTTGCAGCCACTGGGTGTCGATACAGCCGTTTTCGCAAGACCCAACATCGATAGTAACAGTTTTTCGTAAATTCAATTTTGCACCAGCGGCTCTCTCGAAGCGAGTAAACAGCTGACGCATCGCAACAATTTGAGTTACCGATGTGACGATGACGCTGATGTCGTCCGCATACGCTGCCAGCAGATCGTTTCCGCACACACGTTCGAGCCTGGACACCAGTGGATGAATGTACAGTACGAAGAGGTGCATTAACAACGGGTCCCCCTGTCGTACTGATCGTTGAATCTCGAACGAGCGAGAGAGATGTCCGTTGATAAGCAGCCGAGAAGTAGATCGACTGGCGATGCGCGAGAGTAGAGCGATGAAATCATGGTTGAAGCCGAGCGAACGCATGGTTTGAAAGAGGAAAGAGTGCCGGACCCGATCGAACGCATGGTCGAGATCAAAGCTTATTAGCTTCCCAGCACGATGGTTATGACGGAGACTCGCTATGCGATCTTTCAGAGCGAGAGTGGCTTGAAAAATGTTTCGTTCTGAGTTCGAGCATTTCTGCCCTTCACTGAGGACATGATGTTCTCTCATCACTCGCTTTAATCTTGTTTTTAGGATGCGGGACAAGAGCTTGTAGTCGCTGTTTAACAATGAGATCGGACAATATGATCTGGCCGTATGGTCGCCTCCCCTCTTCTTGACTAGCACGATGATGCCCTCCACAAACGCTGGAGGAATATTTCCGCTGAGTACCTCGTTTAGCAACAGGTTCAGCTCGCGGTGGATGACGTCGAACATACGATGATAAAATTCTCTCGGTATTCCGTCACAGCCCGGAGACTTTCGTGGTGCGCTCGCTGTTATCGCAGACCAAATTTCTGCCGTCGTGATGCTGCTCATAGAGACTTCGTCGGTTAGTGGAATAACACTTTCACAGGTGAAATTGTTCTCATCGTCGTTTCTCGCCTCCTCTGAGTAGAGTGTCGAAAAGTAGGTTACCATGTGGTCTTCGATCGCTCTTGACTCTGTAATTGTTGTATCCTGCTCTGTCTGCAGCTGTGTTATGATGGTTTTTTTCCTTCGCCTCTCCCCCAACTGAAAAATTGATATGGGTTCTCCCGCCACGTGCGTTTCGTTGATTCTCATGAAAGTATGAGAGAATCTCCGTTGAAGCGCTAGCATCTCCCCTTTGAGTCGGTTAATAGTTGTTGACATTTCAGGATGCTGGTAGTACCCATCGTAGGCGCGTCGTAGCTCAGCGTATAGATGCTGATGTTTACTGTGGAATTCATCGAACACGGATCGACTTTTCCACTTGAAAAATCGTTTTATTTTGGGCTTCGCGAACATAAGACACCACTCAATCCAAGAGCCGTAATTTCTGCGCTGCCGGGTCCAGTATTGCCACTTATACTGGAATTCCGCAACGTTTTCGCTAGTCATAAGATATGGTCGAAGGGACCAAAATCCACGGCCATGTTCTTGTCCTAGATGGGAGAGGCATAGACGGAGTGTGAGCACTTTGTGGTCGGTGAATGAGCAGACGTGAACATGTGCTACTCGCAAATGATCGCGCAGACCGTTGCTGACATAGATACGATCAAGGCGCGCGACTGAGCGTTGCGACAGACATATGTGAAACCACTATCACGTGGATATAGTTTCTCCCATACGTCATGTAGCTGTAGTTGTTGGACCACAGCTTTGAGAGCGGGACTCGCGTTCAGGCTGCTAGAATCGCATGTTCGGAGCACGCAATTGAAGTCGCCAGTCAATATTACATTCGTGATGTTATGACGAAGATAGTAGGGAAGCGTTTCGTGGAAGAAATTTTCCCGAACGGCTCGTTGTGAGGAACCGGAGGGAGCGTAAACATTGCAGATCGTCGTGTCTTGCACTCGTAGAGCAATCAGTCGGCTGTCCAGGCTTCTCTCAACGTTAGTCACTTGTATGTGTTGTTTCAGAGCAATAGCTGTTCCCCTTCTCATATGGTCTACATTGAAGAAAACGTCGTAGCCAGGCAAGGAGAGCTGGTCGTTTTCTACTTCTTGCAGACACACGATGTCAAGGTTCTGACTGTTGACGAAATTTCGTAAAGCGTTCAGTTTCGTGGGGTTCGTGATGGTAGCGATGTTGATGGACGAGATGTTATACGACGTGAGAGCCATTTAAACTAACATTACTTCAAAACTCTCTCCGTCTATATCGCCTCGGCGGGGCTTTTTACCAGCCGGTCTTCCACGGTTCGGTCTGCTATTGACGGATGTGGTAGAGTCATCTGTTTCGTTACCATTGCTACTCTTGCGCTGCGATCGTAACGCTGGCTTTTTGAAATAATCATCCACAGCAACGATAGCCTGCGGAGGCGTTAGTAGAGACGATTTGGTTCGTTGAGATTGAGTAACATTCGTTTTTGGAGCTGAGGTGCTTTCGGGCTGGCTGCTTGTGTGTGTTTTTGAACCTGAGGGTTCCTCCAGGTTCGTGACACTCGGCAGTTCTGGAAATACCTGCGACGATGTCAGTGGTGGCACGGTAGACTTTTTCGTATGTGCCGATCTCACACCAGCTCATTTCTTGGGTTGTTGATCGGTAGTTGACCTGTTAGTTTGTCCTGGTTGTTTCGTCACGTTCGCGTAGCTTTTTGTTCTGTACACATGATATGCCAGTGTGCGCTTGCTCTTTGCAGTGGCGGCAGGAGTGCAACTGTCCCTTATACACGACAAACGCTTGCTCTCCGTCGATGGTTACCCACGAATCGATATTCCGCTTCACCAACATACGAGCAGACCATATGCCGAGCGGTATGCCTTGGGCTTCGTTGTTTTCGCCCCATGATACTTCTCGGATCGATACTACTTCACCGAATCCAGAAAGAAAATCGACGACCTTCCTTTCCGACACATCTTCGGAGAGATCGTAAACACGTACTTCGACGCTGCCATCTTCCAGCGTGATGCGAAGTGTGTGTTTTTTCCCATCACTCTCCACCTCATGCTTCCCGTCATGTTCGTCAACAACTTTTTGTGCGAGTGCTAAGTCGCTAACTTTTACGAACGCACACGCATCTCCTCTGTGGCACTGGAGTCGCTTGATGTCCTCCATCTTCAATCCGAGAACCGAACGACAAAAACCAATTAACTTTTCGACCGACGGCTTGACGGCGAGCTGGGAATAGTCTATTTTGAACGTGTTTTCTCGCCTCATCGCGGAACACTTTTCACGCGACGCGGCACAGTATATTCAAATAAATTTACAACGGTGGTATGCTTCACTCGTGATAAGCGCAATCGAAATAAACGTCTGCACGTCTCAAAAGCTGAGCGGAGTATGCGGTTCAAAAATGAAGTTGACATAGTTTATAATTGGTGCACTAAGAGTTTATTACAGCTCAATGTTAGGAAATGCACTTTGATTACTTTTACAAGAAGAAGAACACCATTGAACAATGGTGTTATACTGGGTAATCAACCCATCAGTAGATGTCAACGAGTAAGAGATTTAGGTGTGATCTTAGATTCGAAACTAACCTTTGTGGATCATTATAATACAATCATCCATAGAGCAAATAATATGTTGAGCTTCATTAAACGCTTTAGTTACCATTTCCACAATCCGTACACAATAAAAACATTGTATATTACCTACGTCAGATCAATTCTCGAATACTGTAGTATTGTATGGTCCCCCTACATAACTTCACACGAAGACAGAATTGAATCTGTACAAAAACAATTTTTGTTATTTGCACTTCGTAAACTAGGCTGGTCTTCATATCATCTCCCTCCATATGAAGCACGCTGTATGCTAATCAATATTAAAAGCCTAAAAGAACGTCGGAACTCTGCCATGATTCTATTTATTATTGATATCATATCACAACGAGTGGACTCAGAAGAAATATTAGGAAACCTGAATTTTTACACACCGATTAGGAACCTGAGAAACCCTAACATTTTTTACATAGATTATCGAAGAACGAATTATGCCAAAAATAGTCCTATTAATCGTATGATGAGCCTCTGTAACGAACACAGTGAAACAATTGATGTAACCATGTCAAGATCAATGCTCAAAAGCTATCTGAATAGCATAAGATATCGTTAAATTTCACTGTAATATTTGGGCAGCATATTTAGTCTACGCTGGTTTGACGAAATAAATAAATAAAAAAAAATTGATTCTGTAACTTGTTAAAATCGTCTTTTAAATTAAACGAATAAATTATCCAGCCAGCTCTCTTTAGATTTTTAGTTTTAAGTAGTATTAAGAATGTATCGGTCTACAATTTAGATTGACGACAATAGAAAAAAAAAAAAAAAACATAGTTCGACAATGTTGTTGTCCCAGTTATTTAAAACATCTTTGTAAAACAAAGTTTTTTCTATCTCTTTAAATAGCGATATAGCGCCTTTTTCCTAGTTTGCGTTGGGGTCACCATTAAAAAAACTGTTTTTTGCTCTAACTTTTATATTTTAAATTCTACATACCAACTGTCTTGGATAGACTTTTAAAACATACTGATACAAACATTTTGCTATCATATGTAACAATATGTAACATATGTAACAACTTTGTCGAAGACAGTTTTTGTCTAAAGAATAAATATCTCCCACAAAGTTGTTTTTAGCTAAGTTGCATTAGGGTAACCATGAAAAATCCGATTATTTTACTCTAACTTTTATATTTAAAAATCAACTTCAAAGATGTCTTCGTACGACTTTTAAAGCTTCTCAATAACAACATTTTGCGATGCCGAAATTCGTCAATATCTTAATCCTGTTCAAAGTTATTGATGGTTTTTTACCCAAAAACTCATGATTTCAATTTTAATTTACTCAAATACAAAAAAAAAACATACCTTTGAAAATCACATATTATATAGAGTGAAATTTGTTCTTTCAAATACCGTTAACAAACATTTTTTATGTTTGCCCCAGAAAGAATGGCAAGCAATTGAAGAGAACGTATTTTTTGGGAAGAAATATCAATAACTTTAGTGAAGTTGAGATATTGACAAGTTCTGCATCGCAAAATGTTTGTATCAGTATGTTCTAAAAGTCTTTCAAAGACAGTTGTAGAATTTGAAATATAAAAGTTAGAGCAAAAAACAGTTCTTTTAATGGTGATCCCAAATTAGTTTTAATGGTGATTTCAAATTAGGAAAAAGGCACTATATCGGTTATGTCAAGAGATAGAAAAAAAAAATTAGTGGGTTATATCTATGATATAACCGCAAGGTTCACGTGGAACTACATTAGCTGAGCAATCATTCGTTTGTATTGATTAAATTCTTGATTGAATGAAACAGTTTCCAAATTCAATTGAGTTCAATATATTTGCTCTGTGAGTGAAAAAAATGAACAAATGCCGTGTAAAGTCAATTCATTTATTGTGATTGATTGTTCTTCGTTACAAGTAAATTTAATGACGGACCTTTTACGTTTGGTATGATGACTAGAACAAAATATATGTACGGAAGAATTATCAAACGTTTGATGAACCAGCCTAAGGCTGAAAATCTTTCCAATAAAGACAAAAAAAAATTATCAAACGATTATTTTATTTTACATTTCCCTCTGAAGTTTACATCCCAAAAGTGTACATACTTCTCGAATCTCGAATTTGCTTGAAACTGGGAAGTTCATTCGCTTCTAGTGGCTGCACGATTTTCCCAGGTTCCTAAGTTTAGAAGATCATGTTAGGACAGACATATTCCACTCTGCACAAAGGCAAGCGAGGACAAAAGTACTCGCAGTTTGCATTTATTTGCAGAGCCGATTTCCCCAGAAACCTCGGTTTTGAAGTCTGTGTTAGGGAAACACATTTCAATCGGAACAAAAATACCCCCGATTTGTATGAATTCGCAATGCCGATTTCCCCACGCTTCATGGATTTGAAGTCTGTGTTAGGGAAACACATTCCAGTCGGAACAAAAATACCCCCGACTTGCATGAATTTGAAATACCGATTTCTCCAGGCACCTTGGTTTAGAAATCTCTATTAGGGAACACATTTCGGTGGGAACAAAAGCTCCCCCTACTTTCGTGTGTTCTTTTTCTTCTTTTTGGCTTTAAGAGGGTTTAAACTTTTCAGTTCACTCGCCTCTAGGCTCTTTCGTGTGCTTGCAATGCCGATTTCGCTGCTTGGTTTTAAAGTCTGTGTTAGGGAACATTTTTCGATGAGAACAAAAGTCTCCCTACTTTCATGTATTTGCAATGCCGATTTCCCTAAGGCTGCTTGGTTTTGATGGCTGTGTTACGGAAACCGTAAATCGGGTCAATCAAAACGATGCAGTTAGGGCGTTTAGATAACGCCTAATATTTTACAGTTATTCAATTGTTTATCTAATGAAAAACAACATTTTGTTAGTTGCGATAGATGCGTAGAAATATTCCCTATCAAGTGATGCAAACATCTCTCCTATCCAGTACGAAATGTTCGAGCTATAAGCATTCGAAATCTTTCATTTTTTCCTGCATGTTCTGTGTTTAGGTTTTCATTTTACCCTCCATATATTCCGGTTAGACGTAGTCCCACGTCAAAACTTTGTTCTACAAAGATGTTTTAAATAACTGGGACAACAACATTGTCGAACTGTGTTTATCTCTATCTATAGAATTAAGAAAGTTAGATTTTTTATTTCTTCGAAAATGTTGGTCACCCTATTTTTGGCAACATGAAAATGAGCGCTCTATCATATGTAATATCTTTTTCGAAAACAGTTTTTGTCTAGAGAATAACTGTCGAGCTCTAAATGCTAATTTCCACTTAAGGTGAAGGTGGAAGCTAGCCACAAATGGCTGCTACAATGGCGCTCATTTCTTTCATCTCCCTCCCTCACCCCTCGTCCGAAAATCAATAATTTTGCGAAACAGTGTGAAGAAAATGATCGTTTTTGCACACTTCCCATCAAGTAATATCAACCAAACTCTAATCGATTACTCACAAGATATTACATTTTCATCTGCTTTCGCACCGTATAGTGAAGAACGACGGAAAACTCGAGCAAGTGCTCTGAAAGTTAAATTTTCGTTTTTCAATCTTCTGCAATGGTTTTGTTTGTATTGGTGGAAAATAAATGAATCTCCTGGACCATTGTGCATTGTACTTAGAGCTTAAGGTGAAGGTGGAAGCTAGCCATTGTAGTAGTATAGGTAAACCCTCGTGTAAAAATGGGGTAATAGTGTTTGTGAGAGAAGAGCAAAGCACACGTAAATAGATCAATTCACTTATCAGACTGTGTGGCGCTTCATTGACACGAGTCTTTGAATACATTTGAAAAAAAAACAAATAACAATTCAATACTAAAGTAAAATGTATGAACGATATGTTCCGATGAACAATTGCAAATATAAATATATATAGAAGGTGCATTTGCATATGATTCTGATTATACGCGAGCGTAACATGAGCAAATTTATAACACATGCGAATTGGGGCTCTTTTGGTATTAACAAGTTCTTCCGCATAGTAACTCGATGTTGATAATTCCTTAATATTTTCCTTCGTTGATCGTATTGTTTTCACATATTCACGTTGGAAAGCCTTAACCCTTCTCTTCGTTGGCCGTGGCATTTAGATTGAATTTAATACTTTTCCGTTTACTGTTTTTGAAAGCATAGGCAGCCGTGGCAGTGTTCCGAGCTCTGCAATACATTTTTCTTACCCAATGTTGAAGTTGCTAAAACTTACATTATAGACCCATTAAACGTAAAAATAATAATTGTATTGATATCAACACAATTTTATTCTATTGATTTTCATGACATGGGACGCTATGACTCCGGCTAACATTTTATTGAGTGGTTTTTATAGCTGTCTCGATGATGTTGTTTGGCATCAGTGTCGAAAAAATAACGATGCTTCCACCAATACAAACAAAACCATTGCAGAAGATTGAAAAACGAAAATTTAACTTTCAGAGCACTTGCTGGAGTTTTCCGTCGTTCTTCACTATACGGTGCGAAAGCAGATGAAAATGTAATATCTTGTGAGTAATCGATTAGAGTTTGGTTGATATTACTTGATGGGAAGTGTGCGAAAACGATCATTTTCTTCACACTGTTTCGCAAAATTATTGATTTTCGGGCGAGAGGTGAGGGAGGGAGATGAAAGAAATCAGCGCCATTGTGGCAGCCATTTATGGCTAGCTTCCACCTTCACCTTAAAGCCTCATTGTTACGGACTAAGCTAATAAGAGAGAATTAAAGTGCAACCAGGCGCGATGAACAATCAAAAATTCAAGTAATCAAATAGGAATTTGTGGTTCAACGCACAGTTAAAATAATCAACACCAAGCAGCAGGCTCTAACCACGCGTATTTTTTTCCTTCCTTCCTTTCTTTTTGTAGCTTCAGATAAGCGGATAATCAAAGGGCCTGGCCGGGTAAGGGAGTAAAAAGTGCCCCCAAACCAAATCACCAGCTGTATGGCAAATATTGTATAGGATACTAGCTGTACCCTGCCACGCTTTGCTGTGGCCTATAGGGCGCTTGCAGCGTGCATATGTATTAGTGATCTGTTGGGCAGGCAAAAGTGATCGCTCCATAGGAATTATATGGAGCGACAAGATTGAGCTTTGTTTAAATAATTATTTTAGCGAAATAGTTATAAAGATTACGCGCTAATCTATATGAATAACATGCGAATATATGTTTCTTCACATAAAAATATTTACTTTTAGCGTCAAAGCCATACACACGGGGAAAAATAGAAATTTCTGTTTTGGCCATGATTCATATCAATGGAAGCAGATTGATTATTCAAAAATTTTCACAGAAATAGTGCAAACTGCACATTGCGATTGTATAGCCGGATTAGGTGAAGTGTGCTCCCATTTAGGTTTTAAGCTTTTTGCTGGTCTCGTGAAAGAATAAACTATAATGAATATTCGTGTGCAGATATCCTTAATCGGCGGCTAGTTCCGCCAAAAAAGCAGTTGATTATGTTGAAATTAAGGACATTTTCAGCCTGAAATATCAACCAACTCTCAGATATGATTTCCGAGTACCCGAATGCTCTGCGGAGAAGCTAAATACGTTTATAAGAAAATTTATCGGAAACGGAAAAAATCCATCGATTGACCAATTCATGGAAATACAAGGAAGCATTCAAACGTGAGCTCGAGACTCTGTGACTTTGATCTAGGTGCGAAAATGTTGATAATCCTTTTTCTGCCAATTTTTCGATTCCAATCTAATGGGAGAGTCGCTCAATGAACATCGCGAAATAGGTGCTAGTAAACTAAATAATATGCGTTACACAAAAACTCTTGTTCATAAAATAGCTTGCCTAACTGTTTCACAAAGTTCATGTTAGCTCTATGCACTATTAGAATGACCGTAACTCTATTTAAATCATCTACAAGAACGCCGATTGATAAAAATCCGCTTCTGCTGCATAGACACTACGAATGTAAACAAGCGAATGTGTGCCCAACACATGCTCTGCATGTATGTGTAGCAAGAGCCCTATTGTGGTTGCATGGTTGAGTTGAATTTTTCATTTTTTTATGTTGTAACAATAATTCTCGATGTGTTTGGTTGTTTTGTATATTGTACCGGTTCCCGGAATAAATCGCCACAGAAAACGACTGCAACAGAAACCACCGCTTATAAAATGTGTAGTAGGCTATAAATATTGTGGCGCGGTATTGTATTTCAAAACAAGAATTAACCGGGCAAACGTATCGCCCCAGGCAAACGTAACGCCCCGGGCAGACGTATACCGTCCGACGCTCGCTAGAGCTCGGTCGGACATTGCTAAAGGATCGTATCCTATGTTTCAAACTAACCGGGCAATCAGTGGATCCCAGGTTTGCGTGCGAGACACCGCCGCTTCCGACGGCGGGTCGGCGGTGGACTCGGATTGCGTCATCTTGGCGGCATGGGCCGCCTCGATTCCTTATCCTCGCCAAATGGGGACTTCGTCCCCATTACATTGTCCTCAGAATAAATTTCGAAAAACGAGAACAAGAGAATAAATTTATAATAGAAATGTGAGGCACATGATGTTTTTCCCGCGCCAAATATTTCTAGCCTACTACACTTTTTCTAAGCGGTTGTTTCTGTTGCAGTTGTTTACTGTGGCGATTTATTCCGGTCACCATTGTACCATAGTTTGAGCTCAATCGGTTCCGTACTTTTCGAGTTTTCACGCGCACACAAATGAACAGAAAATGTTTATGTATTGTTATAAAGTTCGAAATTAAAGGACTCCACTGTATACCAGTTTACTCTGATCGCAACTCATTAGCTACTTCCCTTGTATCAGTCCTGTCAAAAATAGAGATCATTCACGTGTAGAAATAGAATCGAACAGATGAAGTTTTTACTCTCGTGCGTTTTTCCTGCATTTATAACAGTTGGCGACGAGTATAGTGAAAAAAGAATCCCGCGGATTATTTTGAGAATATTGCGAAGAGTAACAGTTTGAAGATTCGCGTAACGGACGGTGGTTTACCCGAGCTGCCGAGGTTTTTACCCGAGAAAAGTTGCTGTTGCTGTTTTTTTGACGTAGGACTACGTCTTTCATTTCTATACCGGGGTGTAAAATCAAAGTTTCGAAAACGAAAGCGTTACGCCGGAGACCGAGATTTTGAGCGTTAATAGCTCCTAAACAACTGAACGAAATGGTATGATAAACACTTCATTCGAAAGATAAAATGTCTACGCGTTATATACTTGTTACTTTTTGATCCAAAAACTTGTTTCAATAGCCTTAAAATTGCTTTCAAAACAGGCTATTGAAATCACCAATCGGTATATAAGCGAGCGGCGCTCGGAAATCCACTCAGTTCTAATTGAACAGCGATTGGAGCATGTTGTGGCTGTTGCGGTGAAGCTCTTTATTTATCATGAAAGCGCGGATGAACGGTGTCACCAAGAGCCTGTTTGTGCACCTTAGGTCAGAAGGGAATCTATCAGGAGGAGAGTGATGCCACAAACGGTTCCCTGGGAAGACATCGCTACACACACATACACGCGCGGCTATTAACAGGTGGTTATCGAGTTGGCATTAACCACTGGCGGGCTTCCAGTATCGAGGAAAATGTGGAAATATCTAATCGTTACTGAAAATAATCTGCCAGTTCCTTTGGGAATTTTCAAAATATATTCATGTGAAAGCGTTTAATTGAATGTTTTCTATCCATGTTACACTGTGACCAAATATGTTTCAATCAAGTGCTATTAACAGGTGGTTATCGAGTTGGCATTAACCACTGGTGGGCTTCCAGTATCGAGGAAAATGTGGAAATATCTAATCGTTACTGAAAATAATCTGCCAGTTTCTTTGGGAATTTTCAAAATATATTCATGTGAAAGCGTTTAATTGAATGTTTTCTATCCATGTTACACTGTGACCAAATATGTTTCAATCAAGTGCTATTAACAGGTGGTTATCGAGTTGGCATTAACCACTGGTGGGCTTCCAGTATCGAGGAAAATGTGGAAATATCTAATCGTTACTGAAAATAATCTGCCAGTTCCTCTGGGAATTTTCAAAATATATTCATGTGAAAGCGTTTAATTGAATGTTTTCTATCCATGTAACACTGTGACCAAATACATTAGGTTTTGTGATTTTTCAATCAATCGCAATCAACAGGATAGCTTCTGAAGATTATTCTTCCCCATCAGTAGGATATTTCCGTATCCAATATTGGATGCATAAAACCTTGTGCCTCCAACGTAACGCTCTCGTTTTCGAAGTTCTCCAAATATTCATTCATTCAGAATGAATTCAGACTCAACTTCATACAAATGATCTCTAAATCAACGATAGTCCTACGTCACCCTTGCGGTTACACCATAGATATAACCCACTTCCTGTTTTTTCTACTGCATTTTGCGGCGTACGTTGACGGTGTTACGCATTGGGGCCGAGTATCGCTCCGGAAAAAGAAGAATTCTCTTGTTGTGTTAATACGATGGACTCCCGCTTGCTTGGCGTTTAATGTTGCCAGTTGTACTGTTGATGCTGTGTGTTGTTGCTGCTGAACGAGGGGAAATAAACCGTGCTGTTGTATTCAGAAAACTTCCGCTACTTTTGAGATTGGTTTGAAGATGACTACTCCGACCTCAAATCCACCGGTGACGCCGACACTTTCAATCGAACCATTTGATAAGAACATGAATCGGAATGGTCACGCTTGGTAAAACGTTTCGAAGGTGTGCTTCAGATTTTTGGTGTGCAGGAGGGGAATAGAAAGATGATGTTGCTTTATTACATGGGAGCGGAAACATACAATTCGCTGTGCGATCATCTCGCCTCTGCAGAACCGGAGACCTACGAAAATATTGTAGAAACTTTGGAAAAGTTCTTCGATCCGAAGCCTTTGGAGATGGTCGAGCTCTGGAAATTCCCCTCGCGTTTATAAAAGGAGGGAGAGTCAGTAATGGATTTCGTGACGACACTACAAAGGGAGTCGAAATATTGCAATTTTGGCGAGTATCTGGATAAGGCTTTACGGAACCAGCTCGTATTTGGTTTACGTAATCAGCGAATCAAGACCAGGTTAATTGAAGAGAAGGACCTTACTTTTGAGAAGTCGAAGCAAATAGCTGTATCTATGAAAGCATCCGGAGAAGGTATCGAGGTTCTCAGCAGACGAGTACACGAGTTAAACTTGGTTGAGAAGGGCCGAAACCACAGCGATATTGGAGTGAACGCTGTCAGTACCAGGGCATCCGTATTTTCTGGTAAAAAGATGACTAACAAATGCTATCGATGTGGAAGTGAGACACACCTGGCTAATAGATGTGTGCACAAGGAAACTGTGTGTGGAAATTGTAAGAAAAAGGGCCATTTGCAGCGAGTGTGTCTCAGTTCCAAATCTGATAACCGTTACGATATAGACATGAAGAAGGTTAAATATGAGAAACGACAAACCAACCTTCTTGAAGAAGATATAGATTCGAAATTGGTTAACGATTCAGAAGATATTTGCGTTTTTGATGTTTGTGAAATAAACGATAATAAACTGTATTCAAAAATCTTTTTAAAGTTGAGAACTTCGAACACGATTATCAAATTCGAGATCGATAGCGGATCGCCAGTTTCTCTGATGAGCATTGCCGATAAGACAAAATTTCTGAAAGATGTACCTTTGCAAAGATCGAATCTAGAGTTGAAAAGTTATTGTGGGAGTACAATCAAAATACATGGTGTTATGAACGTTCATGTTAGGTACATGGGACGGACTTGTATGCTTCGCCTGTTCATAGTTGAAGGTAGTAACCACCCACTTCTAGGTCGTGAGTGGATGCACCGTTTGCAACTGAATTGGAATGACATTATGAGAAACGATGCAACAACTATAAACAAAATTAGTCTAGAGTCTGAAGTGCCAGAAATAGTTAATGTTTTGATTGATAAGTTTCCAACGGTGTTTGATAATTCGATTGGTAAAATGAAAAACGTTCAAGCTTCTTTAGTTTTAACACCAAATTGTAAGCCTGTATTCATGAAGGCTTGTACACTTCCGTTTTCTATTAAGGATATTGTTGAAAAATAAATTGAAGACCCGCTCAAAAATGGAGTTTTGGTTAAGGTAAATCATAGTGAATGGGCTACCCCTGTTGTTCCTGTTATGAAATCTCAAAACAAGGTCAGATTGTGTGGGGATTATAAACTTACAGTGAATAAAAATCTGTTGGTAGACGAACACCCGTTACCTACCATTGATGAGTTGTTTGCAAATATGGCTGGGGGGATCAAGTTTTCTAAGATCAACTTAGCTCAAGCGTATTTGCAAATGGAAGTTAAGCCTGAGGATCAACCAATACTAACTTTGAACACGCATCTCGGATTATTTCAACCTACTCGTCTGATGTATGGTGTTGCTTCAGCACCTGCTATTTTTCAAAGAGAAATTTCTCAGGTTTTACAAGGGATTCCTGGTGTGTCCGTGTTTTTGGATGATGTGAAGGTCACTGGGCCGGACGATGCAACGCACTTAAGTAGGGTGCACGAGGTTTTGCGACGATTTCAGAATTATAATATGAGAATTCACAAAGCAAAATGCGATTTTTTTGCTGATAGTATTCAGTATTATTGATCGCCAGGGAATACGCAAAATGAAACAAAAAGTCGACGCTATACAAGACATGCCCAGACCGCAAAATAGAGAACAAGTAAGGGGATTTGTGGGACTGGTAAACTATTACGGTCGGTTTTTACCAGATTAGAGTACCAAACTTTACCCGATTAATAACCTTTTGAAGGATAATACGGCGTTTGTGTGGAGTGCAGCTTGCGAAAACGCAATCAAGTGGGTTAAACATGAAATGCAGTCTGAACGAGTATTGGTTCATTATGATATGAATCTTCCTCTTGTATTAGCAACGGACGCTTCCCCCTACGGCGTTGGGGCAGTATTAAGCCACGTTTATCCAGATGGAAGCGAGCATCCTATTCAGTACGCATCTCACACTCTTAATTCCACTCAACAAAATTATACACAAGTGGATAAAGAGGCTTGCGCCATCGTATTTGGTGTAAAAAGATTTCATCAATACCTTTTCGGAAGGAAGTTTACTCTCGTCACTGATAATAAGCCTGTGGCTCAAATTTTCTCACCTACGAAAGGATTGCCTACATTATCAGCAACAAGAATGCAGCATTACGCTGTGTTTTTGGGAAGTTTTGACTTTGAAATTCGTTATCGAAATTCTAAGCAACACGGAAATGCAGATGGAATGTCTCGTTTACCAATTAAAAACTGTAACAGCAAACCGTATCTTGAGATAGTTGATGTACTTGAGATTCAACAAATTGAGACACTTCCAATTACGGTGATAGAGCTCGCTCTTCACACTGCAAAGGACACATCTATACGCAATTTAATTCAAGGACTACGTGCAGGTCGATCCGTTAAAGGTCGCGATCGTTTCGGTATTGATCAGAATGAGTTTTCTCTACAACAAGGCTGTCTTTTAAGAGGAATTCGTGTATATATTCCAACTACACTACGTCGCAGGGTACTGGACGAACTACATGCATGTCATTTTGGAATATCTCGTATGAAATCATTAGCCAGGTCATATTGCTGGTGGTGTAATATCGATAATGATATTGCAGACTTAGCACGAGATTGCTCTGATTGTGCTAGAACAAGGCCGAATCCAACTAAAGTACCAGTACATTCTTGGGAGAGGCCATCAGAACCTTTCGAGAGAATGCACGCCGATTTCGCTGGTCCTTTCATGGGACTTTATTTCCTTATAATTGTAGATGCTTACAGTAAATGGTCAGAAGTAAAAGTGATACCCGATATGACAACCCAAACCAACGAATGAATGAATTTTTCTCTACGTTCGGGATTCCGTCCGTAATAGTTACTGACCGTGGCACACAGTTTGTTTCTGATCAATTCCAAACCTTCATGAAAAGTTACGGTATTACTCAGAAGATGGGAGCTCCATATCACCCTGCAACCAATGGACAAGCCGAACGTTATGTGCAAACAATCAAAGATAAACTCAAGGCCATGAAGTGTTCACGTTTAGACATAAAAATGGCGCTACTAGACATTCTTTTGGCATACAGACGAACGATGCATCCTACAACAGGACAAAGCCCTTCGATGCTTCTTTCTTTCTTTGTTTTTAAGAGGCTTTAAACTTTGCAGTTCATTCGCCTCTATTCGATGCTTGTATTCGGCAGGCAAATTAAGTCTCGTCTTGATTTAATGATTCCAGATATAGAAAATAAATGCATTACTCGAGGGGAGGAAGGGTTAGTGCGATCTCTCGAAGAAAATGATAGGGTCGCTGTCAGGGATTATCTATCAGGTACAGAAAAGTGGAGATTTGGGGTCGTTTCTGAAAGAGTTGGTAAATTACATTACTTGGTTAGGCTTGATGATGGTAGAATTTGGAAGCGACACGTTGACCAAATGCGAATAGGACCAAATCAACCCGCCTCCAATTCTGACAAAACTTTTGAGTTTAACGATTATATAAGAAACCGTCGTCAAATGTTCTCTCATGACAAAATGACACCCTCATCAGAAGACGTTATCGATACATCGGTATCGCCTCAAACTACTGGTTCAGGTCCAGCTGAAAACTTTGATAATTCGGTCACCGATACGGTAATAGACCGAACTCCTGTGGTTATTATCCGCAATGCTCACACAGATCCTGGACCGAGTCCTGAACGAAATGCAGAAAATGAATCTCCTATTTCAAGGAGATCAACCAGAATTAGGAAACCTCCAGTGAGGTTAGATTTGTAAAATTACTAATAATACTAATGTATGTGTGTTCCCGATTTCCCAACATCCATTTCCTAGAACAATGTACCCTCACTAACCCCGAGAAGACCGCGGGTAATCGGCCCCCTTAATACTAACATCTGTTAGACGGTAGTAAAGAACATTGGTTAGGGAGGAAGAGATGTTTTTTTTATTAAATCGTTTATTTTTACAGGCTCAGTTACATAAGTTTAAAGGAGCCAAACTCCTATCTGTATTGTTACAAGTATATATAAACATTTATCATTAATTCTAGTGTTAATGAAGTAGAGAACCGATTACTCGCGGTTTGCTCGAGTTTAGAAGGGTGACATTTTTTTCAGGAAAAGGAAGGGATATAAGGATATGTTGACAATGTTCACACTCACATTCGCACTCACATTCATCCTACTCAATTCTTAAGCCTATCTTATATCTAATACGTATTTACATTTCACCTTATTCTATTGTTAGTAAGAAGGGATTTGCTTTCTCGCGAAGGAAAAGGAAAAGGAGAATATAAGGATATAAGGACAATCACACACGATATCGATAACTTTTAGGAAGACATATATTTGGGACATGTAATCAAGGTCTAACCGAGCCAACACATCTAGGAAGAGATGTTATAAAGTTCGAAATTAAAGGACTCCACTGTATACCAGTCTACTCTGATCGCAACTCATTAGCTACTTCCCTTGTATCAGTCCTGTCAAAAATAAAGATCATTCACGTGTAGAAATAGAATCGAACAGATGGTGTCTTTACTCTCGTGCGTTTTCCCTGCATTTATAACATGTATATAGAAAGGGAAATCGATAAATTTTAAATCACTTCGAAACACAATATCAGTTCATAATTTTGTCAAACACGTGGAAAACACACACATAGAACGCATATTCATTGCTGAATAGTCGATTTTCATTAGAAGCTCAATTTCAGAAACGCACTCTGGTCATATATAAAATCATTTTATAAAAATTTTTTATGCCGTAACAACACTCCTTGCCGTGGGTTGTATGGGCCCTATGTGGTTTAACATACTAAAGGGTGTGTCACATCAAATTGCATCACGGAAAAAACGCTGTAGAAATTCGCCCAGTAGACCGATCCTTTTGAAAATTTTAGACAGTAAAATAAAAACTATTAAACAACTTTTGGCATTTTTTTTTTATTGATACTTCGAGCTCAAGCCCGTATGCTCGCACCTTCCTCTTTACCCCGTCCATAAGGTTCTGTACAACGTCAGGTTGTAGTTTTTTTTTTGAACAGAAATCCATTTTCTCTTGAAGTCCGCCTCCGATTTGACAACTTTTGGGTTCTTCCGGAGGGCCTGCTTCATAATCACCCAATATTTCTCTATTGGGCGAAGCTCCGGCGCGTTGGGCGGGTTCATTTCCTTTGGCACGAAGGTGACCCCGTTGGCTTCGTACCACTCCAACACGTCCTTTGAATAGTGGCACGAAGCGAGATCCGGCCAGAAGATGGTCGGGCCCTCGTGCTGCTTCAATAGTGGTAGTAAGTGCTTCTGTAGGCACTCCTTAAGGTAAACCTGCCCGTTTACCGTGCCGGTCATCACGAAGGGGGCGCTCCGCTTTCCGCAAGAGCAGATCGCTTGCCACACCATGTACTTTTTGGCAAACTTGGATAGTTTCTGTTTCTGGATGGCCAACGTGATCTATACACTCTTATCTGATTATAAGCGAAAGCTGAAGATATAATTCCTAAAAATTAAATTTCTACAGCGTTTTTTCCGTGATGCAATTTGATGTGACACACTCTTTACTCTAATTCTATTTAAATGTGTTCCTACTGCTTTTTTAGTTATGTGTCGTATTTTTCAGATTTTTTTCCAGTGTTGCGCGGTACAAAAAATATTTGTTCTATATTTCCAAAGGGTCTGGCTGGGCAAGGGAGTAAAAAGTCCCCCCATACCAAATCACCAGCTGTATGGAAAACATTGTGTAGGGTACTAAATACTAAACATTTTGGCAATAGTACCATGTATTTGAGTCCATAGAATCCATGATGAAAAATGCAAATGAAAAATGCAAAATGGAAATCCAAGATGGCAGCCGCTAGAAAACGGCGGATTACACATTTTCAGAACTCCATCAATATGTATATCAAATGAAAGGGATTGACTAGTAGAATGCAGTTATTTATGAAAATTTGAAATCCAAGATGGTGGCCGCTACAAAATGGCGGATTACACATTTTCTTAAAACCCCGTCAATATGTACAGGTCGATTATATACAGACTCGATTATATTATATGTTATTCGATTATATACAGTTCGGAAAAATTTTTTTTTTATATATTTCAAATATGACTTATTTCAGGAAGAAATGTAACCTTTCAACGTTAAGTTGTAATTTAAGTGGCTATTACATGAACATCGTGATTTTTGAAGATTTTGCATGAATTTTCACCAGGAATTGTTTATAACGATATTTCAGCCAAATTAAGGAAGATATAAGTTGGGTGTCAAAGAACAAATTGTAGAGCGGTTAGGGAGCTTCAATTTAATTGATAGAAAAAATCTAGTTCAATATAAATTTTTTGGATTATTATTTTACACATTATTATGAAAAATTATTAACTTTTAAGTTTTTCACTTCCAAAATGTTATCAAATTCCATTAATTTAGATGCTCCACTACTATATCCTGTACTAAATTTTCTGATCTTTCAAATGAAAGCAACAGAATCATCTTCCGTAGCGTGGGAGGCGATCTGGCGTAGTGGTAACATCCTTACCTCTCACGCTGAAGGTCACGAGTTCAAATCCCACTCCCGACATTCTTCCATAAATGGAAGTAAAAGTGACGAACCAGCCAAAAGTGTTGAAAGTCACTATAATACAGATATATAAAAAAAAAATCTTCCGTAGCGTACTTTGTAATGTTTGAGGCAACAGAGTCCGAAACAGAAAAAAAAAGTTCTATAACTCGGACATTGTTGAAATTTGAACATAAGCGTAGAAGGATTTTTTTTCATTAAATGTGATTGTCTATCATCTCCTGAATGGATCTGGATAAATTTATTTTTTTCATGTGAGAAAGGTGTTTTCTGACTTTAAAGGGATAAATCAAAAATCAAATTCAAAATATTCAAAAAACGAAAAATACAACGAATAAAAAAAATATTTTTTTGACTCGATTATATACAGTTAAAAGAAATCAGAAACTGTATATAATCGAGTCCGCGCTGTAATCAAATAGGAATTTGTGGTTCAACGTACAGTTTTAATAATCAACACCAAGCAGCAAGCTCTAACCACGCGCGTTTCCTTTGTGTAGCTTCATGTAAGCGGATAATCAAATTTGTAGCGCAAAGGGTGCACTTGAAATCAATTAAAAGTAAAGTAGATATTTCGCTCGCGATTAGCCAGATGTTTCCTAATCGAATCTTTTTCGTGGGACATATTTTAACAAGACCCAAGCGAGAGTGCGCTAGGCGAAAGATGAGGGCCATTAATATATGGAGGACAGCCCATAGCAAAGAATGATTGGAAACAAATATTTTATTGCTGGCATTTAGATAAGCCCCAAGGCGAGAGCGCCGTATGGGCCACCCTTATCGCGCATGGAATGAACGCAAAGGGCAGAGAAGCAATAAACATATGTTTAGTGGAATTCTACCCGGTTGGCGTAGAGATAAGAATAGAGATAGGAAAATTCCCACACTACAACCAGGGAGCCAGAAAACCGACACGGTCTCGTTTATCTAAGTAGGAAAGGGAGATAGTTTCTCTCCATAATAGATTTAGGGGGCTGTCCACATACCACGTGGACAGAAAAAACAAGATTTTAGACTCCCCCCTCCTTCACCGTGGACAAGCGTGGACATTTACTAATCCACCCCCCCCCCTCTTGTCCACGTGGACAGTTTTTGCATTTTCTCGGATCAAGGAAATAATTGAATTGCGACTATACTCAAAGTTTATTTTATATTACCGGAACTATAACGTTAATCTTGTTTTATCCTGATTGTAATATTAATTCAAATTAATTCGGCTTTGTAAAAATAAAGCTAAATGGGTTTATTAGAAGTCGTGTTTTTCCTGTCCTTTGAGTTTTTCACTAACATTAGCCAAGAAAAAAATCGTATCGCTCTTCGGTAGCTCGAAACTCCATTTATGTAGTCTTGACTTTTCCGTTGTTGATTTCCACATCATAACATCGCTTATAGGTTTCGAACAGATTATTTTAAGATTTGGCACAAGCTATCATTATATATCTTATGATGACAAATTCTAATAGCAACTGATTCTTAGAGAATGATATCTTGGATATTTAACAAAGTTTTTGAAGAATCAAAAACCATTATATTAAAACATATAGCAGTTTGCTGGAAAAGAATGAATCGTATAGCAGTATAAGAAAATAAATTTATTATTTTAAGTGACAAGATGAGTTCGAATCTATCCTGCACGAACGCAATTAAAATCAGAACTGTCCTCTCATGAGTCGGCTGAACTGTTCAACTGTTCAAAACTTCACGGTATTTCAAATCCCTTGAAGAAGGTCTAACCGTCGACAGGGAACCAGGAGATCGAAACAAATGTAACTGATGCCAAAACTCACTCGAAAGTGGTTGCTCCCGGATTTGTCTCCGATAGACACGGAGAAAATGGTACGAGCTTTGCAATCCTAAATTCAAAAAACAAATGGTGGTTTGAGAAATGTCGAGACATAAGTTGTATCGAACCGTAATGCGAAGTAAAATCTGGAATCAAAGAAACGTTCAAGGATGCTATCCAAGAATTTGCTGATGAAATGCGGTTGCGTCGTGATGGATGATGGAATGTACTGTAATGCCGTTGTTTCCGAAAAAAACTAGACAAAAAAATAATACCTCGTTAGATCTGCAAAGTGCCCAGGAAAGCACAAAATAAAAAATGGTTAAATTCCAGAAAAAAGCTGCATACTGAAAAATTAACCTTTCGTAACTTCTGCAACAATAAACCAGGATCCTTTTATGAAAGAAGTCCCTTCAGAAGATGTTGTCTTTTTCTGACGTGGGATTATATGCTTCTTTGACCCGTCTTGGTAAACCGTCACTATTCAGATATGACCAAACGTTCACAACGTACAACGAAGAATACTTGCTAATTGACGACTTACTTGATTTGAAAACATACTTGAAGATGGATTTCGGCTAGTTTCCTGGCCAAAAAGTCTTACCTAGATGATGTTCCAGGCAAATTTGAATTCACATTCATGGATAAATTTGCTCGTAAGTTCGAGATTTGGCAAGGTGTTTGCACTGATGGAGCGAAAGTCAAGATATCGATGGACTTTTTGTTTTGGTTTGAATTTAATTGACAATAACCTAGATCCACCCAATTGTCCTCAATACCGCCCAATAGAAAAATATTAGGTAATCTTGAAGCGGAGGTTAAAGAAAGTTTGGATAAAGGATAAAGAAGTTTGGAAAAATAGCTAAGAACACTGCACAGATGATAGAACTTCGGAACAAACTATCGAAAGAAGTTGACACTGCAGCTGTGTAATGTTGGATTGCGGCTATCACAAGGAAAGTACGCAGATATATCAGAAATGAAGAGAAATGCGTATCTGGCAAAAGTATCTATTTTTGGCACGTTCCCTGATATCAGGAAAAACGCCTGATTTTTTGGAAATTATCCAGATTTTTCCTGAGTTCCTTTTAATAATATCAGAATGAAAATTATCCGTGAAACTATACAGGGATACGTTTCAAAATTTTCCTGGTTGGGAATGAGAACTGTCGTTCACTGCTCACATTAAATTAAATTCTCCTGATGCTAAGCTGTAACAAACTTTTATATCAACATGTATGATCTTTGTAAATCGACTGGCTTTTCCAGGCTGAAAATCCCGGATAATTTTCACTACGCACAAGAGTTTCGAGGCTTTTCAAAGCGGTGCTAGATAATTTTATGAAACCAGAATTTTTGACGAATTTAAGGAAAGTAACGGGATTAAGTTCGAGGAAAAACATGCCTTGCACGAGCAGCCGCAAAGTTATTAATGAACGAATACGTATCATAGTGTAATGTTACTCAAGAGAAACCTTTAACAATTTATTAAGTAACTAGCTAAACCGGCAAACGTTGTTCTTCCATATAAATTATTTCTTGTGAATATTTTGGCTGTTCAATGAAAATTAACTAATGTATTATTATGTTGGAATGTTTTAACGATCTATAAAATTAATCGATTGTGATCGATGAAGGATTGCATGTGGATATCGAGCAGATACGTGAAGGTCTGACCGTGTATTGCATTGGACCATCGAAAAGTGGACTTCCCGAACCCGAGTGTGATGTGGAGATGGATATGAGATCTATGACATACAGTAAAATGGAGCGCTTTAGACGATGACCGTCGACAAAAATTATAGAAAGACCTCAAATTTTAATATATTTTATTATCGTAACAGACATGCTCGATCTCTTTAATGTTAAATGTAAAGTGAGAAAAGTAATATGTTTTTGTCGTAAAATGGAAAAATAAAATAAACAAAATCAAAATTAATTTCATGAAATTGATATCCACTTTTTAATATGAACGGCTAAATTTATAAGTTGTAAAAGTTGCCCAATACGCAAACTCGGATGATGCGAAGGAATCAACCTTGCGAATCTGGATTGGCACTTTACAGACTTGAAGTACGAAAAGTGTCGAGTGAATTACCCTTCTTCCTGGAACAAACTGAATTGACTGCCTTCGCACTAATTCCCTACGGAACGAGCAACGAATGGGAGCTGATCAACCTATCAAATATCAACTAAGCGGGAGGATCAACGAGTACAAGATCTTCACGAACTCCGAGCGAAAATTATACAACTATTGCTGCTGACGTTGCTTGAATCTTGAATCTTGAATCTGAAGCACTCTCGTCAGTTGATTCAATAGGAGGTTTCGGACTTAATCGTACGACACGATTCCTACTTTCTTTATTCAGAGACCCTTGGGTTTTTATGCAATTTTCTTCTATCCTAAATTTAAATCTAACGGGTGGAAGATAGAGAAAACTATAAACGTTCTTGCTCCTTTGCATATAAGTTTTTACCTATCGCTTATCTGTGATTCACCACATACAACTCCTGGCTAAAGTTTATCTAAGATTCGTAACTGCATTCTAAAGGCAACGGAGCCTTGCGCGATAAGAAATGTGTGCGATCGTTTTGGTCCCTTTCCTTTCATTGTTCTCGATCGTTTACAATATTAAAAATGAATTGCCAAATTCTTTCGATTTCTTACATAAGTGTTGGGTCCCGTTCATGCTTTTTAGAAAACGCCTTGTACATTCCCAGCAAACATTAAATCGCATAACAAGCGTATATATAACATAATATGCCCTTAAATTTGGTTGGTATATAATGCGCCTAACTGGCATATGCATGCAAAAGCGGAGGCCATATACATACATGGCAAATGCTTACCGAATTTGTTTGGATGAATATGCAACTTTGACCGACTATAATAGCAATTATGTTGAAATTGAATTGCGATCTAATATGAATATATTCATAAATTGTCAACGCACCTAGTATGACTTTTTCCATACTCATATACGTTTTATTACAGACATAAAAAAAACAAATGGAGCAAAATATTTTCGTAAAATGTTTATTATAGCCTCACGAATCGCCATTTTTATATATGAGTATTTATATTTGTAGAAATAATAATTATTAAATTTACTTGTGTAGAATATGAATGTTTAAAATGGCACAGATTGATGTTTGGTGGAAACTGCTCCGATGTGGGTTCGAACTCCGGTCGTCTGGATTATCATCCACCAGCTATCTCGCGCGGCTATCTGAAATTTAATTCAACAGCGGTTAAAACTTTCGAGTGCATCAGCATTTCATTGACATTTCAATATGATGTAATATGTTCTTTATTAGGATCTAATATGATTTACTGTTTCATGATTTTCTTCAGCATGCAACACGATTTACTGCAGTACTGAATCGATTCAAATTATACGCTTATACGACACACAAACTGCATCAGCGTAATATACGCATATGATGCGGATTAAATATATTTTACGACAATGTACATCATAAAATTGATGTTTATTATACCGAATTGCGACTTAATTTGATAATGGTATATAAAATCGACTTTTTACATTTTATGCGATTTCAGACATACACGATACATACTTTGATTGATATTATATGCGATTATGATTTATTCGGATTTCTTGTAAGACTTGGCACGTGCAAAATTATACGATTTAATGTTTGCTGGGTTTTTCATCTGCCATGTAATGTGATAAAATTCTTAGCTCACCACATGGGCAATGAACCATGTTTATGGTAACAATATCGAACAGTCACCCATATTCCGGAATCCGATTGTTTTGAATCGCGATCGGATCTTACAATTCGCCATTTGTATTCTGAAATCCGATCGACCTCAATTATTTCGTGCTATGAAATGTGGCAATCTTGCATTGGCGAAAAATAAACATTCTAAATTGCTAAAATTTTAAAGGAAATCATTACTCGATGTTGTTTAAATGCTTAGAAGGCAGTCCTAACGTAACATTTCTGCTGTAAATCTCATTACATTCCCGCCAAAACTTTATCCATAATATGAATTATTATCAGAGACAATCTGTGAATGTGTTTTCCTGTTACACAGAACACATACAGGTCGGAATTGTTTATATACAGACTCGATTATATGTGATTCGGTTATATACAATTTTGTATTTGGCAAAAAAAAAATTTTCATCCAAAATCAAAACGTTCGACGCATTTTTCATAGCGTGGCACGAGTATTCCGAGCGCGAAGTGCGTAGCGTCCACCTTTTTGAAGTACGATGTAACTGCTCCACGAATTTCTTCAGTGTTATCGAATCGTTGACCGCCGAACGCCTGTTTCACCACCGGGTATAAGTGATGGTCGCTAGGGGCGAGGTCTGGGGAATAAGGAGGATGCCACTCTATGAAAAATTCCTCGAACGTTACGGCGATTATGTAGAAAAATATAAAATAAAATGTAGATTACGAAAATCACCTCGTTTTTTTGTCCTAACTTTATTTTTCCGCGATTTCTGAGGCACTGAAACTTATTTTTTGAACGACCCTCGTATATCCTGTACTAAATTTTCTCATCTTTCAAATGAAGGCAACATAATTGACTTACGCAGCGTACTTTTTAGTGTAGAGCCAGTTTGAGGCAACAGAGTCCGAAGCAAAAAAAGGATCTATAGTTCTGTCATTGTTGAAATTCGAACATATGCATAGAAGGATTTTTGTCATCAAATATGATCATCTATCACCTTCTGAGAGATTCTGGAAAAATATTTAATCGTGTGAGAAAGGTGTTTTCTGACTTTAAGGGGATGAATAAAAAAAATTTCAGAATACAGGAGAACAGATGTTCAGTAGATGGATCTAGGATTTCCGGGGAAATTACTCTATCCTCAAAACTAAAAATGTGCGTATGAGGTTCCGAATATTCAACCGAATACATACAGCATCATGTTGGACGGAACACGTGCAATTTTGTAATAGATCTCATTAAAGACATCATTTCTTTTGTTTGAACACACGTGTTGTCATTTGAACAAAGGCTGTGTCAGTGTTGCTCACGATGGGGTTCGAAAGTGAATGTATTCTATTGATTATGTCATAGGAATCGCTGTCGTTCGCTCTCGATCTTTGCGTATATATTGACCATGGATTATTGGCACAGCTTAAGATGTTGTCATGACTGCGTCAATGCATCAAATGACACACATAAGAATCTATGGAGCGTATTCTTTTTTTTGTTCGTCCCTTCCAACCACATGTTTAAAAATATTAATTCAAAATGAATCAATACTCTTAATGACATTCTTAATGATTGAAGTAACTGTGGCGCATTAGATCTACACACGTGTTCGAACGAACGATTATTTATTTGGTATTGTTTATATAAAAATACAAGTATAGCGATTGAAAATAGGAAATAGTGTTGAAAATTGGTTATTTATGTATTTTTTCAAAGAATATTCATGCGAAAAATACAAAAAAAATATTCTAGAAAAAAAATTCTCGCATAGGACCACCCAAATCGGTATTAAATATACAGTAATCGTTACGACCAATTCTCATGCCTACCAAGCTTTTTGAGTATAATTTCATTGAAATCGGTCGAGCCGATTCGAAGGAGTTCGACCACGAACATTTTTATATATACAGAGATTTAATAAATCTGTAAATTCTGTATCTTTGCTGAAAATCTGTAATTCTTTAGGGGATCCGCGGGTAATACGTACAGTGAGGGTAATATGAACAGGTGGTTGTTTTGAATAGTTACATTTTGAATTTCAAATTTCTGTCAATGAGAATACCTTCTACATGTTGTTCTATAATATTTAAGCCACCCTATGGCAATGAATACTGATCTAAAGTGGAAAAGGGAAACAAAAACCGGAAATCATACATAATTCCGCGAGTGGATGTAATTTTAGCTGTTTCGATATTAACCATTTTGAGTGGTTTAATATCAAAGTTCAATTCGCTGATGGTTATATTTCGGTTAGTGAGTTAACAGAGAAGCTATATTAGGTATGAACGGAAAAGTAAATTCATTTTTGAGTGGATAAATTTAAATTATTGAAATAATTGTACTGGTGGGGTAAAACGGACAGTTGCCAGTGGGAGTGAGATGAACTGTGAAAAGTCTGCTTAATCTATTCCTAAGGAATGCCCTGCGTCTATAAATGGAAATCAAATCGCCAAATGTGGACTGTTTAGAAGCTGACTGGAACCAAAAGCAAAATAGTTGAAGGTCTGTTCGTTTATACTGCTGAAAAGCACGATATCACTTCTAGGTGGATTAATTCGATTTTTTCATCATTCAACGGACATTCGTGATGAGTTCAGACCTTGGTTGAATAAAATTATTCCTCTCGCGATCGATAAACCTCTACGCCTCATATATTGCAAACCTGTCCATATTACCCCCACTATACATCCATTTAACCCGCATCGAAAAAAAAAGTTGCGTTTTTCGGTCTGTTTAAATTTTAATAAAAAAACATTGAAAAACACTTTTTTGTAAAATGTTTGACCAATTAGGTAGAAAGACAGTATATTGAATTGCAAGAAACTGCATCAAAGTTTTGGGAAACATAAGTTTCTAAGGATATAATTGAAGTTCTTCTTAACATGTCCGTTTTACCCCCACCTCCCCTATATACAGATTCTTTATCTGAAATTTGACGAAAAATCTGTAAAATACAAATTATTCTGTATATGTGGCAACCCTAGGTTCAGGACTCTGCAAAATACGAGTTCTTGCTCGAACTTATGTATTACAAATTGCATAAATTTAAGCGTATTTCCCAAAGGGCACAAACCAAAAGAAAAAAGAAATCTCTGAAGATATGCAACAAGCAAACCAAACAACTCGAAAAAGTATGACCTTGCACCCAGTGTTGCCAGATATGCGACAATCTGAGTTTTATTCCCTTTGCTTATAGTTAAATAATTCAAACTTCACAAAGCATCTTAATCAACGTAATGAACGCCTTTTTTCCAAGCGATATATACATTTCCCGCAATATCGAAAGAACCCAAGACCAAGTTTTTCCAACAAACTCCGTCTGAGAATGACGGATCTCTATAGTACCAAGTCCGAAAAAAAACCTGAAAATATTGACAACCAGAGTAGAGTGTCCAAAGCCCCTGAAGAGGATGGTTTTAATAGCTGTCCAAGCTTTTTATGCAATGAAAGAAATGGATAAACTCTTGATCACATCACTTAACTCAGTGAATCCTGATTCGGATTGTATGCAATTTGTATGCACTTCATTTCGTTTTCACCAGTGGAGTGACGTTCGTGATCAACTTACCTTTCCCCACTAACAGCTATCCCATCCATGATAATCGCTAGGGAACCTGCTGGCCTTCGGGCGGCGAATATCATACTAACATTCCTTCCCTTCCCCGGGTGACTGTAAGGACGTGGCCGGCGTCGTTACCAACTATTTAAAGTGACTAATCGCCGAAACTTGCACAATGAGAATGGTTTGCTACTCCCAAGCATCATTCAAGCATCATTGGCTCAGGTCAATCACCGAGAGCAACTACGAAGAGCAGTATGCCCAAGCTCAAGGTCATTGTTAAAATTGGTTCGAAATGTTTCAATCAATATTTACCTCAGAAGAAGGAAAACATTGGAAAAGAAAGAAGCAAAATGGTAATCAAACACAACAATCTTAATATAAAGCAACTTTAATGGAACTGATTTCGGAGTATTCAGACAAATTGTCCAATTTGCGTTTAAATCTTATTGAAGGCGGCAATATCGACCGACTGGACGTAGTCTTCGAATTCCTGAAGGGTCTCCTGCAGCAAATCGACGGACACTTTGTCGTCCTCAATAACGCAGCAAATCTGCAACTTCATGATACCGTAACCCACAGGAACCAGTTTGGCAGCTCCCCACAACAGACCGTCCATCTCAACACTTCGCACTGCCTTTTCCATTTCTTTCATGTCGGTCTCATCGTCCCAAGGTTTGACGTCGAGGATGATGGAACTCTTGGCAATCAGTGCAGGTTTCTTCGATTTCTTGGCGTTGTAAGCAGCAAGGCGTTCCTCCTTCAGTTTAGCGGCTTCGGCACTTTCTTCCTCATCTTCCGATCCGAACAGATCCACGTCATCATCATCATCATCGTCGGCAGGGGCGGCAGCAGCAGGTGCTGCTACGGTTGGCTTGGCACCGGCAACCTGAGGTAAGGCTTGACCTCCCCATGCAGATCGCTCCTGGCTGCTGAACGAAGCGATGTGACGATACCATCGCTGGATGTGAACGTAATCACCAGCTGGTGCTTTGCCCAAGGCATCGAACACCGACAGATCGGCCTTCGACGGAACGTAACTGGAAAAAACATCGTAATATTCAATATATGCATATAAAACACGGCAATCGGATACCGGATATTAACGGTACGTGTCAACAATCGGAACATAACCTACAAGTTATTTACCCGAATGAATAAACATTGATTTGTACTCACCCTTCGACATAGCTGTGCTCGGCCAGGAAGTTATTCAATTCCTGCAGTCCTTTTGGAGTCTTAACATCACCGAAAGCCATTTTAGTCTAGTTTTTTCAAAGGTTTTACTAAGAATAATCCACTGAGGACACAAGCACGATGTCAAACCAGCTGCTACAAAACGCGAAGAGAAAGAAATGCAACGAACACCGAGCGCGGAGTGCGAGAGTGATTTTTTCTGTCTAATTTTTGAACGATCAGTTTCGATGTTTTATTGACGTATTAAAAGCAGGGGTACGACTAAAACGTCGAATCCCTCATATTGCCAGTGTACCCAATATTGCTGCGGTTTACTGACATTTTGGTTCAATCAATTACTGTTGTGTACAACTCGGTGCGGTTATATAGTCGAATAGTGGCTAACTTTAAACTCCATGTTAAATGTGAAAACCTCCATGTGAAACCGGAATATAAAAATCGCTCATGCAGTTAGAATAAAGCAGCGCATTTTTCGATTTCAATCCTCGTAAATGATATGTTGATAAACAAATGACGCCATATTGATTTTGATTTTGGGTAGCCTATATTCAATTGATGTCTAACCCCTGATTAAAAGGTCTCAGCAAGGCGCGTAGAAGTATATCCTAAAGTGGGCCAACTTGCTAAAACCACTCTTCAGCCATCTTTGTTTGTAAACAAAACCCAATACGCTAGTGCCGAAGCTCGCTCCTGATCAGTCTGTCTCTTTCACGCTTCAAGGAAATAATTCCCCTTCTGCTTTCTTCCGTACTGTTTTCATATACCGCTCCCCTAACCAACTTAGTGACGAAACGGCCTCACCTAGTACCATAGACCCGTCTTGGGTCTCAGGTGGAGATCAAGATAAGTGAAGTGGAAGGTAAAACGTAATGTCAGAATTGCCGTTCGGACGTATCCCGTAAGTTTGAACTTATTTACATAGATGGTATCCAATCAACACTAAACATTGACTACAGTTTCGCCGGCACGGTTGATTGTCGTTATGAACCAGCACAAAAAACAAAGCTGCAAATTATGCGCCAGTGGCGGTACCACGATCAAAGCACTCCCTGAATCACATTAGCCGAGCCAGCTGGCGAAAGCATATGCATAAAGGTTACTAGGTTACAATTTTCAACGACAACTGTTTATTTATTATACTGCTTCAAATACCTCAATCAAATGTAACCATATCAACGTAAGTAATAACATAAACAAATCCAAACTTTTCGTCTTTCCATTCCTCATACGTCTTTTCTAAATAGTGTAAATTACGAGCCACCTGTTAACTCCACCATCTTGGTGGAGATGTAGAATATGAAGGCGCACTTCATTTCGAATATACAGAGATACGTCTCTAATTGAACGCCCAGTTAATTGCATAGACCTGTAAAATTCGATCCTCTAATTGGACATTTTTGAAAAAACATCCTTTGTGCAAGTTTCTACAACACGATTAATTTTTGGGAGTGTTTTCAACCATTATACTAGATTATGTATTTTGCACACTTTTCTAATGTTTTTTTTTGTTAGATTTTCAATGATGTTCCTGTTTTAACTTTTTTTTTCACATAGTGTTGTTTTTGTTGATATGTCCAATTACAGATCACAATCGCCTATAATGCGACACTGAGTGGTGCCTCGATATGTTTAATTAGATGCAAATCACTGTTTTTGCTTTTTATATATACATTTTTAACCTTAGCATGACTTTCAAACGACGACCAATTACTACTTACACATTCAGTGTTTCTTCCAATTTTCGTTGTGTTTGGGTTGGGTTTACATCCAAAAAACACCTGTTGTTCCTCATATTCAAACCATTTCTCTACTTCAGCATGATCATTGTTCTTCAGATTGAAATCACCCCTTCTGAATTGCTGAAACCATCTTCCATGTTTTTTTTTTGCTGGAGCATGTTCACCGTAAGCTTCCACAAGCAAAACTTGAAAGAACAAAAGTAGTGAATGCCGTGAATGCTCTTTATTCGGAACGAAATTTGACATTTTTAACATGTTGAACAACCAAGATACATTGTTTTTCTTTTCATAGAATGAAAATAATATATTTTTTGTCGCATGAACAAAATTACATACATGTCACATCGAAGGAATGCATACTGAGAAGACTTTCGGATCATGGGCCCAAAACATCTGCCTAAAAATCACTTTTATACTATATATTGGGTTGGGGAAAAAGAAATGTCGTATATTGTCAATATATGGCAACACTTAAACATATCTTGTGCTGTACTTATCGCATCGGGTCATACTATACGGCTATTTAAAGACGTCAATCTGTGCTACAAGTGTCGTTTTGACAGTGTTGTGATTGTTCTTTTCAGTCTTATGTTATAGCGCGTCAAAGATGGAGTCCACCAAGCAAGAAATTCGCCATATTTTACGTTTTTACTACCTGCGAGGTAAAACTGCAACGAAAGCGGCCGGGAAAATTCATGTAGTTCATGAACCCGATACTGTAACGATTCGCACAGCACAGCGTTGGTTTGATCGACTTCGTTCTGGTGTAGTGACTGTCGAAGATACACCCCGTACTGGTGGGCCAATCGTCGTGGAAACCGATAAAATCGTTGAAATCATCCAAGTAGACCGGCTGAGCACTCGATCGATTGGCCAGGAACTGGGTATAGACCATAAAACCGTTTGGAACCATTCGCAGAAGATTAGATTCCAAAAAAAAGCTGGATGTATGGGTGCCACACGAGATGACGCAAAAAAATCTTTTAGACCGAATCAACGCCTGCGATGCACTGCTGAAACGGAACGAACTCGACCCATTTTTGAAGAAGATGGTGACTGGTGATGAAAAGCGGATCACGTAGGACAACCTAAAGCGAAAAAAGTCGTGGTCGAAGCGCGGTGAGCCGGTCCAAACCATCGCCAACGGGAGCTCCGATGGGATGTCCTATTGCACCCACCGTATAGTCCGGTGATTATCATCTCTTCCGGTCCATGCAAAACGCTCTTAGTGATACTAAGTTGGCCTCAAAAGAGACTTGCGAAAACTGGCTGTCTGAGTTTTTTGCAAATAAGTAGGGGGGTTTTATAAGAGGGGAATAATGAAGTTACCTTCTAAATGGCAACAAGTTTGCGAACAAAACGGCGCATATTTGACTTAAATTCGATAATTTTAAGTATGTTAAATAAAGCGTCAAATTTCGATCAGAAATACAACATTTCTTTTTCCCCAACCCAATATATGGGATTAAGGCAAACTGATCAAACAATCGATTATTCACATTATTTAAAAATTGTATAATGTTTTTTTTAACTTTTGTTCAACATAGTTTCGAGGACATGTGAAAATATTTTTTCTATTGTGCAGTGTGAAGGCATTTGAAAAAATGTCTCAGCCTCTGTGGTCTCACGATGTTTCAGTTCAGTTACAATGGTTTAATGAGAAATATTTAAGCAATTCGTGAGTCCTGCTAGAAAATAGTATTTCAAAATGTCATTTTTACCTTTATTTTCATACTCTCATACTCTCTCATTTACTGTCGTTTATTTTTGCCAATTCAACTAAACATATCAGTTCTTGAAAACACCTCCGGAGAGAGTTAATTGAGGTCGGCTGGAATTTTTTTATGTGATGGAAACATAGGCAAAAGTGGGATTCTTCCAACCAGTTTAGGGTGTAATGTACAATTTAAAAAAACCGTAAAATATGTAACATATTAGGCTGTCAAAAAAGTCCTGCGGTATTTCCGCGAGGTGTCGTTGTAAGCGCGTAGTTCTAGTTGTATTCATTGTATCGAGTCATACTATAGCTTGGAAAGGTATTTTTGCGCGCTATAATATAGTCCTTGACAGTGTTTTGTTTGGTTAAGTCGTTCGTGAGTTATAGTGTCGCAAATATGCAGCAAAATAAAGAGAAAATCCGACATATTTTACAGTACTACTATGACAAAGGCAAAAATGCATCTCAAGCTGCCAATAAAATTTGTGCAGTTTGTGGACCCGATACAGTTTCCATTTCCACCGCACAACGATGGTTTCAACGTTTTCGTTCTGGTGTAGAGGTCGTCGCAGATGCGCCACGCTCCGGAAGGCCTGTAGTCGAAAATTGCGACAAAATCGCTGAATTAACCGAGAAAGACCGGCATAGTAGCAGCCGTAGCATCGGCCAAGAGCTGGGGATAAGTCATCAAACCGTTATTAACCATTTGAAGAAGCTTGGATTCACAAAGAAGCTCGATGTATGGGTGCCACACACGTTGATGCAAAAAAACATCTTTGACCGTATCGACGCATGTGAATCGCTGCCCTGCTGCCCTCATTAACGGCCAGGAAGGTTCTGCTGTGTGTTTGGTGGGATTGTCAAGGAATAATCTATTATGAGCTGCTTCCTTGGGAACAAGTCATCGAACAAAACGGCGCATATTTGACTTCAAACAGATGATTGTAACTAATTTTACGAACAAATGAAAATTCAAAAAAAAAATACAGCAGGACTTTTTTGACAGCATAATATATACGATTAAAACCTGGCTCAGTTACAGCTTAAATTCTAATGAGTCTTAATAAATGAACAAATGGGATAATAATGAGCCAGTGACATGCCTTTAGCGGTTTTGGATTGTTTATCACTTTTCTATTTATTCTAATGGTTATCTAAATCTTCTTCAATGCAAATCTAAGGGATTCTAATTCAATCCAGATACTGTCAAAGGTTTCTGTCAATGGAAAGAAATAGATTGATCTAAATTTCATGCCAATCTACTACTTTTAAAAATCATAAATAATGTATTGGCGATCTAACGCAAAACGTAAACGATCGGTGAGACATCTGGATTCTGTTGTTGAACTAAGAAAATGATGATAAGGTAACCTAAAATTGAAAAACAAATCACGTATGTTTTACTTCCGGACTTTCCAAGGTAGTTCTCACATGCAAGAACCATGTATTTTTCTACTTGTTTTTGATGGTGCTCTCGAATTTCCGTCTTTGATTCAACCATTGTCGATATTTATACAATTTTCACTACTGAAAGAGATGAGAAAATAACATGTTATATATAAAAATGCGCAGAATTAAATTTCTTAAATACTCATCGCAATCCAATAATCTTTTATGATTATAATATTGTAATTTATGGAAAGAACTACAAACCTTCCATAAGCTCATATGGCAAAATTTGAAACCATCATCACTTTCACTGCAGCGCCGCCTAGGTGTAGATTTGTACGTTAGATCGCCAATAGCGGTAATTATTTTCACTAGTTCTAGAATTACATTTCAGCTTTGTCCAACTTTTCCAACCGAATTTTAGTGTCTTCCTCCCCGAGTTGCGCAAAACTAATATATACCGTTTTCCACTCAACAAATTCCTGCTGTCGTTAGAGTTTCTCGTTTGACGCAACACACACGCGCAAAACATCGAACACTCGCTCAATCTCTCGCTCTTGCTCAGCTTCCACTGCAAATCACCATCATCATCACCGATCGACGAGGCGACACACACAAAACGCGACTTGTCGTCGAGTGCAACAGAGAGGAGGCGAAAAAAAACTATCGCGAAAAAAGAGGAAACGTTACGACGGGAGACGTATTACTTTGGCTGGTTGCTTTTGCTTCTGCCGAAGGAAAAGTAGATTATCGCAGTGATGTGAATGGAAGTTTGAGTTGTGCGGAAAATCGCTAATTTCGACCACTGGCAGTCGGCAGAAGCCCGAGTTCATCGTTTGTGTAAGATTATTGTCCCACAGGAGGACGAGGAGAGCGAGGCTGTGACAATTCTCGCCAATAATCTTCATTTTTTTTGTGTTGTTTCCTTGAATCTCTTCACTCTGAAAGAAGTGACCAGATTCGGAGTGGAGATACGGTAC
This sequence comes from Toxorhynchites rutilus septentrionalis, assembly GCF_029784135.1. NCBI lineage: Eukaryota > Metazoa > Arthropoda > Insecta > Diptera > Culicidae > Toxorhynchites > Toxorhynchites rutilus. Next base: position 33,614,392 of record NC_073745.1, read on the forward strand.
AATTCTTGCATTGCCGAAATTGTTGTGTTGGGAGTCTGTGGGGATAATCGGTGGAAAATATTGGACCTTTTGTGCGATCGAAACCAGCGGGTGGCCTACCGTATTGGAAGGAACGCAGGAAAAATCGTCAGTGAGAGTGTTTTCTCGGTACAGTAAAAGTAATTTTCAATTCGTCACTCTGCAGCAGAGGGATAAAAACGAGTGGGTGCTGAAAGAGTGAACAACAAAAAAAATAAACCTGAAACCAACAAGAAGAGTCGTTCTAAATTTATCACGCGAAAATCAGAAGGCGAAAACAAGGAAAAATAGTTTCCCTTCTGGTTTCGGATAGCTTTTTTTTCCTGCCGAGCTTCGTGCGAACACCAGGAATCCGTGTGAACATTGGGTGTTTTTGAGCAGCCCAGCAGGTTCCCTCCCGGAAGCGGTGTAGTGGGGAACTGTGATTCGGGGCAGCTGGTGCTGGTGGTGGTGGTGCGTCTGTACGGGTTGTTGTTTGTTGTTGGGGGGCAGCGTTTGGAAACGGAACCAACACGGCGAGAAAGCAGCGAAGGCGGCGGCAGCATCATCATCACGGATAATGAAGAGGAGAAATGCCGACTGTGGCAAGATTCGGCGACCCATCAAGAGGAATAAAATAGCAGAACAGATTGGAAGGTGAGTAGAGTACTCTGTAATCGGATCGTGACACGGGTCAAGCGATTTTCGGGGTTGGTTTGCGTGAATGTTTACGGGTGCGAGTAGTGCGGTGGAAAATGGGTCTCACGAGGGTCCATTTGTTCCAGTGCGTGACATGCGATCCCCAGGGTTGCAAGCGCAGAAAACAGCCAGATTTAGGAAATCTACGTAAAGATTGAAGGAATCATATCGAACTGATGTGCTCATTGTACGATATTCGTCATTATATGCGGCACAATAGCACACAAAGCCCTGTAGTCATTGAGATGATAGTATCCATTATCCAGTCGTCGTTCAATTTTTAGATTCATGATAGCACGAATCGTGTCCATGATCGCTGCAGTTCAATATTTTCCGTGATGCCACTATTTACTTAACACATTGTTTACCGGCAGTTTTATGACATAAGGCGCAGAACAAAACACGTGTTAGCTTGTCACCGGACAACAATGCAGTACATATTGCCCACGGTTTAAATAAGAAAACATCCGTCGTTTTGTTGCTGAAATAGTATATATTCAGCGAAATGAATAGATATTCTGAGTTGTTTTCAATCTTCCTTAAAAGGATTAGGACTGCAAATATCGAGCTTATATCAAGAACACTTTCTGCCAGAAATATACCGGGAATTTACGTTTTTGAAGAAAATGCTTTATGTATCATCTAAATTTATATTATCGCCTTCAGAATGTACCCCTTCTGAGGCAATACACTTCTTTCAACGAAGCGGCGGCCTTCCGCAAACAAACCTGTGTTCCATCGATTGCCCGGTTAGTTTGAAACATAGGAGACGATCCTTTAGTTAGGTCCGACCGAGCGTCGGACGGCATACGTTTGCCCGGTTAAATTTTGCTTTGAAATATAGCTGAAAATTGCGCTCCTGTGGCGTTCATACTTAAATACCGCAAATCATAAAATCGCATTTTCGTTACAATAAAAAATGACAAAACACTACAAACAACAAGGTAGCAACAATACAAAAGATATCTGAGTGCCAGTGTGTACAATAAAATTGCTATCTATTGAATTTCGGCTCCGGTGACACTAATACGAAAGTACCAAAAAAATATTTTAAATGCTCTGTTAAAAAATCATATTCATTATTTTTATCTCAAAATATTCGATTTTTTTTTTTGTATATTTTAATTGGAAAACCTTGACGTAAAGTGGTGCTGTGGTAAGCTCACCAAAATGGAGATATGAATTTTTGAAAATTTATGAAATTTCAGTACTAACATTATTTTCAATATAAGAATTTAGGTATGTCTCGAGAACGGTTGGTAATGAACGGGCTCCATCTGGTTCGTCGTTTCTTTTGTTCTTCAAGCAAATGCAGATGCACCATACGATTTCACTCTCTCTATTGTATTTTTTTGCTCTTTTTCATATTTTTTGGTTTTCTTTTCTATCTTCTATTTTTTCTCCACTTTTGTCACCTCTCTCCTCTCTACCTCCTTTTTTTTTGTACTTCCTGTCTATTTCCCCTTTTTCTTGTTTTTCTTCTCTTTCTCCTTTTTTTTATCGTTCTTCTCTCCTCTCTCTTTCTTTTCCCTTTTTTCTTTCCTCTCTTTTTTCGGTACTTACTTATTAGCGTCACCGGAGCCGAAATTCAATGGATAGTAATTTTATTTTTCGCTCGGGCACTCAGTTATCTTTTGTATTGTCGGTGCCTTGCCGTTTGCACTGTTTTGTAGTTTGGGATAGTTTGTATATGGGATTTACGGAAATACATGTGAACGCCACTGGAGCTCCACATTTCACGCCACGTTTCAGAGCAAACATTAACCGTGCAAGCGTAATGCGCCAGGCAAATGTATGCTATCTGACGCTTGCTAACGCTCGGTCGGACCAAACTGACGGATCATCTTCTATGTTTCAAACT